>NC_070604.1:92020183-92325350 GCF_027172205.1 Podarcis raffonei | reverse complement strand
GGTATATGGCAGAGGTGACAGCTCAGGGTGTGCGGGGGCGAGGAGAAAGTCTGAATGGTGCAGCTGCTCTGTCTGAACATGAATGCCACTGATCTTAGATCAGCCTTCCCCAGCCAGCCCTCCAGATAGTTTGGCCTCCAGCTCTCAACATCTGGAGGGCACCAGGTTGGGGCAGGCTGATCTACAGTCTCATAGTACCTTGGACAAAAGCAGGGCTGTAGGGTACATTTGACATACACTTCTGCCCTTGCTTTAAATATTATCAGGCCTTATTGAAGATGATGAGCGCATCAGAATGGTTTCTTTTTGCTTGAGCTGTGCTTCCTTTTAATGGCATGAATAAAACATAGAGGATAATAGCTGGGCCCATGTGTAAATCAAAGGCTGTAATTGATTCATGAGGCTCTGCTGACAGAGAGGCTCACATGTGCATGCTAAGCGGAGCCGGGTTTAAAGCTGAAAGCAGGTCTGTGGAAAGGGGAAGGTTTAGGAGTTCAGTGTTTTCTTCCACAAAATGCATCAGAAGGTGACCTGTCTTTGGTCTACACACCTTTTAACTCTTGCCACTTGCATGTTTAACCCCAGTTGGGTTAAATCCCCTGCTTTTAATTATCAATCATGTACAAACAAATGTTCATTTTACGGCAGGGGTGGGGAACTTGTGGCCCCCATGCACTGTTGAACTGTAATGCCCATCATCCCTGACCATTGTTAAATACTCCCCCCCCCCATTAAGCAAGCCGCTCCAGAGGAATGAGTCTGGCCGTGTGCATTAGCAATCACTCTGTTGCGTAGCATTGAGTTTTGTGTTGTTTTGTTGCACAGTGTTGATTTTTCACTCCACGTTGTTAGTTTGAAATGTCCAGTGTATTTTGGGTGCCCTGTTTGAGCTTTTATGGGAGAGGGGCAGGGGGAGTAAGACCATCTTTTTATCACTCAATCTATCAGCAGATTTTTGATAGCCTTGGCTATGGTACCCTCCTGGATTGCCTGTATGCAATAGGCAATGGAGGCACTGTATTGCAGTGGTACCTTTACTACCTGCATGCTCCAGTCCAGAAAGCAGTATTAGGGGAGTTCTCTTTGACTCCCTGGCAATTGTTCTATTTTCTCTCCATTGAGAACGGTCACTGGGATTTTTTGAACAAGGCATCTCCCTATGTTCCTTTTGTCAGTGTGAAAAGGTCAGAGGAAAAGGCACTGTCTTGGAGGGACCAGGTTGCTGAGCACCTCATAGGCCAAAATTGGCTCCTTAAATTGTACCTGCAATGTTTTTATATGTCACCAGAGCAGCTGGGAAAGGAGGTTGTAACCCCGGTTAAGGCAATCTGTTTTTTGTTTCTGTACAGGTGACTTGCAAACATGGACCCGAGAATTTAGTGAGACTGAGAAATCCCTGGGGAAAAGTTGAATGGAAAGGAGATTGGAGTGACAGGTGCGTTTCTGAGCAAAAAAAGAGAAGAGGTTATGGTTTATAGAGATAAACCTACAGTGCCACCTGCAGGCAGATACTGATCCCAACAACTGCATGAGATGTGAATATGGTGCTGTCACACTGAGAAGGGCAAGCCAAGTGGACAGAGTTGAGCTTATTTATTTTATTTTGACAATTTATTTACCACTTAATTACAGTTGCCTCTAAGACTTGTACAGGAGGCTCAATTCAATAAAATTAAAAATGAGTTAAAACTACAAAATAAGAAAATATACAAAAAAAATCCTGAATATTCAAGGGAAGCACCATAGCTTGGTAGTAGGGCATCTGCTTTGCATACAGAAGGTCAAAGGTTCAAATTCCGGCATCTACAGGTAGGATTGGAAATGTTCCTTGCCTGAAATCCTGGAGAACCACTGCTGTTCTCTGTGAGCGGTATTGAGCTAGATGGGTAAGGTAAGTTAAACTGAGCTAGATAGACCAAGGATCTGACTCCGTATAAGATATCTTCCCACATTCTCTAGCATCATTATTTTTGGGGGTGGCGGTCCCAGTTTGCACCCCCTCCCCTGCAAGAAGGGTGCCAAGTCCAGGGCATTCTGGAGGCTACAAAATGGTTGCTGATGTAGATGATTGCGGCGTCAGCAAAACAAAACTGAAAAAATGCAGGGGAGAAGAATGCGTTGTGCAGCGGCGGAGCAAGCGGATTGGGTGCCTGGGGTGGCACGTGTGGGGTGGGGCGAGCTGGGGCAGGACGCTCTGTGGGGCCTCCAAGGAGTCTTCCTGTCTCCTCCCACTCAGCCGCCCTATGGCTGGGGGAGAGGCAGTGGGCGAACCGTTTGTGGCAGCATGGAGCCTGCGGGTGCCCAAGCCACTGAGTCACTCCCAGGAGAGACGCGTGGCTCGGGCGCACTGCAGACTCCGTGCTGAGTGCCACCAGGCATTTTGTCACCCCTCTCAGGGTGGACCACCCACACCACACCCCCTTCCTCTTATGGGGAGGTCCATCCCTGACCAACGGCTGGATAATTTCTTCTCCCCACTGCAGAAATTTGGTCACATCTCTAGTCTCTGATATTGGTGACCGTAATATTAAATAAATGGCCGTAAAGAGCAGGCAAGGCAGAATAGTGGCCTATTCTGCAACAAAGCCGAGTGGGTTCCTGTTTTAAACAAAGCTCTTTTCTTCCTGTCCCTTTAGCTCTGGGAAATGGGAGCAGCTCAGCCCAAAGGAGAAGATTTTGCTGCGGAAGAATGATGACGATGGAGAATTCTGGTACTTTAATGAAATTACCTCTTTGCTTCTCTCCACTCTGCCCCCAGTGCAGGGTTTCTCAAATGCCTATAGAATGACTGCTCAGCTAATTGTTCCATGACCAGTGCTTTTTTTCCTGGGGGTACGCAGGGATACGCATACGTGAATCTAACGGGAGAAGAAACAATTTTTTTTAAAAAAAAAATAGTTTCTTCTCTAGCACGGTGAATCATCAGTTCTGTTGCCACCTCCGATGGCAGCCTTTTGTCCATTTATTTTCCCCGATTTGAACTATAAAATGGTGATTTTCTTGAGTAAAAATGAGAATACCCCTAAACATTTTTTATAGAAAAAAAGCACTGCCCATGACCCTCCCTGCCTCTCCCCTGTTAGTAGGTCAGATATCCATATGGCATAGTTTTAAGCGGAAAGAGACCACTGTGGATATCAATGAGATTTTCTTCTCTGTTGTGTATTTAGGACTGGCAAAAAATACTTCTTAAAAACCTTAATTTCTGCTCGCTGAGGGAAAAAAGAGAGGGCATGCCACATTCACACCAGTTTCTGGGAATTGCAGGTGCGTTGGGTTCTGCTTGTGAGTTTCCCAGTGGCATCTGGGAAGATGCTGGACCAGACGGGCCTTTGAACTGATCCAGCCGGACTTCTCTCAAGTTCTTATGTTCACTGCCAGCGCATTCACTCCTTTGCAGCTAAAACACTTTCTTTTTTCCGGAACTGGCTGGTTTGTTGCTGCTCACAAGCACGACTTCTAATGATGATGGCCGCCCCGTATCATTTATCACCAGCACCTTAATATTGGAGATATGCCCTAATCCCTGCAAACATCTGGCTATATGGCATTGTCTCTAATGAGTCCAGTTTGCTGTGATATTTTAAATAGACATACCTCTAGTGAGCGGCTTTTTATAATACAAGTCGGGTCTGCAACACAATGTTGCAGCATAGAGTGCTCCCTCTTCAGGATTCTGGTTGTTCCAATTTCTCTCCCCTCTCTGATATTCTTCTTTTTATATCCTAGCAGTTATCCAGCATTTCCTGGACGCTGAACACTCTTGGTCCTCATTTCGTTTTCTTTTCTGGGGACGGGGATTCTTAAGCTCCCAAGTTCTGCCGATATACTTAGGTGTTTTGGCTACATAAGCAATGACAATCACAGCCTGTGCAACTGAAATGGAGGGAACGATAATAACAAAGGGTCTGTTTGTGTGTGAGTGAGTGCAGTGATACTGTTTTATTCAAAACGTACACACTTTTGCATGCCATTTTCCCTAACGTAACACAGTTTTGTATGTTATTTTCACCAATATCATTGTTTTTTAATGCACACTTCCCCCCCGATACGTATACATTTTTGTAAACATTGGTTGCAGAAGTACATCGCAAAATTCAGATAAGTGCATGTTTTGAAGGATAGCAGTGTTTCGCTTCACATACTGTTTCGGAAAGTGTGAATTTGATCATTTCACCTGGGATTGCAAACTGAAATTAATTTCTTCTCCAACCCTGCCTGGTATAGAATGCAGTCGGACTTGTGTTGCTCCAACCTATTCCGATTTTAAAACTCCCTCAAAAGTGAGATTAAGCTTTGTTTAATAGGCTGCATTGTGAAGTCTGAAAATCCACATTTCCCCAAATGAGCACATGTGCACACCCACAACCGCACGTCGAAGGAGGATACAAGTGATCCAGTTTCTCATGTCACACCATTTTGCCACTAGGTGGCAGTGTTAACACACAGTGCCGTTCCTCCTCTTCTTGGGCTCCCCAAAAACCTCTCTGCTAAGAATTATTTGCGGTTGTCTTGTCTGCTCCTCCTCCTCATAGTACTGCTGCTTATTGGTAATTACTAAACGTAAGCCAAGGCAAAACATGTATCCTCTGCAAGCGCTCTTGTCCTATAATGTGTTGTCAGCAGTCACACGCTTCGGCAAATCCAGTGTGAGAAATGGGAACCTGTGGACCTCTGTGCGCATGATGAGAAATAGGTGCACGTCAGAGGCAACATGCATCCATTCTACGGTCAGGGATTTAATTTCGAAAGCAGGACTGCAGAGCCTTTCTGAGATCAAAGGCCACATTCCCTTCTGGGTCACATGCTGAGGGTGGGTGGACCCAGAGGAAAAAGTGGGTGGAGCAATGAGCGTGGGTTTTACAGTCGGCTTCTTTCTATGTATGCTCACACACCCCCTCTCCACCCAGACAAGCAGGAGGCACTATCAGAATTCAAGGACACAGGCTAGGCCAAACGGGAAGGACAAGCGGAGCTAGTGAGTGGTGAGGCCTTGAGGAGAAGGGGTGTGGCTTGTGAAGAGTCCAGAGGGCCAGATAGACCTCAGGGGCCACATTTGGCCTCTGGTCCTGAGCTTTGCCACCTCTATTCTGAAGAACATGGAACAGGAGCTAGGAAACAAGGAAGCTGCCTGATACTGTGTCAGATCATGCGCCATCTAGCCCAGAACGACCAATCGTTCTCCAGTATTTCAGGCAGGAGCATTATCTGGAGACGCCAACTTGGGACAGAAAACCTGACAGCAGCCTTAAGCCTTAAACAAAAACAGAAGATGCGTTAGCTTCAATGTCAGTCCTAAGCCAGGATGAACATTTGACTCTGTGTCTTTGTTGTTGTTCTTTTCTCACAGGATGTCCCTGCAAGATTTTAAAACCCATTTTGTGGGTCTGATGATCTGTAAACTGACTCCTGATCTCCTGAGTAAGGAATTAGGGAAGAAGTGGACGTGCTCGACGCAGGTCGGCAAATGGGTCAAAGGAAGCACAGCAGGGGGCAGGATGAAGGTGCACAATGGTGAGGTGCCCCTTGGGGAACGCTACTTTTGAAAATAATTTGCTGGCATAAATGAGCTAAGCACCTGCTTTTCTGAGCTAGAGGCTCACATGTTTGCATCTTGCACCTCCAGCTGCATTTTGGAGGAATCCCCAGTACTTGCTGAGAGTTCTGCAAGGCAATGGGAGCAAAACGTCCCTTTACTCCTGCAGCGTGTTGGTGTCTCTGATCCAAAAGCGCAACGACCATCACCGGAATCGGATGCCTCATCTCCACATAGGCCTCTCCGTCTATAAGGTTGGTGGAATCTTGTTGCTTTCCTGCTGAAACTGTTGGGTTAAATTGTTCTAAGCTGGGGCAGCCAATGTGTGGTGCCCTCTAGATGTCATTGGACTCCATCTCCCATCACCCCCAGAAAGCACGGCTGACGGTCAGGGAATGTTGGGAGTTGTAGTGTAGCAAAATCTGGAGGGCACAGCATTGACTACACCTGCCCTAAGCTGTTTCTCCAAAGCCCCTTGCCAGAAAATAAGAAGTTTCTTCCTAGCAGGTACAGATTTCTTTTGCTTAATGCGAACAGAGAGGGACCCTGACCTACCAAGGGAGGCTGTGAATCAGAAGTAGAAAACAGGGAAAAGAACTGGGCAAGTCAACATCCCATGTAGGCGCAAATGATACCCTCCATCCTAGTACTGAACAAGGCTCTCTTCTGCTTCAAGACTCCCCTGTGAGGAACCTGTGGCCCTACACATGGTATTGGACTATTACAGGTTCCATCACTCCTGACTGTTGGCCAAGCTGACTGGGTCTGATGGAAGTTGGAGACCAAGCACCTCTGGAGGACCACAGGTTCTCCACTCCTCTACCTTCAATAGATAGATGTCTAGAACAGCCTTACTCAACCTTGGATCCCCAGATGTTGTTGGACTACCACTCCCATCATCCCTAGCTAATCAGGGATGATGGGCATTGTAGTCCACCAACATCTGGGGAACCAATGCTGAGAAAGGCTGGAATATCATCAAGTGTAGCTGCTGAAGCAAGTCAGGATTTCTGCCCCCCACTCCCCTAGGGCTTTTGACATTGTCTCCACCACCACCACCTCTGAACCCCACCAGGAGTCAGAGTTCATCCTGTGGCTGTTCTGGACTTCAGCAACCTTACCTCCCCAAGGTGCCTAGTATATGGGATAAGTTTTAAAATAGGGAGTTCAGTGCTTTAGTGTCTGGTGGCCCTTTTGACTGATTCAATCAACTGTAACTTTCAGTTGTAAATTTCACTTGGAATTCTCTGGCTAATACATATTCTTCATTCTTTTTTCCTAGGTGGGCCAGGAGGTACGTATATAGTCCCATGTTGCTTATTCACATATCGGTCATGTATTCTTGCATATGCTTCCTTCCTGCCCTTTCCCCTCAGACAGGGTGGGCAAGAACAGATGCAACTTCTGTGTGCTTACCATAGCCGAAATTCTGATCTGAGTGCAATCTCAGGTGGGCTGGATTTAAATTCTTTTAAGGTGGAAACAATTGGATATTTGAAATGGTGTTTGTACCAAAATACTGAAATGTGTTGTTTGCAAGCAGCTGCATCTCTCTCTCTCTCTACACACGCTGAGACACATGCACCCATTGCTAGGAATCTTATGTGTGCAGAGAGCCTTTGCATTCAGCTCCTGCTTGGAAGCTTCCCAGGGGCATCTGGTTTTCCACTGGCTGGATTAAATGGCTCTTTGGCTTGAACGAGCAGGGCTCTTCTTTGTCTGTTCTTATGAGGTGCTATGGGCCTTGCATTGACTTTGTGCAAGTGGGAAATGCCTGCAAGCTGCACAAAGTGTGCAGCCCTGATAAATTTCACATTCTGGTGCCTTTGCGCCTTCCACCCTGGCTGGAGGTTCATGTTCAGCCATGCCAGCTTACAAGCATGGGAATCGGATTTGCACCACAATCCTAACCGTCTCTGCTGGGAAGTTACAACTGCCGAAATCCTGTGTTCAGGGTATTGGAAAATCCCAAAACCTTGATGCTTTGTATTCTGCAGAACTTGGAATTTCTGTTCGTATGTGAGTATTTGGACATGGCTTTCCAAACTCCGTTCAAAGCTAGTGTGTCCCATTTTCTTTTCCACCTATTTCAGAGAAGCTTCTTAAGGCATTAAAAAAAAAAGATTGTTAATGCCGTCGCGACTCAATGCATTTCAAGATAATGCATTTTTATGGCTTAATTAAGCATTAATGGTGGTGTGTTCCTGAGCTATGCCCAGAAGCAGTAGACAGGGCTGAGTGAGAAATGGTTTTATTATATTCCCTTTTTAAGCCCCACAAAGTATAAATCCCTAGGGGAATTCGCCCACTTTTTTTAGCTCATTCTTTGGCATTATTTGCAGATGCCACTAAATCAATGCTATCATTTCTTTTTGTCCATTGCATACAGTTAAATGATGTTCCCAAGTGCCTTCGTCTCAGATATTTTTGTTACACCGCCATCAAATTCAAGTAGATGTTATGTCAGGGAATGAGCTGCCTGTGAAGGCGTTTTTACCAGGACATAAAACCAAGAATTGGCAATTCACTGGCTATATGCTGCTGTGCACTTGAGCCATGTGATGTGCATGGCAGATGGGAACAAAGCAGTGGCACGATTAACCTGCATGGGGACTAGAGTTTGGTTGATGCTGATATATCCTTTGCTACCTTGGTCTGGGTCCATTTGCATCAAAGTATCAGCTGAGACGCTTCCTCTGATTTTAGCAATGTCAGGACAATAGGACCAGGTCATCAGAGAAACTGTGAATCTGGCCTACGCCAGGGGAAGCTAGCATGGTGTCCTCCTGATGTTTTTGAATTCCAAACTCCCCCTAGCCAGCATGGCCAATGGTCATGGATGTTGGGAGTTGTTGTCCAACCATAGCCAGAGGACGCCATGTTGGCTACCTCTGGCCAAAGCTTTTGCCCAAGCCCAGAAGGCCCAAACCATGAAAAATCCTGCATTGCAGGGGTTGGACAAAATGACTCTCATGGTCGCTTCCAACTCTACAGTTCTATGATTCTATGATTTCATGACCCACATATTTGGCTCTGTATGGTCTCAGATATGCTGTGGTTTGAAAGCTCAGCCTGTCTACCTACTGTCATGCTGTGAAACCAGTCTGGCTTCTACCCAAAGGTGCCAGAGGCTCAGGATCAACAGACTGGTTGAGCCTACTTGAATGCAGCAGCAAAGCCAAAGTTGTTTGTCTCTTGTCTGGAGGTTTGGACCAATTGGAAGATAACACTTTTACATCCAGGCTCATTGAAGATCAGAGCTGGAGTCTGCTTGGAAGTAAATTCCAGACTTGTATTGAGCACCAAGATTAATATAGTGAAGTACAAAACCAAGAGCAGTTTTAACATTGGAAATACAATGAATCACTGCATTGACTGAGGCATAAAAGCCTTGCATTTAATATATGATGCATTCAAAGGGGCAACCCCACCCTCTTAGGAGATGACAGATTGCTGCATTAGCAGGAGAGAAATACAACCAAAGAGAGAGCAAAAGTCTTTCTGCAACTGCTCTTGTGGGCAGCAAAGTCCGCCAGAGAGCAAAATGTCAGAGCCATTTTGAGGAATGGCCAAATCAGGAAAGGCACCAGAGTTCTTAGCCAATGCAGTTATTGACCGTCTCCATGTCCGGCATTCTCTCATTCAGTCGCTAGTAATGGGAGATGCCTATTAACAGTGCAATTTTGCCTTCATCATCATGCCATAATGGGATGATGGGGTTGTCAAAAAGAGACCACGGTTGTAATTCTATTCTAAGCCTATTTGCGGAGAAGTAAGCCCCACTGGAATCAATGGGACTATTTTTCTGAGCAGAATTGGTTGCTTGCATCCTTGGGTTTTAGGACAACATGCACAAGGGGTATGCACTGATTTAGGAAATATTTGGACCACTCTGATGATTCTGTGTTGCCTGGGTATTATTTTTCTGATAAAGGCATTCTGTAGAATTATCATTGGTTCCCCACTTTTTCCAGTCTATGTGCAGGATGTGTGCCCAAGAATTTATTTAAGTATAGATTTTAATGGCCTTTGTATGCCACCTCATAATGCAAAGAGCAGCTTACAAGAAAAGTAAACACTATTTTAGTACCTTGAAATGTGAAATCAAATGCTACATAAATATAACAAAAGAGGCTCACAAAATTGAATGTAGATTGAAAAATGGAGAGACCCTATTTAAAAGGCCTGGAGGAACAGAATAGTCTCTGCCTGGCGTTGAAAAGACCACAAGGATGGCACCAAGAGAGCTCCCCAGGGAAGGGTATTTCATAACCAGGGTGCCACAACTGAAAAGGCCCTCTCCCTGGCAATCACTTGCTTCACTTTATTGATGGACACACCCAGAGCAGGGCATGTGAAGTGGGTCTTAAGGAACATGGAATAGGAAGTAGCTTCACAGGATCTGAGTGCTGGGAGGAAAAAAGTATTTGTTGTTATCATGTTTCGGGCAAAATATTAGCATGTATGTAATGGTTATATGGGGTTGCTCGTGCGTAAGTTGCCGCCACTCCTGGCTAGGTTGCCTGGTTAAGCCTTTTCCTGGCTGGACAGCCCTTCACTTCGTGGCTGTTCAGTCGCAAGCAGAATCCGTCAGTGGGCGTTTCTTGAACTTCTTCCAGCAAAGAAGTTCTTTGACGCCAAGTCTACGCCTACTTTCCCTGCGCGGAAGTCTTCTGCGCAGGGTGGGTGTGGGTAGCGGAGGACCTGTGCTCTCCGCGCTGGTCTCTGGCGAAGAGTCCTGGAGCCCCCTCTCCGATTCCCCCATCCGCCCCCCTTTATCCCTGGTGTTACGCTGATTTCCTTCCCCAGCCGATGAGTTCCCTCTCTCCCTGCTGGGCCCTTCTCCGGCATCGCTTGGGAGCCTTGCCTCCACTTCTGGCTCCGATGTCAGTTCCCTGACAATGTAATTTAGACAAATTCAAGCACCCATTGTTTTCAGGGTTGCCTCTGCACTTTCATTTACTTCTAAGTAACATGGATGTGGTTTCTGATGACACATCACATCTATTTTGTGCCTTCGAAAATGGATGCTACCCCACCCTACTTTTCATATAAATATTAGCTCGTTCCTCTCCATGGAACTCTTTACATGACTTAAAAAAATAATAATCCCCAAACAGTGTAAGCTTTTTGTAAGTTTCTCTCTCTTTCTTTCTTCTCAGTACCATGACCTTAATAGAAAACTGCCGGCTGCCTTCTTTGTCTGGAACATGCCCCTGAATAGGGCAGTCTTTGTAAAAGACCGTGAAGTGACTCAGGATTTCCGGCTCCCACCAGGGGCCTATGTCATTGTCCCAGCCACTGCAGAACCCAACCAGGAATCAAACTTCATCCTGCGGGTCTTCTCCAGGAAGCACAGCCTTCAGTAAGTCCTCCGGTCTTGCTTTGCTACAATCAATAAGGGACGGGGAGTGTGTAATTTTGCCAGAGGGAAAGGCTGGTGGTGGGTGCTCTCTGGTGGGAGATATGTAGTTTGCCCTACCTTTTCATGTCCATTGGTCAGGGATGATGGGAACTGTAGTTCAGCAGCTCCCTGTGGAGGACCACAGGCTTCTGAATCCTGGTTTACACCACTGTGAACTGTGACGACGACGACGACAACAACAACAACAACAACAACAATTTAATATTTAATGCTGTATTGTTTTTAACAATTTTGGGAGCTGCTCAGAGTGGTTGGGGAAGCTCAGCCAGATGGGTGGGGTATTAATAATAATAATAATAATAATAATTACAACAACGGCAGCAATGTCATAGTAATAGTTGGTCCCTATTTGTGGAATGCTCTCCCTAGGGAGGCTTGCTTGGCACCTTCATTATACACCTTTAGGTGCCAGGCAAAAAACATTCCTCTTCAACCAGGCCTTTGAATGATGGACCTCCAATGTTGTGGGAGGATGGTTCTAGGTTTGTTTTTGATCCTATTTTTATTAGGAAAAATATGCATTTCGTGTTTTTTATATTGTGATTTTATGTTGTGAACTGCCCTGAGATCTACGAATAAGGGACGGTATACAAATTTAATTAATTAATTAATTAATTAATTAAAAAACTCCATTATTAATCATTGCTCATTCTTTTATGAATTAGTTACCTACTCTTCACTGCAAGGTCCCAGGGTGGGGTACATACATATTAAATAGCATGAAAGCAGCACTTAAAATCAGAATTAAGCAACACAAAGGTTACTACAGTGCAGAAATGTGGTGTGGGAGTGGAGGCAGGGGCAGTGGGCACATAGTTTAATCTAAAATGAGTCATTTGCTCCAAGAAAATCCCATGGCATCTTGTCTTACTGGCAAAAAGGAGTTCAAGACTATTGCCAGGGCTTTCATTCCCAGCCACCAGTTGTCTGGTGACACCAGTTGCAATGGACTCATAGACCATCAATGAAGCTCAGAGACCTCTGTGTGCTACATTCTTCAACTTTGGGTCCCTAGAGGTTGTTGGATTACAACTCCCATCATCCCTGGCTAAGCTGGCTGAACATGATGGGAGTTGTAGTCCAGCAGCAGCTAAGAGCTCAAGGCTGCAGAACAGTTACAGGCCTGTCAACTCTGTAAAAGCAGATGGCTTCACAGTTGTACCAACACTGGCTGAAGCAGCAATGTTTGTGGGGAGAGCTTGATCCAGAAGAAGCATTGTATTGGACAAAAGAAACATTTCTGCCTTCCCTCCCCCTCTCACCTTGTTGCACTATCTACGCCTCTCATTGTACTTGTTAAAATTTGATTTCAGTGAATTGGGTGGTGATTCCAGCTGTGTCCTTTCAAAGGTGAGTTGAAGAACCGCTACACCGCTTGACTTGCTTCTCTCCTCTATTCCTCTGTGCTGACCTGCGATCCTCAGCAGAGCTTCCAGGGTGGGGGAACCAATCAGTTGAGTACGGTGGGCTAAGCTTGCAAATGGACTTTTATTGCTGGCCAGCTTCACTTTGAGGCCTGAATGGCAGGATGTAAATCTGGAAATATATAGGCGATCCCTGCTGTGTGCTTTTAAAAGGGGAGAAGAGGTGTAACTCACTTTGTTTTTTAATGTTCTAACAGCACCACAAGAGTATGTTGATGTCGTAACTTATGGGAAGTGAATACGCTCCCTTTGAATGAACCCCAGCAGCTGGCATTTATCATATCAAGAGAAAAGACATAAGCCAAGTGGATGCTCATTCTCATGGCATCTTGGGAACGGCAGTTACTGAGTGGGGGCTCTGACCTCAAAAGCCAAACTCAAGAGTCTCGTGGCTGCAGGTGTCTGTTCTTCCCCCCGTAAATTCTTGCAAATTAGCATGCAGAATTGGACTGCAGAAAGTCAATTTTTCTAGGATAAGTTTGACTGTCAGCTGTTCTCTTGCCACTAAACTTCTGTTGGTCTAGTGGCCTGCTGATCCACTGCAATCCATTACCTAGATCTTGAGCTACCGCCTTTCCATCCTGCTTCTGTTCTGATTTGTTGTTGTTGTCGTCTGCAGGAAATCGTTGATGAACATGAAGATTGGGAAGATTTCTTCACTAAGTACTTTGATCAAGTAAGTCTGCCTATCGGGTCCGCCAGAGGGAATAACCAAACTGCCCTGTTTGTGTTAGTTTCTGTGGAAAAAAAATGTAGGGGAGGGAGAGAGGGAGGGAGGGAGGGAGAAACCTACATTTTGGAAAGCATGCTGATGAAAGCCCATCAGACAGTGCCTATAGAACAATCCCGCCGCTAGGGTCTGACTTGA
The DNA here is from genome assembly GCF_027172205.1 of Podarcis raffonei. Taxonomy (NCBI): domain Eukaryota; kingdom Metazoa; phylum Chordata; class Lepidosauria; order Squamata; family Lacertidae; genus Podarcis; species Podarcis raffonei. The sequence continues at coordinate 92,312,097 of NC_070604.1, read as the reverse complement.
TTTGTATATATTTTCAAACATACCGGTATATCAGCTCATCACCACTTGAAGGAAGGAAGGAAATTGGGACAAAATAACAAAGCCAGTTGCAAGGTTCACATGCAGGTAGAGATTCCGATGATAAGCTTTTAAGTATGAACATCCCTCTCTGATGACCATAGGCACTGCTGATATCTTATGAAAATGCCTTGACTTTCACAGCTGATTTGTGACTGCAGCTTCAAAACTCAGTTTTCTATGTGATACCTCCATTAAAAATTATGGTCTTTTGAATGCGTAGAACTTGAAATATGCAAAGCTTGGGTTTTTCTATAATATCTTGTCTCTCTTGCTTTAGTATCCTGAGATTAATGCAATGCAGCTGCTGAGGATTTTGAACAATGTGGCTTGGACAAGTAAGTATGATCTGGACTGCAGAATGCAGCATCACGTATGTACACGGACCCAAGAGCAGAATAGCAGTGAGGGTTTTCATTATGTAGCTCAGTCTCCACAAGAGATGGGTACATTTCTCATTAGGCTCTGCAGATGGTATCGTGTCAACCTCTATTAATTGTGTTTAAATGATAACATTTTCATACTCTTAATTATAGCAACTCTACCACTTTTACTTTCTGGGGCTCAGTTGCTTGGGAATAAAAGTCAAAGAAGTCTTTGCTCTCATGTTCTGCTGGTGTGCTCCCGTAATAATAATAATAATTTATTATTTATACCCCGCCCATCTGGATGGGTTTCCCCAGCCACTCTGGGTGGCTCCCAAGAGAATATTAAAAAACATGATAAAACATCAAACATTTAAAACTTCCCTAAACAGGGCAGCTTTCAGATGTCTTCCAAAAGTCAGATAGTTGTTTATTTCCTTGACGTCTGATGGGAGGGCCTTCCACAGGGCGGGCACCACTACCGAGAAGGCCCTCTGCCTGGTTCCCTGTAACCTCACTTCTCGCAGTGAGGGAACCACCAGAAGGCCCTCGGCGCTAGATCTCAGTGTCCGGGCTGAACGATCGGGGTGGAGACGCTCCTTCAGGTATACTGGGCCAAGGCCGTTTAGGGCTTTAAAGGTCAGCACCGGCACTTGTAGTAATCTGGTGGGCCACTGAACCCCAAGATGTAGCAATGGCAGCCAATGTGAAAGAAGAGTGCTGTGGTGCTCAGGTCCTGTTTGCGGGCTTCTCACAGGCAACTGGTTACCCTCTGTGAGATCAAGATCTTGGATCGTTGCATCGGCGATGTGATCCATCAGGAGCCTAGGACCAGGAGCAGGCTTTTAGGATTGTGCCCTTAGGCATACCCCTAAGGGAATTTCAAGAAACAGAATATCACATCTCGCTGAGGATGCAGCAGTGACTGGGGCGGGGGGGGGGGGGGAGAAGGAGACGCAACAGAGAAAGTGACTTTCTCCAAGCTAGACATCACAGAAGAGGTGGCATTGCAGGACTGGAAGCCGGATGCTAGTAGCTAGAAGAGAGAGCTAGAAGAGTCAAGGACACAGCAGTTGCATATGAGGGAGTTGGAGGAGCATCGCCGCCCTCCTGCTGGTGGTGATACAATTGCTGGGGCGGGCATGGGGCAAGGTACTGGTGAGGTTGTGGTTCTGCCCTGCCAATCCCAATGGACACCAGCCTCTATTCGTTAGAATTATTGTAGTTCCCTTACAGTTGTATCAAAGAACTTTGAAAGCAGGCATATCCTTAGGCAATGACTTATCATCCTCTCCATTAAGGAAGGAGGTTGCAACTACAGTATGAGTCAGTGCACTGATCATCAGAGCCCTTCATGACACACCCCTGTGATTTTGGTCTTGAGCCTGGGGCACAGCTTGAATTCCCAAGCTGTGAGAGCAGAGAACCATCTTCAGGCCCCCCCCCAAATTCTCCATTAACAGAGCCATCCTTTCTTACTATTTAGCCTTTCCCCTTTGATGTCTTCTTGTGTCACACTTCCTCTGGTGTTCTTCTTCTCCAGGATGTTCCCTATGGCAATTTCTCCTTCCATTACCAATGCTTTCTTTTTATTTTACTTATTTATAAAATTCCTTCCCTGCTCTTCATCAAATATGATCTTAGGGTGGGCAACAAGTTGAAATATAATGAAAATGGTACCACAAAATGCAATTGAAACAAAAACAAATGAACAGGTATAGTTCCAGGAAAAAAACAAAACTTACCTGCATTATTTTTGTTGAATGCGTTTCCAAACTTTGTATATACTATGCATTGCTGGTTGTTACCATTTCTTTTCACTATTCCCATCTCTGCCTAGCTCCTTCCCCCACCCAGTCCTGCTTTCCTGCCATGGGAAGCCTTCTTGACTGACTCCCTATCAGTTCAAGAGTGCAAACAAACCAACAAACCGGCCCCTCCCACCATATTTTATTTAGGAAGGCTTTTGGTTCTATAGTATATTTAGATTTCTTTATTGTTCACTCTTTCCTGTGAATGTTTGTGCCATTCATATTTTATTGAGCCTACCCTAAAAACATGGGGCAGACCAATCCTAGGGTGGACTGCCAAGGTGTGGAGGGGCACATCCTGTGCGGCAACTGCAGTCTTTCCAGTTCCCTGCTGGCTGGCTTGGAAGGTGGTGTTGAGGCGTTACTGTTACTGCATCCGTTCCAGCCTGGTGCAGCAGAGAGTGCCAGGCTGACTTCTTCTATGACAGAAGGACTGGAGTAGGAGTCAGCAGATCTATGCCCTTGAGACTGACCCAGAAACTCCAGCGGGTGCAGAATGCCGCGGCGAGACTCCTTATGGGGTCTTCGCTGCGAGACCACATTCATCCGGTGCTATATCAGCTGCACTGGCTCCCGGTGGAGTACAGGATCAGGTTAAGGTGCTGGTTTTAACCTTTAAAGACCTATACGGCCTAGGACCCTCGTACCTACGGGACCGCCTCTCCTGGTATGCCCCACAAAGAAACCTACGGTCTGCAAATAAAAACATCCTGAAGGTCCCAGGCCTCAGAGAGGTTAGGCTGGCCTCAACTAGAGCCAGGGCCTTCTCGGCTGCGGCTCCAATCTGGTGGAACGCTCTGTCACAAGAGACTAGGGCCCTGCGGGACCTGACATCTTTCCGCAGGGCCTGCAAGACAGAGTTGTTCCACCAGGCCTTTGGTCAGGGCGCAGCCTGACTCCCTCCTCTGGCAACCTGCACAGAGTTTTGCTTAATGGTTGCCATCAACTTGATTTTAATTAATTTTATAATGAAATATTTTCAGAATGTTGGTTTATTTGATTGTTTGATTATTTGATTGTTGTTAGTCGCCCTGAGCCCGGCTTCGGCTGGGGAGGGCGGGATATAAATAAAATTTATTATTATTATTATTATTATTATTATTATTATTATGACTTGCCCAGCTCTACCCTTGCCCTGCTGCTGCAACATCCTGTTTGGGGGACCCCCTGCTGGCTGTTGCCGGTGGGAACACCCCTGCCAAGAGTGTTTCTTCCGTAATTGTGGGGCCTCCGTAACAGTGGAACCCTCTGTTGGTTGAGGTTAGCAGGTGGAGATGTCTGCTGGATCCCAACCCCCACCAACAGCATGAATAGAGGTTGGCGACTGCAGACTTAGGTTAAAAAATGGTAAAGCACCCCTGACAGTTAAATCCAGTCACGAATGACTCTGGGGTTACGGTACTCATCGCACTTTACTGTCCGAGGGATCCGGCATTTGTCTGCAGACAGTTCTTTCGGGTCATGTGGCCAGCCTGACTAAGCCACTTCTGGTGAAACCAGAGCAGCACACGGAAACACCGTTTACCTTCCCGCCGGAGCGGTGCCTTTTTATCTACTTGCACTTTGACGTGCTTTTAAACTGCTAGGTTGGCAGGAGCAGGGACTGAGCAACGGGAGCTCAACCCGTTGTGGGGATTCGAACCGCCGACCTTCTGATCAGCAAGCCCTAGGCTCAGTGGTTTAGACCATAGCACCACCCGCGTCCCTTAGACTTAGGTTAGCATCCCATAAAAATAATGAGCACCGTGAATACCTTAAGGGCAGCCTGATTCCTTATATCCCTAGCCAATCACTGAGCTCTTGGGGGGAGTCTTTGTTGATGGTCCCCGTATGGCTAAGATGCATGTCTCATATCTACTAGAAATCGTGCATTCAGTGATGCAGGATCAAACCTGCAGAACTCCACCCCAACTGAGATTAGACCGGCACCCTCCTTGGTGAACTTCAGGTGCATGGCAAATACTTTTTTCTTCCTGCAGGCATTTTGTGTTTGATTCCATGACGCATTTTTGTATTGCTTATTCTCTACATGGTTTATTTTGATGTACTCCGCTTAGAAATGCTAACTATTAAGCACTATGTAAATGCCTCTCAATAAGTGAATGGCAAATATGGGTTCCAAGAAAGCCCAGTCCTATTTTTCCTCTGGGCTGTTCTGCCTCCAGATACACACAGCTTACAGACTTAAACAAGGTAGACGATTCCTAATTTATAAATGGATAAGATCTGAAACTGTTGACGCTAATGAGATAAAAGCTCTTGTGGCACAGGTTCAGAGTAAACAGAAAGCAAAACAGAACCTTTGTCTCTATTCAGGGTTTTGGCTTCTTTTAGGACTGAGGGTGAGATGGCTATTTTATCTGTGCTCGAGTATCTTTCCAAAGTAACCCATCAGGCACCGGGAAATCTATAAGGAAACTAACCAGGCTGTGCTGCTCATCTTTTATTCTTCATAGGCAATCAATTTTAAGGCTTTCATTTCCAAACTTTACAGTGCATGATTCATATTTAATAAACAGGGCTATAATGAGATTAAAACATTGTCGGTTTCTGTAGAGAAGGGATCGGTGAGTTATGAGCCTGTTGCCTGCTCCATGGAAGTCTGCAGGCAATCTATAATCATGATTTGCAACAAGATTAGACTCCCTTTCTGTTCCATTTCTTGTCATTCGCTTATCGCTAACTGAGGCTCGGCTCTGTGTTTTTAACTCGTCTATCTGTTCAGTCTCCTAAGAGAGGCAGAGGACACAAAACTTGTCAGATTTATCCCTGGTTGTCGTCCATTGCTGCTAGTCGAGCTACACAAGGGACAAATCAAGCAGAAAAAGGCAAAGACAAGACTTCTCCCAAGGTCAATCAGACACAACCGCCTGTGCACATTTCCTTGGGATTGCATGTCATTGAAACTGGCGGACTTGAGCCATGCTCAAATACAAAGGCATAGGCTGGTTTCTGTTCTTGCTGACATCTACTGTAACAGTCTGTACCAGAACCTTTGTGTCTATCTCTCCTGTTGAAGGCAGTTGCATGTGAGCATGCTGGTGATGCACTCTGTTCCAAAGAGGGCTACCATTACCACTTGGGACCCGGATATTATTCTCCTGCTTGTGGATTTGCTTTGTCTCCCTATTCTCATTCAATTATACTTTTTCCCCCCTTTCCAGAGCTTCAGAACCATGGCCCGAGATTTAGCCTGGATGCCTGCCGGGGTATATTGGCCCTCTTAGATGTATCCTGCCTTCTTGGTTTATTTTATTTTATTTTTTACAGTGTATATCTTTATTGATTTAAAATAAATACATTTATGGGAAAACAGACAAACAAACAAACAAACAAACAAACAAACAGACATACAGTCAAACAAACAACAACCACAATATTAGAAACAACAAAATTAATATAACTAACATCCTTTATACTCCGGAAACTGAAAGCAATTATAAAACTTATAAAGAAAAGAATTAAAAATGACTTCCAATTCATCTCACTGTACTTTATCAATTACCTTATACCGCACAGTTACATATTTCTTATATAGTTTCCCTACGACCTTATATTTATACGATACAAGGATCAGTCTAATTCTGCCAAGATGTTTCCTTTTATACAATAGTTTTTAAAGTATTCTTTAAAGATTCTCCAATCCTTATAGACTTTTTGTTTTGGTTGGCCTCTTATCCTTCTTGTCGTCTTCTTGGTTTAACTGTAGCTGTGCTTTGGTGTTTGCCTGAACACACAAATGTCTATCTGTGGATGAGGGGCAGGGGGCAGCTAACATGTTCCAGTGCCTATTGCCCCACCTTCTCAATCCTTGACTCTTCCCATATTGAGCTGTGAATGTCTGCAAGAAGCTTTTACCTGTTTTTAGCTGAACAAGACTGGGGACCCTGACAAAGCGGGAGCGGGGGGAAATCTTGCAAGATGTTCCAGTCCTGTTCAAGCAAAAATGGCCTGCGGACCTTCCATGCTCAATACGGGAAGGTTAGGGACTGAGAAACAGGGTGAATTAAAGGGTGATGTCATGGATAGATAGGGTTTGCATGCCCTATGCCCCTGTTTTAGTCCACAGGAATAACCCACACATGAATACCTGGTTCTGTTGGGCAGATAGCAAAATAATTGACCAATGTTTCGCCACCGAAGAAGGGGGTTGCTTTCTTTTGACAGTTTCCAAATATGGAATAGTTACATATTCAACTCCTTTGAATTGTAGGGAGGTAGAGAAATGGGAAGGAGAAAGGCAGTGTGTGCAGGCAGAGTCCATAGGGCTTTCTGGGAGATCTCCCATCCAGGTGCTGAGCAAACTCAGACCAGCATAGCGTCAGTGAGATTGCTGGATCATGTCTCTCTGGACCAGACCCTGAGACCAGGGTGTGACTGTCTCCTTGCTCCTGAGCAGTAGTGCCTGAGTTTTTGACATTTGTTTTACTCTTCCCACCTTGTCCCTTGTCCCTGTTTATTAGACTGTAGGCCTGCAAGTAGGGTGTCTTGTTTTAATTTCATGTAAGCTGTTCTGGGAGCCTTTTTGGCTAAACAGCAAGGTACGAATGCTATTGAATGAATGAATGAATGAATGGTGGATGGTGAGTTGTTATAGTCTGGGTGGTTTTGCTCACCTGGCTTCCTCACACCATTGCCTGCTATTGCCCCTGAGTCTCATTCCCATTTCCTCCTATTGAACATTCCCATTTCCTCCTATTAAAGCTACAGACTTTGGAAAGATTGGTAGCCTAGGAATGGGGTAAGGAGAGAAGGTAAGACTCCTCCTGAGATCTCCAAAGCATGCCAGGCAACCCGGCTGAGACCTTAGGAAGGATGTCTGGTGGAGGCCAGGATGTCTCTCTTTGTAACCAAGGCTGCGATCCCAACCCTGGGAGTAAACCCCATTGTACTCAACAGAACTTACTTCTGAATAGACACAGTTAGAATTGTGCTGAAAGTTGCTCTTATAAAGGCTAAATCTGAGTAAACAGTGTATGTGCTTGTTTTAACTCTCATGAATACACAGTCCATAGTTTGCTTTGTGCTGTCTTTGAAGTTAATGAGAAAATGATCATTGATTTTAGGAAAAGGAAGAGTAGGTTCAAAGACCTCTTGAAATCAATAATGTAGCTTTGACTTTGGTTGCATTAGGCGCTAGGTCACATTTTTAGTGGAAGTACAAAAATCGAGAAATTCCCCCAGTGGCTTCTCTACTTTTAATCCAAAGTTTGACTTCGCTGCTCTCAGGTTGGTCTAATCAGAACTTTTCCAGGTTCACTCATTCTCCCCCAGCAACAAACTTCATTTGAATATTGTACACCTTGACCACACGATTCAGTTTAATAACACTGGCACCTTGAGCATTCAAGAATTCAGATGCCTATGGAAGAAGCTGCTTCAGTACCAGGTAAAGAAGTGTGTGTGTGTGTGTGCGCCAATATGACAGTTGAGTGGGTGGAGATTCCATGGATAAGAACCTCATTACTTTCTCACCATTTTTTGAAGCTCCTCTAGTACTGGAGTTGAGAGGGAGGCAATAGGGGCAATTGCCTCCTTCCTCTCCCAGTTCTACTACTGGTGCTGGCATAGGGAGGAGGGGTGGGGGGAAAGGGCAGGTATCACTACCACTCCGAGAAGGCTGAGCCACCCCCTCTTTAAAATACCAGGGTGGCACCAGGTAGAAACCATACTGTGCAGATAGGCATTGTGACCTGCCTCCTCAGCCTCAAAGCTGTGCTTTTTCTGGAGATCCCTGGAGTCCTATAATTGCCAGTGGTGGAAAAGGAATTTCCTATAGGTGAGCAGGCAAGGATGCTGTGTGTGTCCCCACCAGGCTTCTACTAGGTCACAAGCAACTAATAAAGGTTAAGCTTAACCTGGCATCAGGTTCTACACAACCCAACCACTTTTTTATTGTTTTAAAAATACTTCCTAACAGGGTGTGGACAGAATTCTACCCTGGCTGCCAGAGGTTTTTGTGGCATGCAGAAAAAAAGGTTTTTTTTTAAAAGAGCTGCTGTCAAGCGGGCAACATTTGGGGGGAGGGAGAGAAAAAGAGAGAAAAGGAAGGAAAGAACCCACTGCTAGCCACCACAGCCAGCTTAAGCACCTTCTCCCCCTGCCAAAATCTTTCATGCAACAGTCCTGCTCACACGCCAGAAAAAAGCAACATAGAACCACCAACCCATTTGCCACCTGCAGATGGGAGTGGCAAAGTTAGGAGTGCCATTTTGAAGTTCAAAGCTAGCCCAAATATTTCAACAGGAAACTAAATCCTGCAGCCTACATAAGTTAAGCAAACAGGCGCAATCTTTCTTGTTGTGCATAATTTAGTCTACTGTTTTGCACATGATTGCTGTTTTATTCTGCTTCTTCTAGGCATGGGCAGGAACAGGGCAATGTTTTGGCCTCTGTCCTGCCTTGAAATTGCTCCCTCCCCATTGGGGGATGGGAAGCTAAAGGTGGGCTAGGAACTTGAGCTGCATCAAACCTGAACCAGATGCTCTGTCACTGAGCTATGACCTCCCTCCCTCCCTCCCTCCCCCCCCTCTCTCTCTGTAGTCCTGTTCTTAGGTTGTGTCCAGATGGGCAGAAAGGTAGCCAGACAGACACAGAGAGGCAGATCTATTTCCGATGGTCCTATCAATTCTCCATCTGCAGCAAAATGGATAACTCTGTTGTTTTGCTTTTCAGGTTAGGCAGTCTGCCAGCATTGTCTGCTTCCCTCAGGTGGCAACAGGACCTCTGCACCCTTTGCATTGAATGAAGAAAGGGGTGGCAGTGGTGCAGGCATAGCCAGCTGAGGGGTAAATGGGTTGGTGTGCCCTGCTTACTTAGTTATCTTCCTCTTTAATTTTTTGTGACAGGCAGTTTTCCAGAAAAATGACATTCAGCAAACAGGAACCTTGGATCAAGTAGAGCTGCAAGCATCTGTGCAAGAATTAGGTGAGGAAAAAGGAAGAGTTTTGTTTTTGTAGCATTCAAGCTTGCAGACTTCCCCCAGGCATTTGGGTGGCTTCTGTGAGCTAGTCTTGTGTTCTTTGGTCCTTATGGGATCCAGTCTGACTTTCTTCCAGAAAGAGCTGCAGGTTATAAAACAGAGATGAGGACCCTATGACTCTCCAAGTAGAGCTCCCATCACCTCCAGGCCCATGTGGCCAATGATCAAGGATGATGGGAGTTGAAGTCCAGCGACATCTAAGGGCACCACGTTGGCCCTTTCCCCTGCTGTAAGATACGCTGGGCATGTGCTGAAGCCTCCTGTGCTGGACTGATGCTGTGATATAGATTACATAGCCTTCCTAGGTCAGTGATGGAGAACCTGTGGTCCTCCAGATCTTGTTGGGCTTGCATCTCCCAACAGCCCCAGCCAGCATCCCAATGGCGATGGAAGCTGTAGTCCAACAACATCCTCTAAAGGCAAATTTGAGCAAGTAAACATTTGAGCAAGAAACACAGTTTTCAGCATTGTCTCATCATCAGGTTATCTGTTTGGTTGCAAGTTGCTCTGAGTTGCCTAGGGCAAGATAATGTGGCTAGCAGTTTTAATAAATAATAATTATCCATGATAAGGGCTTGGAATCCACCTCTTTCTACAGGCTTCACTCATGGGATTCCCATTTATCCATAGAGTGGTGTCCTAATTAATCTGATGTCCCACTACTCACATTTGCTATGTGTCAGTCAAGTACAGTGGTACCTCAGGTTAAGTACTTAATTTGTTCCAGAGGTCCCTTCTTAACCTGAAACTGTTCTCAACCTGAAACACCACTTTAGCTAATAGGGCCTCCTGCTGCCGCCACACCGCAGGAGCATGATTTTGGTTGTCATCCTGAAGCAAAGTTCTTAACCCGAGGTACTATTTCTGGGTTAGTGGAGTCTGTAACCTGAAGCATATGTTACCTGAAGTGTATGTAACCCGAGGTACCACGGTAGTTAGTATATAACCCAATGCAGGCAGCACAGATCTGTTTTGCCAGATCTCTGAATTGTCACACATTTTAGATCAGACCAGATAAACTGCACGCTCAAAGAACACAGTAGCAGATTCATTAACCTACACTGTTTTTGGAAATGTAAGTTGTTTGTCCCACTAGATTTTTCTCGAAATGAGCTGAATTGAATCTGAGGATTAATTTTCAGCCACAAACTTTTGGCTCTTCAATAATTACGCTTGATTAAAAAATGGCTGTAAGGTAAATGGTGGCAAGGTGCGGGGAAAGCAGCTTTGTTAAATGAGATTAGTACAGTTCACAGTGACACTGGAGCTGGAGCATAATTAACTTAATTTAGCTTGAATCTAACATATAGAAAGCACTATAAAAGTTACACTGCAAAACTGTATATGAAAAGAAATGAAATTAGAATTCATTACAATTCACTTGCTACACCGTATGACAACAATAAGCCAATCATCACCGGAAGCGTAATGCAATTAAAAATACAGCATTTTGAACATCAAATTAACAAACTTTGTGTGATTAAATTAAGAAATGCATTATTAATTGATTTGGTGCGCTTCCGTCGCATATTCCATTGCTCTTCATGTAACAGATGCTTAAATCTCAGTGATTCTCAGCGCTTTACTTTCATGTGCTTCATGGCAGTAATTTCCTAATTGATGGCATGCAAATTTCTGTGTGGTTCTGGGGAAGGGAGGGATGGCTTCCTAACTGAAGCATAGTTGTCTTCCAGCATCATCACTGCCACCCTTTCCACTGTCTTCATATGTAAGGCCAGTGTAGTTAGTTTCAGCCTATGACCGGCAAGAACCAGGTTAAAATCCCCACTCAGCCACGAAACTTATTGGGTGATTCACGCCTGTCGCTATATTTTAGCCTTTCCTACCCCACTGAGTTGTTTTAAGGGATTCAAGATGGAATAATATCAATGTAGTAAATAATATAACTAGGACCATCCAAATATCGAGTCCAACTTTCTGCCCATGGCAGTGCCTGGGTTCTGTCAGGGTGCTGTCATCAGTTCCTGGCTGGTTGCCCAGGAAAGTATAAAGACAAGGGAAAGTTTCTTACTGTCCTTTTTTTATTTCAGTCTTTACAGAGAGAGGCTGTAGAACCCAGCCTCTTGGATAATGGCCTTGTCCCGAGTAAATCTCCACCCCTCGTCTCTCCCTCTTCCTCATTTGTCATTCTCATTGTTTCTTCTACGGGTGCTGCTACGTGCCCTCTGTCTTTGGGCTCTTTGCTCTCCTACTTTTAAGGCTTGCCAGGTTCTGGGAGATGGAGGGTTGGGAACACTTTCTAATAACGTGTCAGCCAGGTGTTGTTCCGGCTCTCCCATGATTTCCCAGCTTTTGCCCTCATCTGCCTCTGAGCTGCTATCTCCCTCAAATGCCTGTTGTAAATCTGTACTGTTTTCCTCCTCCTCCTCCGTGGAAGGGTCAGGATGGGGAGAGGCGGTCTCCACCTTCCTCCTCTGCCGAGTCCCTGACAGCTTCACACCCCTCTGATTAAAAGCAGCATGGTGTTTTTGTAGCCGTAAGAATGAATGAGCAGTTTAGCCACAATAGGTGCTAAACGTCCAGCAGCTTTCTCACCAAATGGGAGTTAAGTGTTCTGCACTGGGGGGGGGGGGAAAGGTGGATAAAATTAAATACATGAAAAGCAGTCCAGAACTGTTTGCACTGTGATTGCATGTGGAAAATCTGAGCATTAAGCCTAAATGTCTTTGGATTTTTTTTATCTTACTAAAGGAATCTCCCTCAGCAATGAACTCTGCAAGCTGCTGGCCATGCGATATGGGAACCCTGGTCTGAACATCACCTTTGAGAGCTTTGCGTGCTTCATGCTGCGTGTGGAACTCATGATGGGTGAGGAGGCAGATGACTATTTCTCTCATGCGGGACTCCAAGCAAAATTGGGTTTCAGTCGCAAGTCCTCTGTCTGTAACATAATGACTGTCTTTGGACATTAAGGAGAGAGCAACACCGTGCATTTAAAGCACATTCAACACACCTTCAAAGCACATGACTTTCCCCAAAGAATCCTGCGATTTTTAGTTTCTTAAGGGTGCTGGGAATTGTAGCTTGGTGAAGGGGAAACCACAGTTCCCATTATTATTTGGTGGAAAACATGCACTTTAAATGTGCTTTAAATGGATGGTGTGGATCTGCCCTAAGATAAACGTTAGCTTACTAGAATGATCCCAGGTGAGCCATGGGCTCCCACACTTCCTCTGTTCTTCTCAAGCATGGCTATAAGTAGCAGATTATCCTTTCCTGAGAATCATCATATCAGTTTCCCTCATTTCTTCCTTTTGCAGAGGCCTTTCACAATACGAGTGAAGATGGCAAAGGAATATATCTTCAAGAGTCCGAGGTAAGGACACACACCTTATTTTCTAGCTGTAGCACAGTGCCAGCTGTTATGGAAAACAGGTTCTTCTTTTTAATATCCCAATGAATGGAGCACCTCTTGGTTGTATAACTCTCAAATGATTGCAGTGATTGACAGGACAATGAAACCCTTGGGTCAAGAGCTCTTCCAGGAGCTTGGCTTCCTAGGTTCATCTGTGGGGATGGAGGATAATTTTATACAGTCCACATTATAAAGCAAACCAACTTAGCTCCAGAACTTCCAAGTAAACCAGAAAGCAGTTAATAAGTGGATTGCATACTTCTCTGAATTTTGCAGTGTGCTAAAATATATCTGTTACATGAAAAAATGCAAAACAACAACAACAACCCCAAACTACCCTTCCTATTTTAGGGGGAAATTTGTACAAAATGCATATTTTAGGTTCAATTTAAATGCAGAGTTCTTTTTGTTTATTTCTTATAAAAATCTGCAATGAATGGAACAAACTTATTTTTGAATATGTACAAAACCGTTGGAACAGAAATAAGTTGATTCATTCGATCTAGAGACAGAGTTACTGAATGGTTGAGCTCAGAAGGGACTACACTGACTACTGTGAACTATACAAGGCACGCCATATCTGGGAATGATAGCAAAGTCTGGGCCACAAGAACAGAGCTGCTCCTGCCACACAGGTCTTCCTGAAGTTGGCTGGGGTGATGGCAGAATTATCATAAGAGGAGGCTTTGATGGAGATGCCCTTCTTCCTTGCTGATGGCAGCGGTGGTTCTGCCTATCTTGGTCTTGATGGACCAATAGATAGATCTGCCCTAGGGGTGCCCACCTCCATGGACCAGGTCATGTGAAGGAACCAATAGCAATGACTAGGTCAGGTATAACAGGAGACCATTTCATAGGCTAGCCCCTAGTGCAGTAGAGCAGGATAAAACCATTTTAATGCATTTCTCCTTGGTATTCGGCAGTGGATGATGATGACTCTCTATTCATGAAGTAATGCAAAGGAGAAGAGTTGAGCCAAGCTACCTGGCCCCTACACAAGGACGAAAGTGACATCCTTTTATCTGTATACGGGGGACATTTTGAGTCCAGCTTTATGACTCTTGTGGAATTTGGAAGAGCTTCATTCACTGGGAGCAGCTCCATTGATGTCTCTTGGGACTGCTTGTGGGTGCAGCATGGACAATGGCTAGAAATCATAAGGTCATGCTTCTAGCATACTGACTGAGGCTTCTTTAAAAAGCGCTTCCTTTAGAAGAAGAAGAAAAAAACCTGAGTTACTGATCAAGCACCTGGGTGACAATGAAGTCTGTGGTGTTAAGTCATGCGTCATTTCAATTCATTGAGGAGTATCTGCTGTTAAACCAGGATGGAATAGTTATATGGCTGCAGCGAGGAACAGTGAGCAAGTGAACAAATACGAAGTGGCCTAAAGGGCCTTGCAGCAGCTTATTTCCAAGATGTACTTGCCTGAGTTGTAAGATTGGCTGTGGAGGCACTGCTCACCATCTCATTGTGGCAGCTCAGACAGGCAGTTACAAGAAACAGGGCCTTTTCAGTAGTGGCCCCAAAGCTTTGGAATACCTGGTAGAGATCTCCCTGGGCTCTTTATAAGTGTCTTTTTAGGTATCTGTTTCAACAAGCTTTGACTATCTGATTGATCTCACGGGCTGCTACTTTTAAAATGATATGGTTATTGTTGCTAAAACACTGTTTTTGGGTTGTTGTTTTTTAAAATGAGTTTTTATTATATTTATAATTTTGCTTATTCTTGTATTTATTATTTTGTAAGCCATTTTGAGAGCTTGTAATAGAAAAGTTTGCATAAAAATGAAGAACATTTATACTGACAGTCCTTCAGATTGTCTCCAAAGGTTAGGGTTCACATGTCCTTTTAGGTCATTATGGAGTGCCTTCTCCAGGCATCCCACAATGCCTCATCCTCCCTTTGTTTCCAAGCTTAGCTTTGAACATTGACTGGCACTTCCCAAATTTCTTTCTTCTCCGTTTGCATTTCCATTTGGGGCTGGAGTAAGCAGCTGGCCTACTTACTCCAGCCCCAGTACAGTGTATTTATTTATTTATTGCTATTTTTAATTACTCATTATAAGTTTATCGGAAAGGGTAGGATAATGAAAACAGGCATGAAAGAATCTGTGCAGTCCTTTGGGATTTGGCAGAGAGGGTCACAAGAACTATAGTTTGTCCCTTTCTGTTGCTTCCTGATGAGCAAACCACTGTTATCCTATATTTTTCAGCTGAGGTCAGTGATAAAATTGCTCTTCAGTTGCCACTGCCTACACATGTTGCTTTCAGAGCAGAATCAGGGCCTAAACTTTAATAACCAAGAAAACCCATGATTATGAAAGAGGAAAATCCTTCACAGAAAGTGGCTAAAATGCAGCTCTCAGTGGCTTCATTGGGTTTGGGATTTCACGCTGCAAAACTTTTATTATTATAATACAAAAAAATACAGTTTGTAATGTATTGCACAGGTTATGAAGGAAGCTATGAGATAGCTCAGTGAGACTCTTAACATGGGTTTGAGCCCCACGTTGGGCAAAAGATTCCTGCATTGCAGGGGGTTGGACTAGATGACCCATGTGGTCCCTTCCAACTCTACAATTTATATGAGTCTCTGATTCTATGGAAATGGCTATAGCCAAGTACATATGTTCCATTGTGCTCCAATCATTATATGTATCTGATTTTTGTACACGCTTGTGCATTGCCTCCTTTTAACACAACTACGTGTAATTGCAGCATTATTGTGTGACTATTCATGCACCCTGAAGAATCCTCTGCTGATTATTCAATAAAGTTTTTATAACGCTAAGTAGCACTGAGATGTGTGAAAAGAGGTCTTAACTCATGCCTTAACTCATACAATGCAAACTCTGTTCTGTGGATCACAAGGAAAGTGTTCTTGCCATGGTGCTTTCCTTGACATTTTTGAAAATTTTATATATCTAGCAGAGAAACACTTCCAGAATTCTGAAGATATGACTCCTGTTTTCTGTGTGCATGGTGGGAAACAACACACAATCTATCTGGGGGGGGGGGATGCATTCATTTATATTGAGAGGTACTTCTACACCATCACACTTTTCAATGGGTGCATTAGCAGAAAGAATTACAAAGACATCACTGTGTAGCTGGAGACCTGGATGAGAAGTCTTTCATGGAGACAGAAGAACAATGTGGAAAACAGAGCATACAACACAATGAATAGAGAAGGTAGGCCAATATGGCAATTAATAATATAGAAATCAGGAGTAATTCAAGAATCTAGCCCCCAAGTTCTCAGAATACAACAGAGTTCATCTTGTATGTATAATACAACTGGAGGCATAATAAAATGCATATGGAATTTTTGAAGGCTCTTATATCCTTTTGCATGAGGTCGATTTTTCGGCAACTTCAGTGATCCACAACTATTGGATTTATTTATTCAGATGTTCTTTGCATGGCCAGGAGTCAGGGATGATAGGAATCTAGCAACATCTAGAGGGCCACAGGTCCTAAAGTGCTGGTCTAGGACTTGGGAGACCAGAGTTCTACTCCCCATTCAGCTATGAAACTCGCAGGGTGACATTGGGCCAGGCATTGTCTCTCAGCTTAACCTGCCTCACAGAATGGTTGTGCCAAAATGGGGAAGAAGAAAGCCATGCACTTTATGCTCCTTGCTGGAAAAGGGGACGGTCAATTAATAATAATAAAATGAATAAATTAAAAGTGGCTTTTTAGAAAACCCAGCTCTTGTCACTAGCGCTTATTCAGACAAATTTCTGGACTGGGTCCTTTCCACAAATAGTGAGGATTGGGCCTGTTACATCTACGTCCCTGAAGCTCAGCACTGGCACTCCACAGGGATGTGTGCTAAGTCCATACCTGTATTCGTTGTATACATATGATTGCATTTCATCTTACCCATGTACTGCAATTATTAAGTTTGCTGATGACACCACCATAATGGGTTTAATTGCAGGCGGAGATGAATCTGTGTACAGGGGGGAGGTTCAAAAGGTATCCACATGGTGCTCAGAGAACAATCTGCCCCTAACCATGGGCAAGACAAAGGAGATGTGTTGGACTTTCGGAGGAAGAGAGGGGAGCTAGCCCCGTTGTATATTGGGGGGGGGGGCTGTGTGGAGATAGTCTCTTCCTTTAAATTCCTGGGAATCCATCTTAATGAAGACCTTACTTGGAAGTTAGGTGGTTAGGAAGGCCCAACAGACACTTCATTTCCTTAGGGTCTTGCGAAAGAACAATGTTAGACAGCAACTGATGATTTCCTTCTATCGGTCCACAAAAGAAAGTGTTCTCTTATACTGTATTACGGTGTGGTATGCTGGTTCGACAGCCATGGACAGAAAGTCCCTACAGAGGGTGGTGAAGACAGCACACGATATCATGGGCTGTCCCCTGAGTCCACTAGAAGTTATCGCAGGAGACCGTTGCCTCAGAAGAGCAAGGAACATTCTCAGGGATGACTCACACCCTGGCCAGCACCTTTTTAATCTCCTGCCCGAGGGCAGGAGATATAGAAGCATGATAAGCCACACCAACAGTTAAAGAATGAATTGATTTTAGAATGTATTTCAATTGATTGTGATTTTATGTAAACTGTTATTTTTACTGTTGTTAGCCACTCTGAGCCCTGCTTTGGCTGGGGAGGGTGGGATATAAATAAAATTTATTGTTATTATTATTATTATTATGAACAGTTTCTACCCGTGGGCCGTGAGGCTGCTGAATGGAAGACAGCAACATTGCAGCTGACGTTCAGGATTGGTGGTCATACAACAGCACACAGAGTGTAACAAGGATGGAGAGATGGGGGGGGGGCTCATCTAATCTCACAGTAAACAAGTGGTACGGTGACAATAAAGTATTTCTATTAGAGATATCTGCCCCCACCCTGCCACATATGCCATGATTAGAGAAAGGCTGATTTTCCTAGCGAGTAGCTTTTTGCAGAATGAGATGCTGGAAAACGTCGGCCTCCCTCCGCTTTTGCTTCCTACTGCGTCTCACACTGGATTGCACCTGAAAAGGAACCTTGCCAAGCTTGAAGTTCAATTTATCAGCACAGTCAAGATTGATTTGTTACACCACCAATGCTGAGGAAATGAATGTCTCCATTCTATTCCCATCCAATCCCAGCAGATCTTTGTTTTCCTCAGGTCACCTGTGTAATGTAAGACGCTGACGTTCCTCAGATAAAGCAGGGAGCAGCAGCAGTGGAGGAGGAGGGGGACTTCTGCAAAATACAAATTAACTGCCTGCATCCAGCAAATATATTACCAAAAATTAATGCTGGTTGGAATGTGAAGCGGAGCCCCGATACAACCTGTGCCTGGCAATGAGGCAACTGCAGCTGCATGATATGGGCGGGGGTGGGGTGGGGAGCAGAATATGGCAACTACTTTAAAGGGCAGTATTTGAATTAAAGCCAACATGGACATCTACATTTTGGCATTTTGTTCACAAAGGCCTTTGACCCTCGTCTGATTTGTTATCGCCAGTCTGTATAAATATGCTCTTAGTTCAGCTGGCTGTTTTCAAAATCAGATTTATTAATATTATTGGTTTTGTCATTTGACTGTTGCTATGTTTTGAGATATCTAATACTGTCGTTAGCTACCTATTTATTTATTTATTTATTTATTTACTTACTTACTTAGGTGATATATATACTGCATTTTTGGCAAAAGACCATTAAGCTGTTTGCCAAAAGGGCACGTTCAGATGTGGAGAAAATTGCATTCATTTTCCTGATTTTAATTCCAGGGCTTTTGCCACATTTTCTACTTTTACTTTCACACTACAATACCTGTTGTGGACTTGTGGCTTTTCGACCGTTACACCATTGTGTGGCACTAAATTTTCTCACACCGGTGAGGATGTGGTGTGATACAGCAACACACATCATTGCACACCATGGCTACTTCCTCACCTTTTCCACACATCCTGGCCTCTCTGTTCCCACATCATTCCCTCATGAAAACAGCAGGAAAGAACTGCATGCTGGTATACGGCCCCAATTCCCATCACTTTACTCCTGCGATTTTCCAGGTTACGGAGGTTGCAAATGAATCCCCCCCCCCCCCGACATCAAATAATATGGAAATGAGTGCTAAATAAGAACTATATTCCAGTAGTTTTCCAGAAGTGGCTTTTACATGGTGTAAAAGCTAAAATATATTGTGGAAGTTAGAGAAATGGGGAAATGCAGTAAACTGCTGTGTGAATGCAGCTAAAGTATAATAAAGTATTACAAGTCATAATTAAAATATAGTGGTACCTCAGGTTAAAAACTTACGGTAATTTGTTCCAGAGGTCTGTTCTTAACCTGAAACTGTTCTTAACCTGAAGCACCACTTTAGCTAATGGGGCCTCCTGCTGCTGCCGTGCCGCCGCCGCACGATTTCTGTTCTCACCCTGAAGCAAAGTTCTTAACCCGAGGTACTATTTCTGGGTTAGCAGAGTCTGTAACCGGAAGCGTTTGTAACCTGAAATGTCTGTAACCTGAGGTACCACTGTAGTTTAGGAAGGTCCGCCGTTCGAAACAGAACAATTAATAACTGAACTTTATCACCCTGAACAAAGAGCAGAAGGTGCAAGTTGGCAGAGCATCAGTCTGAAGCCCTTGAGAGTCACTGCCAATCAATGTAGACAATACTAAGTCAGATAGACCAATGGCCTGACACAATATAAGGCAGCTTCCTTTGTTGCTATGGGCTTGTGCTGGACATTTAAAATATCTAACCAATGAAGCATGCCAAACCTCTTTTTTTTTGGGGGGGGGATACTCCAGAGGGTTGGAGAACTCCTTTTTCCTGTGAAGTTTCTAGATGACAACAGGCAGAGTCTCTTCTGAAGATCACTTCAGCTGATTTGTCCTGTTGTAGGGGATGGGGGTTGCTAAGTGTCTTGGCCCCAAGTGGTTTAGGATTTTATACGTCAGCAGTAGAACCTTGAACTTGGCTTGGTAGAAATAGGCAGCCAGTGCTGATCTTTAAGCATATAAAGCAAAAAAATATAAATAAATAAAAGGTAAAGGACCCCTGGATGGCTAAGTCCAGTCAAAGGTGACGATGGGGTGCGGTGCTCATCTTGCTTTCAGGCCGAGGGAGTCAGCATTTGTCCACAGACAGCTTTCTGGGTCATGTGGCTAGCATGACTAAACAGCTTCTGGCACAACAAAACACCATGACAGAAACCAGAGCACATGAAAATGACGTTTACCTTCCCACCACAGCGGTACCGATTTATCTACTTGCACTGGCATGCTTTCAAACTGCTAGGTTGGCAGGAGCTGGGACAGAGCAACAGGAGCTCACCCCATCATGAGGATTTGAACCGCCAGCATTCTGATCGGCAAGCCCAAGAGGCTCAGTGGTTTAGACCACAGCACCACCAGCGTTATATGACATATAGAGTGCCAAATATGCATGACTTGATGGCACCATCATAAGGAAATCAGCCCTGAGTGCTCACTGGAAGGACAGATCCTGAAGCTGAGACTCCAATATTTTGGCCACCTCATGAGAAGAGAAGACTCCCTGGAAAAGACCCTGATGTTGGGAAAGATGGAGGGCACAAGCAGAAGGGGACGACAGAGGATGAGATGGTTGGACAGCGTTCTCGAAGCTACGAACATGAGTTTGACCAAACTGCGGGAGGCAGTGGAAGACAGGAGTGCCTGGCGTGCTCTGGTCACGAAGAGTTGGACATGACTAAACAACAACAAGATGGCACCACTCAGTAGTCTACCTGCAGCATCCTAATTGCAGCTTCCAAACCAAGCACAATTGCAGCCAATGCATGGGTCACAACACCTTTGAGAATATACCTGCTTTTGGGGGGGGTATGTGTGGCAACATCAAATTTTAGCATTTTCATCACCCACATTCAAGTTTCATTTACAAACAAACTGGATGCCATAAGGAAAAACCAAAGGTCTGACATCTTACCTGAAGAAATTGATGTGCATTAGATTCAGGACCAACAGGACACTTCATCCCACAATACAAGTTGGACAAGAAGAGGCTGTTGAAGGCACCATCGTGAAAGTGAGGTTGTGGGGGAAGCTGGGACTTCTATGTTCATTTTGGATCCATGTATTTTAAAGTGACAGGATGGAGCCCCATTTAAGAAGCAACCCAATTCCAAGGAATTTGAGAGATGTTTGGAATCATTGGTAGAGTGGATTATTGGTAGAATGGATTATTGTTGTTCATCCAGTGTGGAAGGATCCTTCACTGGAAGTAGCAATACACCTTAGTTCCTATTAGAGGCTCACAGCCTATGGCCAAGTCCATGTACACGGGGGGACGGACAACATGAATTCTGTACCAGCACAACCCAAATTCTATTAGAAGGAAATTCTGTCAGTATAAAGCATCATGCAGAAGTATTCTTATTTGCAAAATTTACTTGCTTCCAAAACTGAGGGAAAATCTATCCATTCATCCATCCATTTGTAGGATCCTGAAATGCAGGAAGATAGAAACCTGTGTCAGGAAGTACAGTATTTGCCATGGGAAAAGTACAGAGATCTGTCCAAGGTACTGAAGCCTCTGACCATTAATGTTTGCTCTTTCAATTCTGATCTAGACTCTGAGGTGCCAAGAAACAACAGGGGTCCATCTTTTCTCAGTAGTCACAAGAAACAGACATGTTAAGGAAAAAATTATAAATTATAAAAGGCAAATTTCATAAGCAACAGTGACACATTATGAATGCTAGCATGAATGTGCAACCACCATTTTATCAGCTTTTGCTAATTAGGCATTTTCTGAGTGCACTGAGTAGGCAAGGGTGTGTTTCAGGAGACCTGACACCCTTTGAACAACTTTGAAATGCTGCTCTGAGTTCAATAAAGCTATTTCGTTTAATGGGAAGGGGTGAGGGGATTAAAAAAAAAGATGGGCAAATGATATAAGTGGTCAAGTAATTGTGCCCCAGTGGGTATTCATATGGCACTACAATTTTTCAGATTACATTTGCTGTAAAATACAGAAAAGCAAGTTACAAGGGCAACAAATATATTTAGAAGGTATGTCTCAGGGGTGCTTAACTCTTGCAAGCCTTAGGCAAATCAGAGAAGAGAAGCATTGCATACTGATAATGAAGGAAAGTGATGGTGGTTGGGGAAAATGTGGTTGCAATCTGCAGAGGCATTCTTGGAACCCTATGACAGCGCAGATTTCCCTCACCAAAGCTGAAAAGAAAACATCTGCATGGAGGCATCCTTGCAGCTGTAGAAACTTCTGCCGGCATCCATCCTCTGCCATTGATGTTGCAACAGTGCAAAGGACCAATGGGATTTAGCCTGTCCTGTTCCCCTGGGATGTGGTGGATGGGTGGAAATACATCAGCCCTGAAGCTGGCATACTTGTTTCCCCTCTTATTGGGATGGGGGGGGGAATGGTAAAATCCAAGCAAAGTCAACAGAGGACCAGTACTAAAGGGAAAACACCCCCTCCTTCTGTCCTGGCAGCATGAGCCCAGCAGTTTTGGATCTGGTAGTTTGTCTGTCTTCAATTCCTCCCTTCCCTTTGTTGGATTGCTCTTCTGATTTCCATCCTTGGTGACTATGCCACACAGTTTCATATTTGGGGGTTGTATTGAAAATGATGGCAGGTGCAATGGGTTGTGTTTGTCTAACACTGCTGCTATTACTTTCAACAATAGTTGAAAGATAGAGAGCAGAATCCTATACATGTCTACTTGTGGGGAAGTCCATTTGAGTTTACTAGGGCTTACTTCTAGGTAATTGGGTATAGGATTGCACACCTAATCAAGACTAAGGATCTGGAATGCACATTGAATATTCTGTCACTGGGTTATAATCAGAAAGCACATGGAAAGAGCAACAAATAACCTATACCCACAGAAGTATTGCTATTAAAAAATGATCTGCAGCAAAAAAGACTGTACTGTGAAGAAATTATAATTAATGACTTTCTTAGGCAATGGGAACCATTCATTACCTTCTTGAGCCAATGTGTGTGTTACCAACTGGTTTTTTTAAATGTTCTTTATTAAGTAATTTATTACACTTCTTTTTTTTTAAGTGTTGATATGAAAATCTAATCATTTCATTTTTCTCTCTCTTCCATAATTGTGATAGCCTATTAGGACTGCTAATAAATCTTAAAATTAAAAGATGAGATCATTGAGATGCTGGACGCTGCATCAGACACATAAAAGATGCAACCTTCACTAAAATCCTTCTGTGATGATTTTGCAGCTCAGCTGTTAAATTCAGCCATCAGCTTTATGAGAACCTGCTTTTAGAAACTGACCCTTAAATCTACCCTCCCAAAATATTGAAGTCGCCCACAGTAAAACAGAACAAGGCCTTCAAAACCAGAGTCCCCTTTGCCTCAGTGGGGCTGTGAGGTAAGGAAGAAGATGCTTCCAGCATCTCATTAATTCTAGGACTGATAAGCATCTTCCCAAAAAGAACTGTTGGAAAATGAGTTCTCTTTCCTTATATGCAGTTTTTTGCACTCGTTACCAAGAATTTGCTGTGGCTCTGAGTCTGAAATATGGCAAAATTTACATGCTTGGTTTATTTTTCTTCTCACGTTGCTTGAAAAATGTAACTGCTTCATCTCTTTGAACTAGATAGCAGGTCATTAGCAAGCCTCTGGAAATTCACTGCCTGTCAGAACAGACAATACTGGGGTAGATGGGCAAAATAATCACTTGGTATAAAGCAGTTCCTGTATTCAGTGGTCTGTGTTTGCCTGAGCTAAGGATTCTGAGCCCCTGTGTTTTGATTCAATACATGATATCCAATTGCGGAATATTTCAGGAATTGGGCCTCTGCCATTGGCCCTTAAACTCTGAGTTATGATTCACAGCTTGTAAGTTTAGACAGCCAATCACGTTGGGAGTGGGAAAGGGCCCAGGCCTGCAGAAATGTATATAAGTAGTTGCTTTGCCCCTGTTGTCCAGTTCTGTAAGTTCAATAAAAGTTCTTGCTGTTATCACTGTGTCTTGCCTTGTGGGAACCCACCTACACTTCAGTTCCTATGAAGGTATTCTGCAAAGGGCAATGAAGGACGGTCAGAATCATGGAAGAGAAGCTGAAGGATCTGGGTTTGTGTACCCTTGAGGGAAGGAGACAGAGGATGGACAAAGATTTGTTCCTAACAGGCTGGCCTCCATTGGATCTAACACTCTTTGGCCCACCTGTGTTATATAGCCAGTGAAGGTGGTAAAGGGGCTAGTTAAACAAAAACAAAAAACCGGTGCTAAGCAGGCACACAACCAGGAATGGTGCTTATATCCCATTAGACAAGATGGACCACTCTGTTCTACTTTGGGGAATTTAAAAAACATCCTTTGGATAAATTCATTGGAGATCATCTTTTGCAAGAGGGAAGCTACAATGGAAGTTGGAGAGCTGCAGTTAGCATCAGAAGCACAGAGCTTCTCCAAATGTCCATAATTAGCAATATGCAAATTGCGGAGACAATGGGCCAGTTCCCCCCCCCTTTTCTCCATCCATATACGCACAGCTTAATTAGAAAAAGGCATGCAGAGCACATTGAAGATGTGAGAGGCTGTCTCTGTGCCTTTACATATGGCTCAGTTCTAGGTCTTTAGACAAGTCTTAATCTGTTTTTGTAAACAAATAACACAGTCATTTACATGAATAGCCCACATTTCTAATGCAAATCATCCTCCCTAGTGCATCTCTGCAGAGAATAATATTCTGTGTAATTACCACACATATTTACCAAATACATTTGCCCAGAGTAGCTTGCAGTCCATAAAAATCTATGGCTAAGCTGGCCTATTAACAGAGCTTCAGGTCCTGTGACATCGCTGGACATGCCTTGGGGATTTATATGCTTTCCAGCAGGTGCTCTCCCTGTGGAACACACTCCCATCAAATGTCAAGGAGATAAAGAACTACACATCTGAAGGGAGTCCTGTACCAGGAAGTTGTTAATGTTTGATGCTATATTATGTTTTTATGTGTGTTGGAAGCCTCCCAGAGTGGCTGGGGCAACCCAGCCAGATGGGCAGGGTAATCATCATCATCATCACCACCACCACCATCATCATCTTTGCCTAACCTACCTCACATGGTTGTTGTGAAGATAAAATAGGGAGTGGGAAACCATGTACGTCACCTAGATCTCCTTAGAGGAAAGGTGTGGTATAAATCAAATAAATGAATACAGTGGAACCTCGGGTTACAGATGCTTCAGGTTACAGACGCTTCCGGTTACAGACTCCGCTAACCCAGAAATAGTACCTCGGGTTAAGAACTTTGCTTCAGGATGAGAACAGAAATTGTGCGGTGGCGGTGCGGCGGCAGCGGGAGGCCCCATTAGCTAAAGTGGTACCTCGGGTTAAGAACAGTTTCAGATTAAGAACAGACCTCCAGAATGAATCAAGTTCTTAACCCGAGGTACCACTGTAATCCTCCATGGCTGATATGACTTTAGGGAGTTGGGATGGACCTAGGCAATGAGAAGATGCTCTTGTGACATCATTGGAGATGATGCCAGGCACTGTCCTTCCATACCTTGTGGTTTGAGCTTCTCCTCTTCCAAATAGCAGCTCCTTTGCTCATAGGAAGGCTATTTAAAACCATTTGTAATTTGGAAATTGCTACAGGAGCTTGAAATCCTTCTAGGTCTTACCATTCCTAATTATGTTCTCATCCATATGCAACACCCACCTGCATGCTCGTTCACTGCAAAGAGATCAGAAGCCCAGCTCCGGGGAGCGGTTTCTTCTGCCGTGCTAGCTTGTAATGAAAGCATGCAGGTGAAACTCACCACCTCCCCCTCCTGAACGGGATAATCTTCTTTGGCTGGAATGAACTTCGCTGATTTCTCCCAACACAATTAAGACAAATCCACCTGCTTTCTTGCTCACTCCCTGCCTGGATTGTTCCTAGCCAGAGGATTATTGCTTATTCAGTGGAAATTATTACCATGTCCTAATGGGCACGGCTAGAATCCCGATTGCCTCTTTTTACCTGTTTAGCTGGCATCTGTTGATCCGTCTGGTCTAGAGAAATCACCTGCAGGGGCTAGACAATTTGTACTATTTGGTATACGTCAGTGGAACAAGCTTTGGGGCAATAAATGCCATTTTGTTGATGGGCTTTTAATGTACCCCACTCCATAAAGCATGATCAAATCAATCCAGTTCACAAGAGTGTATTTCCTTAATTAATAAGAAAAGTAATATTCAGAGCCTCCTCCTCCTCCTTCTTGCTGAATTTTAAGGGGAAACCATTTGAAAAACTGCAAAATGCCCACAAAATCTCATTAATGTTGCCATCTTTACAGTGGAGATTCTTCCAGAAAACGCTAAGTTTAATTTTCCATATTGGTTAATAAGATCATGACATTATGTTGAGCCTGAGATAGTGTATAACATTTTTGTTTCCAGCTAAGTAAAAATCTTTCTCTTAAAAATAATAATAATTCTCTTTTTAGATTAATATCTAATATTTTGTTTTAGCTTTACTAACCTTGTATGCAGCTAATGGGCTGCAATCAATTACCAGCTTTTCTACAACTGTCAAGGATTGGAACTGATTAGATATTGAGAGCTCTTTAAACCCCTGGGTCTCTCTTTTCTTTTTAAACTTTATAACAGAGCAGGCTATATATATAAAATAGTCAATATATCTCATTTCATCAGTGGACCAGGATGTCAGAATTACCATATCCAGAGACAGTGAACTTGTGAATACCTGATGTATCATCTTCAGGTCCTGTCAATGAGGTGTGCATAACTCGAGAGTAATTTACTACTGGGGTTGTGCTATCGTCAATCTGATCAAAATGCTGGGGGAGATCTTGAGATGAAGAATGACATTGAGGAATCATTCCCAGAATGAAATGATGTAGTTATGGGTGACTTCAGCTACCCTCACATAGACTGGCTACATATGTGCTCCAGTTGTGACACAAGAGAGCCAGTGTGGTGTAGTGGTTAAGAGCGGTAGTCTCGTAATCTGGTGAACCGGGTTCGCTTCTCCGCTCCTCCACATGCAGCTGCTGGGTGACCTTGGGCTAGTCACACTTCTCTGAAGTCTCTCAGCCCCACTCACCTCACAGAGTGTTTGTTGTGGGGGAGGAAGGGAAAGGAGAATGTTAGCTGCTTTGAGACTCCCTCGGGTAGTGATAAAGCGGGATATCAAATCCAAACTCCACAAGAGGTAAAAGAGATACAATAAAGTACTCATTTACTCACTGCATACTTATGGAAGTCATTCCTAAAGACAGAGGTGCCAACTTGAATAAAATATGGGGGGGCACACAGGTAATCCCTGCACTGCATAATCAGTCACACGACATGGTGCACACACTTCATGTTTTTTGGGGGGCAGCCGCCTCAAATATTTTATTGGGGACAGCAAAGGGACCTCAGCCCCTAGGAGTTGGCTCCTATGCCTGCATAAGGCAGTTGGCTACCAACCTGATGCCTTTAAGAGAGGATTAGACAGACCCATTGTCAGGGACCGTGCTGCGGAGGGCTGCAAATTGGAAGAATGGTGGGAGCCACGCCCTCCCCCTGATCCCGATCCTGAATCTTCTCAGGAGCAGGAGGACAGTATAGATTTGGAACAGTGGTTTGCAGAGGGGCATAGTTCAGAAGGCAGAAGCTGGGAAATACTGGATGGGGAACAGCTAGCAGAAGAAAACACTGGAAGAGAGAGAGAGTTAGCAGATTCACAGTCTCTAGACAGCATTCACCCCCCATCTCCAAAGTCACGGAGAGCTCTGAAAGAGTTAGAACAGAAAGCGCAGAGGCTACAAACTCAGATTACAAGACGTAGGAGTGACATAGGTTAATAGGGACGGAGGGGGGGAGTGTCCCTTAATTGGGAGCACCGCCATTTCTAGGAGATGTGTTCTTTGTTCTCTCGCTGTGGTTATTAAAGATTCTAACTGGTAACGCATTTCTTTCATTTGATCTTCTTATCTATTGCCACGGGGGGAGGAAGCCGATTCCCTGAAGCCTGACACCCATGGAGGATTTGGTTATTGAAGACTACTAGCCTTGAGGGCTATGCTCTGTCTCCATGAGCAGAGGCAGTAATGCATCTGAATACCAGTTTCTGGAAACTGCAGCAGAAGAGAGCACTCTAGTGCTTGGCTTCTGCTTGTGGGCCTCCCACAGGCATTTGGCAGGCTGTTGTGAGAACAACATGCTGATCTTGATGGGCCATTCGCCTGATCTAGTAGGCTCTTATGTTCTTATGTTAATCAGGCGTAGAGACAGTTGCCTCTCAACCCTGCCTTTATGGACCTTCCAGAAGAACTGGTCACTGTTAGAAAAACAGAATGTTGAATGAAATTAATCCTTGGTCTGATGCAGAAGGGTAAGGGCACCCAATGTGGTGCTAACTCCTAAGGGATGCGGGTGGTGCTGTGCTCTAAACCACTGAGCCTCTTGGGCTTGCTGTTTGGAAGGTTGGTGGTTCAAATCCCTGTGACAGAATGAATCCCCGTTGCTCTCTTCCTTCTCCTGACAACCTAGCAGGTCAAAAGCACGCCAGTGCAAGTAGATAAATAGGTACCAATGTGGCGGGAAGGTAAACGGCAGTTCCATGCGCTCTGGTTTCTGTCACGGTGTTCTGTTGTGCCAGAAGCGGTTTAGTCATGGTGGCCACATGACCCGGAAAGCTGTCTGAGTACCGCAACCCCAAAGTCGCATTTGACTGGACCTAGCAGCTCAGGGGTCCTTCATCATTTTTACCTTGCTAACTCTTAACCACCCCACCAGGGATGATGGCAGCTGGAGTCAAGCAACACCTAGAAGTCAACACATTGACAGTAAAGTTCCCACCCACCTCTTATGTTATAGAGACTTTTCTATTACCAGGATGACTTCGAGATGTGCCTTGAGATTAGCAAGGTGGCACAACAGCAAAAAGTCAGCACTTGACGTATGGCTGACAAAACTCGCCGACGGAACCATGGGGACCCTGCAATGAAAGGTTCCGTGTGTAGATGCCATGAACGATTAGATCAGAGAAAGGGAAAAACATCTTAAATCATCACGGGTGGGATGGCCTCAGCAGTGCAGGAGGCCTTCAGCCCCACTTAAGCTCTTAACGGAGAGCATCAAGAAAGTTTAAATGGTTTGCAGAGGTCTCTCCACAGTAGGGGTTTCGCTACACCAAATCTTTAATTAGTAATACCTGACCTAGAAGGAATGAAACAAACAAACTTGGGGAACTCTCCGAGAATTCAGTTCATTAACCCTTGAGTGCAGTTGGGTCCTTATCATTATTCGCCAGGGGAATGGCACAGCTCTCTGGTTAATGGAAGCTGTTAAATCAGCTCTTCGCCAACTCTCTCCCTCCCTCTCCACCTTTTAAAAACAGTTTCAGCTGTTAATTAACTAGAGACTGTCATCTAGGAAAGTTTGCAAGAGAAAAGGGGGCCAGTGGCTTAATTAAAATAAAATTCCTTGCTGAGGAAATCTGTTCAGAATTCCCTCCTGATCGCTGTGAAGGCGAAAAGCCCACAGGAATCCTCCCGCTTCTCCCTTTGATGATTTTTAACGCTCACGAAAGATGAGCAAAAGGAGCGCAGCAGCAGCTGGAGCAGAAAGAGGAAAGTGCTTTCAAACATGCCACATTTTGAATCTCTGATTCTGCCTGTCATCCTGAGCTTCAGATGTGTGGCAGACGGGAGCCCAGTTAGCCTTACAGTGGGGCGTGTGGAGGAATGCATGAAACCAATGTCAAAATATTCTGCTTCGCGAAGGCAAGACTTCGTGGTGTATTTTTAGAATCATAATCTTTCTCTGTTAGAAGCCTCATCTAAAGGAGTTTTGAAAAATTTCCTGGTTGTAATGAGCAATAGGGAAGGGGAGGAAATCTAACCTCGGAATATCTTCCATTATACGACAATATTGTGGAAGATACCTACAAAATACATCACATCACCAGTCTTCAAGCTCCCTGAGGCAAAGATACAGGAATTAATCAAAAATCTAGGAGGGGGGAAATCACTTGTCAGCTTTGAACTGTGTACTTTTTTGTGTGTGAGGCTGCAATCCTAACCTCGCTTACCTGAGAGTAAGGCCCATTGAATTCAAAAAGACTTGCTTCTGATTAGACATGATTTCAATCACATTGTGAGTTGCCTAGGGACTGTTTGTATGAAGTGCCAAATAAGTCTAAATAATAAGTTTGGTTCTGTACAGGACTGGTCAGCTCACCTCTCAAAGGATATCACAGAGTTGGAAAAGTTTCAGAAAAGAGCAACTGAAATGATCAAGGGGCTGGGACAACGGTCCTATGACCATTTTAGTTTGTAGAAAGGGTGACTAAGAGGGGGCATGATAAGGTAAAGGTAAAGGGTCCCCTGACCATTAGGTCCAGTCATGGCCAACTCTGGGGTTGCAGCGCTCATCTCGCTTTATTGGCCGAGGGAGCCGGCGTACAGCTTCCGGGTCATGTGGCCAGCATGACTAAGCCGCTTCTGGCGAGCCAGAGCAGTGCACGGAAATGCCGTTTACCTTCCCGCCAGAGCGGTACCTATTTATCTACTTGCACTTTGACGTGCTTTCAAACTGCTAGGTGGGCAGGAGCAGGGACCGAGCAACGGGAGCTCACCCCGTTGCGGGGATTCAAACCACCAACCTTCTGATTTGCAAGCCGGTTTATCCCACAGCACCACCTGCGTCCCCAAGAGGGGGCATGATAGAAGTGGATAAAATGTGTGAAGAAAGCAGAGAGAGAAAACTTTGTCTCCCTCTCTCACAATACTAGAATTTAGAGACATGTTAGCAGAGTCAGGGCAGATAAAATAAGGTAATTCTTTGCACAATGCACAGTCAGCTCATGGAATTTACTCTCACAAGGGGCAGTGATGGGCACAACTTGAATGGCTTTAAAAGAGGATTCGATCCTGAAAATATAAGTAGTGTTTGAGCGCCTGCACATATGGAGTCCAGCCTGCAAGGGCTTAGTTAGTGGGAGGCCAAGGCTTAGCAAACCTACCAAGACATTTCTGTGAAGAAATCTACATCTTGGAGTGCCCTTCTCTCCTCCAAGTTCTCATGCAGACTGCCCATCTTCTGTGATGCTTAGAAGATCCCATGGGCTACTGTAGACAAAAACTGATGAGAGTAAAATCCACTCCTTCACACATGCCATCCCCTATACTCCATCTGGGAGAGTTTAATGGCGTTTTCATTACTGAGGCATAGGGAAAAACTGGTCTCCAACTACAGGCAATTCCAGTGTTGTAGGGAAACTGCACCCCTTACTCATTGGTGCCACAAATCGCTGGGTCTTTACCCCCTCCTGTGAAGTCAGCAGAAGTCATTCATTTTTATGGGGGAATGTAATACAACCTCTCCTATTGAACTTGGAGCTGCCAAGCCAGCCTTAGGTAATTTTGAGAACAATAATTTGAAAAAACTTGAATGTTCTCCTTCCATATAAATCCATCTTGGACTGCTTTTGTAATTTATACAGGAGGGCAGTTAGGCAAATAACTGACACTCAAAACATTTTTGGTCAAGTTTTTTTTTTGGATCAAATCATTTTTGATAAAATTCTCAACAGATGAGCAAGTACTATTACTCGTGACAATATATTTCAATCTTTTCTGACTGAAGTATAACTCTATATAACTCTATATAAATGATCATGATTGTATTTGTATTGATAAGTTGTAAGACTGCTGCCGTTGCTTACACATTATTTGGGGATTATTTGTTTTACATGCTGGTCAAAAGTTCTTGAAAACCTTTAGCATTTATATTTATTATATTTGGTTTTCACTAGAGCTTGATTTTTTAAAAAGGACTTTAGCAAAAATGAGTCAGGGAAGGCAGGCTGAGGGTCTAAGAAGAAGTCCTGCCAATGCTATAAGGGGGAAAAGAAAAACCTAGAATGAATTATTTAACAGCTCTGAAACCTTGGTGATTTATAATAAGAATCTGACATTTGGCAAGGGATTCTCTCGGGATCCATGCACTCCTTGGTGCTATTCCTATGAAAATATATAAATTTTGTCAACTAATTTTTTTCAAGGGAGCTATCCATTTTTGTCTCTGTGTGAAAAATGCCAGTGTTGGTAGAGGGAAAAGGCAAGTTCATTTGAAATCAGGGAACCCTCCGATTTCACTAAGCTTCTTTAAACACACACTCACTTTATCTTCATAATTATATTCAATATACACCAGCACTTAGGAAAGGATAGGATAGGATGGATGAGCCGTTCTATTTGCTAAGCTAGCTTCGAACTGAAGGATCCAGTTTTGAATTCAAGCCAGAATGAATGGAGTCGGAATCATTTCTCAAGAGAGAGTTCTACCAAGATGGGGCAACCACCAAAAATGCCCTGTCTCTAATGTCCATCAATATGACTTTATTTATTTTCAAAAACTGTGCTGGGCTATTATGAATCCTGGAGCACTTTGATTCTCTCTGGTTCTTCTCTGATGTTTGCAGTAGTTTGGCACAAAGTGAAAACACCTCTCCCACTGCCAGCCCCTCACTATCTGCTATTTTGTGTGTGTGTGTGTGTGTGTGTGTGTGTATTTTCTACAATAGTTCCATATCACTCCACACCAGCACCCATAACGCTTCCACCCCTGTGGCGAAAAGGACTGGATTAGTTTGCTGCCATCAAGGGCAATTTGATGCATATTCTGTCCCCTCCCTCCCTTCCTTGAGTGTTCCAGAACTCAGCTATTTTTGCCAGGTCTCGGGACAGTCCAGGAACCCACAGAATAAAATCTTTTCCCCAACTTTAGTCATGTCGCTCAGCTGATCTTTATGGGCAGATATTTCCTTTTGTCAAATTATTTTTTACAAGCTTTGCTGAGCATTACTGTGGGAGATTACTTCCAGGAAGAGAATATTGGACAGTCAGAGGTGATACGTTGCTTTGTAACGTATTTTCAAATCTGTAATGGAATGTTGTACTCCTTCTATACCAGCTACATTGACACAATCCTGTTTCACATCAGAAATAGGTAGTATAGGGTGGGGGTGTGCAAATCTGTCTGGTTCAGTTTAATCTCTGTTTCTCATTTTTCCAACCTAAATTCAGCTCTTCGCATTTCGTATATCTAGCCCTCATGAAAGTTCACCAGCATTTTAGTGTTGAATTTCTCCTACACATTTTCATGTGCAATTTTGCCTAATGTACATGTTTTTTGTGAATCCATTTTCTTCAATACAACGAACTTTTGGGTGTTATTTTCACCAATGGAATCCGTTCTGGAAGTCCGTATGACTTCCGAAAACGTTTGACAACCAAGGCATGGCTTCCAATTGGCTGCAGGAGCTTCCTGCAGTCAATTGGAAGCCACAGAAGCCAGGTCAGACATTTGGCTCCCAAATAGCATTTGCAAACTGGAACACTCACTTCTGGGTTTGCGGCATTTGGGAGCCAAAACGTTCGAGTTGCAAGGTGTTTGGGATCTAAGGGACGACTGTATATGGATTTTAATGCACGGTTTCCTCCACTCCATGCAATTTTGCACATGTTACTTGGCTGAAGAACTAGATTTGCAAAAACTGGAATCGTGGTGTGAATTTTGAAGGATGGTTGTGCTTTGGTGCGCAGGGAGGGTTGCTTTAAAGGCAAACCAAACTGAATTTCTCCACCACCCCTAGTTTAGAGACAGCAACCTCCATTATTGCTCTTTATAGCAAATCACTGCCTCTTTTGGTTTGGCATAAGTTCTGCCCGTGATGCAGGGGCTACCCGGTGTGAATGGAGCCCATTGATTCTAAAATTCCTTGTACAGTCTACACATTCCGAAAAATACTAGTAAAACTCTGCTGGGATTGTACCACTTTAGAATGTAGATGGGGGTGCTTTCCTATGTTAAGCAAATACCTGCCCAGACAGCCACATGTAGAAAAGCTAGGCTAAAACATTTGTCCTTCAATGTCTGAAACTACCGGTACTTCAAATAAAGTGTTTTGTTTTTATTTGGGGGAGCATTTAAGCATTCAACATCCCCACCTCCCTGTTTGAAGTGGTATGTTCCCCAAAAAATGTATTTTTAACATTTTTTATCCTGACTGCTTAGGTCAATGTGATGGAGTTATAGATAAGTAAACCAGAAGCAAAGGGAAGCTACAAAAGGAAATGATAACAGCAGCAGCAGCAACAACAATAGCAACCGCCCATGTTTCTTAAGCATCTCACACTGCATATTATATGCAAATGCACTTGAAGGCAGCCAATCACACCCAGTAAATGTGTAAATGGTCCTTCTCAATGAAGCAAGGAAGGAAAACTTAAGCCTTTCCTCACCTGCCACTTCTCAGTTCCAAACCATCCAGGTCAGCTCCTCTTCTTAACAATCTTTTTAATAATTGTCATCAGCATTTTTTTATATATATAAAAAATCTAATATGCGCATTTCTGTATGCAAATTTGCCTCATATGCATATGTTTGGAAAGCCATATATCTTAATAGAATGCAATTGTGTATGTAAAACCCCTGCGTCCAGTCACGCTTCCCTTGCGTCGCTCTGCTCGGAAGCTGACCTGGCAGGAGAGCAGAGTAGCAGCGGTCCTGTGTCCGTGTGAGATGAGGGATAAATCAAGTCCAGAGACAGTTCGGTTCTTATCTCTAGAAGCGTTTATTTACAAGCCATAAAACAGTCACACTCCATCGGAACTTGGTGACATTCTCAGCCGTGCTCCAAAAGCACACTCGCAGCCTCTGTGCCGAGCTGCTGCTCAGTCGGAAGTGAAAGCAAGTCTGAAGGCAGAGAGACGCTGTGACTCACTGCTCTGCGACAAGCTCCTCCTCCTCCTCCTCCCAGATACAGGACACCACGGAGTTTTGACCCTGTCAGCTCCAAACTCCACAGTTTTCACTAATATTTTTATGCACTATTTTCTTCTTTAAAAAATTACAGTGGTAGTTCGGGTTAAGTACTTAATTTGTTCTGGAGGTCCATTCTTAACCTGAAACTGTTCTTAACCTGAAGCATCACTTTAGCTAATGGGGCCTCCTGCTGCTGCTGTGCCGCCAGAGCACGATTTCTATTCTCATCCTGAAGCAAAGTTCTTAACCCAAGGTAATATTTCTGGGTTAGCAGAGTCTGTAACCTGAAGCGTCTGTAACCCGAGGTACCACTGCTCTTGGTTGGAGAAGTACATTGCAAAATTCAGAGAAGAGCAGGTTCTGAAGGATCACTGTGCATTTACTTATTTTTGGGAAAGTGCAAATTTGGTGTGTTTTGTCTTTAAAGAAGAACTGGTTTTTATTCTCCCCCACCAGCTCCAGAATTTAAATATGCCAAGTCGTAACCAAATGTAATGGTGTCTGAACGCAGCATTTGCCAACTGAAGTGCTTTCAGGCTGGTGACAACGGACCAAATTCTCTCCAGCTTTATTGAAGCAAATAGCTCTCTTTCGGTGGGGTGGGCTGAAGTGGCTGAAGGGAATTTGATCACCGTGTTCACATTATTCCATCTGCCTTGCTCGAAATATAATTAGCTCTCTGGCAAGTTAATGGGTTTTCCTCCTTCTCTTCCTATCTCTAAAGCTTACATGACCATTTGCCAAATATACTTGTGGGCTGCTTGTCTCTGTTGTTGTTTGTTGTTGTTGTTGTTGTTCAGTCATTTAGTCGTGTCCAACTCTTTGTGACCCCATGGACCAGAGCACACCAGGCACTCCTGTCTTCCACTGCCTCCCGCATGGATCACTGCCTTGTTGTGGCGAAGGGGTTTGAATAACTCAGAGAAGCTATGAGCTATGCCGTGCAGGGCCACCCAAGACGGACAGGTCATAGTGGAGAGTTTTGACTAATTGTGATCCACCTGGAGCAGGAACTGGCAAGCCACTCCAGTATCCCTGCCAAGAAAACCCCATGGACAAAAACAACAGGCTTGTCTCTATTTGTTGTTTAGTTGTTTAGTTGTGTCCGACTCTTCGTGACCCCATGGACCAGAGCACACCAGGCACTCCTGTCTTCCACTGCCTCCTGCAGTTTGGTCAAACTCATGTTCGTAGTTTCGAGAACACTGTCCAACTATCTTGTCCTCTGTCGTCCCCTTCTCCTTGTGCCCCCAATCTTTCCCAGAATCAGGGTCTTTTCCAGGGACTCTTCTCTTCTCATGAGGTGACCAAAGTATTGGAGCCTCAGCTTCACGATCTGTCCTTCCAGTGAGCACTCAGGGCTGATTTCCTTCAGAATGGATAGGTTTGATCTTCTTGCAGTCCATGGGACTCTCAAGAGTCTCCTCCAGCACCATAATTCAAAAGCATCAATTCTTCGGCAATCAGCCTTCTTTATGGTCCAGCTCTCACTTCCATACATCACTACTGGGAAAACCATAGCTTTAACTATACGGACCTTTGTTGGCAAGGTGATGTCTCTGCTTGTCTCTATATAAAGTGCTAAAAAAAAAACCCACAATGGTGGCTCCTCTCATCTTATAGAATTATAGTCTAATGCTTTGATCCCCACAGAAACAGAAGGGAAGAGAAGCTTCCTGTTTTGATTGCTCTCCCCCCCTTTAAAAAATATTATTGGATTTTACAATTTAATAATCAACCAAATAACACAATGTAACATTTGCCATATAAATGAAAAAGACACACACACCCCGCTCGTTTTTCTGGCAGGACTCACTTGAGCAAAAAGAATAAATTCTACAGGAGACGCTTCCCTGTCCCTGTGTTTCTGTGCAGGAACCTTAAGGGGAGCATGTAAGTATCTGTCTCTTTCCCCTAAGGCTAAGCTCCAGGGCCACATCTACCATTAAAGGGCGAGGCAGCTGCCTCAGGTGGCAGATATTGGGTGGTGGGTTTGTTATTCTCCATCAGTTGGAACAGAAGATTTTTCCCTAGGATGAAGCTGCAGAGTATTTGTGACTGTCCTATGTTTGTTGCTGCATGTAGTGCTGGCCTATACCAGAAGCTCCAGCATTCTGGGTATGTGGTAGTGTGGAGAATGGTGAGAAGGGTTGTTGATGACAGAACTGGAAAAACCGCAAAACGAATCTAAACAAATATGGTCCTCCCATGTCTTTCATGTAGCCACTGTGTAAACCAGCGTTGCCATATGTCCTCTTTTTCCAGGACGTGCCCTCTTTTTTCATGGGTAGAGTCATCATAGTGATCCATAGTTAAAAGCAGAAGTCGGCAAATGTGTCCTCTTTTTTTGCTCTTCAACAGGAAGAACATTCGTTTAAAGAAGATTGGAAAATGTTTATTGAATATATGAGGGAAAATTGAGTACACGTGAAAACGTTGGCAGCGTTAAGATAAATTCAACAGTGTAAGTAAGTTTTGATGGAAGTAATAATGGAATATCGAATGGTCTAATTTATATAAAATATGCAGGGATTTATGTTATGCAGAATGAAGCATGGGAAGAGAAGAAGGGAAGGCATTGATATTTTAAGGTTATGTAAATGAATATTCTAAATTGTAAAACAGAAAATTTAATAAAAATTATATAGAGATATAGATATAGATATAGTAGAAATTGGCAGATGTGTCCACTTTTTTTTGCTCTTCAAGATATGGCTACCCTAGAGGAATGGGGCCTGTCTGCATATTCTTCTTTCAGCCCTGTGGAATATACCACCCCAAAGAGGGGCAAATTCACCTGAGGGAGGTGAAAGAGCAGGAGAAATTTCAACAGCCTCATCTGAAATGCTTTTGGACTTTCCCCCCTGCTTTGCGCGAGGAACCTGAAAATTAATTTGAAATATTTATTTATAGGTGACATTTTCTTCAGCAATGCCACTTGAAACATGTGAGGGAATGACACTTGTCTAGATGTTACAGAAAAGGGACGATTGCAAAACAAAAAGAAAAGCCCATCGCAACTATGTTGGGTTATTTTTCTTCCTCATTTTGCTCTCAGGAGAACCATGCAGAACAGGCTCCCTTTCCCCCCCATCTCTCTGCTTCTCATTACAACATCTCTCTTTCCATCAAATCAGGATTCTGGACATGCAAAAGCAATAGGGATCTCGTTCAGTTTTACACAGACGTAAATGGCCATATATAAAAATACAGTACACATATACATACAAACCAGAGGTGGATATAAGCCCATTCCTGATGATGAGAAATAAATCACTGGATATTTATTGGAATTGCCGGGACATTGCCAATATCTCTTTTTCTCAGCAGAGGGAGTTGTTTCTCAAAGTAGCAAGGCAGCATCCTTTGATTGCATTTTTGTCAGACAAGCTGTATTTATTACCTCACTTGTAATTTAATTTCTACCGTATTCACCTTGCTGTTTTCTGGTGTGTGTCCCCCCACCCCCCTATTTTATATCTTCCAATGAAGGTTTATCTGAAAAAGGGAACAAGACTTTAATCCAACCTTGAGCTGCAATAAAACAAGTTAGGGGGGGGAAACATGTCTGAAAAAACTTTCTTACCAGTAGATTCTACAGCTTGATTCTGTGCATGTTTACTTGCACGTGAGCAGTGCCAGCCCACCTATGAGGTAGTCACCTCAGGCGGCAGATCCAGTTTCCCAGGAGCTCACTGCTTTTCGTCTGCCACCCTATTCTCCACTCTGGCCTCCTTTTACTCCCCTGCCCCCTTCAGCGGTGGTGGGGGTGGGGGTGAAGAAATGGGGAGAACAGCATTTTCCGTTTTGCCTCAGGTGGCAAAATGTCCTGGGCAGACCCTGCAAGAAGGGGTGGGAGAAGCCATCAATTTTAGTTTCTCATTTCCCCAATCTTAAATTCAGTTCCCTGCATTAAAAAGTCCTCGTGAATATTCATCAGCATTTTAGGATGAATTTCTCCTCATACACGTGTAATTTTGCATTTTTTAAAAGCAACTTTCCTAACACAATGCAGTTTTGTATCTTACTTTCGCTAACGTATGCATTTTAATGCACATTTTACCTTGCTGTATGCATGACTTTGCTGGGGAACTGCAGGGCAAAATCCAGAGAATTTTGATGGACAGGGTTGTGTTTCAGTTTGTGAATTGGTTGAAGAAGTGTGAATTGGGTAGATTCCCCTTCAAAGGTGAACTGAATCAAATGGGGTCTTTTTCTCTCCCCCAAACATGTATAGTATTAAAGCCTAATTGAATTCAGAGTGACTTAAAACCAAGTAAGCACAGGAGCAGGGTTTTAGTCTTCTAAGCTGAGACTGAATTGGGAAAAATTGTGAACACAATACATTAAGTAAATCAAAGCATTGTGGGTTTAAATGGGCACAGCAAGCTCCTATTTGCTACAACTTCACCTTTTACCTTCGTGAGACAAAATACCACAAATATAATACTTTTAGCCTTAAAACAACAATAATACCACTCAGAGAAGCAACAGTAGTAGATTTCCTGCGTCGGTAGGAAGCTGGACTATCTGGCTCTTTAAGGTCCCTGACAACTCCGCTACCCTCCCTGTCCCTCTTTCCTTTTGTGTCGTGTATTTTAGATAGCACATCTGTGGGCTTGTTTTATAAGCTGCTCTGGGAGTCTTTTCAGGTTGAAGAATGGGGTACAAATGCTCTAAATAAATAATAATAATAAATAAGCTGCAGTATTCTTTGTTTCTTTCTTAGCAAAATACTTTCTCATGGGGCTTAGTTTAACTGGAAATGCTTCTGCACACGGCTTAAAAATCCCCCGCGGGTGCTTTACAATGGAGTAAATGCAGCATACGTACGGCTCTGGTAT
Organism: Podarcis raffonei; assembly: GCF_027172205.1. Taxonomy (NCBI): domain Eukaryota; kingdom Metazoa; phylum Chordata; class Lepidosauria; order Squamata; family Lacertidae; genus Podarcis; species Podarcis raffonei. Next base: position 92,272,885 of record NC_070604.1, on the reverse strand, counting down.
ACTGAAAGCAGGGTTTGGGCTTTTTTTTATCTCCAAAATAAAGTACTGTCTGATTCAAAGATGGATAGATTACCTCAGGGCAAAAGCATCTGAATGCTGTGCGATGAGGTAAATGGCTGCTCTTGCAAGACAGATATGGGCAAACAGCACAGCGCACACGCTGACAGTGACAGATCCCCACAGCATATTAACTTCCTTCCCAACTGATCCACAGGATCTAAATGAAAATGAGCAAAGGGGAGCAAGTGGGGGCAGGGTGTGGGCATAGGCTTGCTATCTTTCCACCTTGACTAAGGCCACTGCACTGTTAACAGCAGCACAGGAGGGAAGTGAATAGCTTTGTCTGTACCTGCTGAAGTTCTGACAGGGAGCTTTTTATTATTATTATTTTAAAGGCATAGAGCCCTCCCAGGGAAGGTGTTGGCAAAGTAGACTCAAGCTGGCTGAACTGCTAGAAAGAAGGTTTTAGTAAGATTCTCCACATTTTAAACAAATGAGCTAAGCCAAGTTAGGAGGAGTCTAAGCCATCTCCCTATCCATTCTGAAGGAAACCAGCCCTGAGTGCTCACTGGAAGGACAGATTCTGAGGCTGAGGCTCCAATACTTTGGCCACCTCCTGAGAAGAGAAGACTCCCTGGAAAAGACCCTGATGTTGGGAAAGATGGAGGGCACAAGGAGAAGGGGACGACAGAGGACGAGATGGTTGGATAGTGTTCTTGAAGCTACCAACATGAGTTTGACCAAACTGCGGGAGGCAGTGGAAGACAGGAGTGCCTGGCGTGCTCTGGTCCTTGGGGTCACGAAGAGTCGGACACGACTAAATGACTCAACAACAACAACACAAGCCATCTCCCTAAAATGCTAGTTGGAAACACTTGATATTCTAGGGCCACAGTTCTCAACCCCCCCTTTGGTTCTATAAACTCATCTCCAGTGCACCCTATCCTATTAAAAATATTATTCACAATAGCAGTTTGTACGACCCATGAATGTACATAACAACACAATGAAATTCAAGGCAGTAACAATTAATTGCATGTTTATTCAAATTCCGGTTAGAATTATTTAGTTTAATTAAGTCAACAGACCTGGTGAGCTTGATTCAGTGATACCAGCTTTCCAAAGCCTGAGACTCACTGACACCTCCAGCGCCCCCTGCTGCCCACTCTAGGTAATCCTGCAGCCTCCCAGGGGATGGCTCCACCCATTTTGGGGACCACTGTTCTTATGCAACCTTCTCAAACTTGCTGACCTCCAGGTGTTTTGGGTTGCAGTTTCCATAACCCCGACTGTTGGCCATGCTTGATGGAGCTGGTGAGTGTTCGCAGCTGACCCTACACAAACTAACAACCCCTCTTGTTGAAGGTGTTTTCTGAGAATATGGTGAAGGCTAATGATTCACAGAGGTGGACCACACCCTTCCCTTGCATGATAGGCCAGGTCTTGACATTTCTCCAAGGAGCAAGACTGTATAGCATCAGAGCAATAATAGTAATGGGAACAACCAGTACTGCGTAGAATCGTACAGCTGGAAGGGAGACTGAGGATCATCTAGTCCAACCCCCTGCAATGGAGGAATATGCAGCTACCCCATACGGGTATTGAACCTGCAATCTTGGCATTATCAGCACCACACTGAGCCATCAGGACTGAGAGGAATGCAGAACTCTTCTTTGAGGGAAACCTGTTTTCACACCAGAGGTGAATAAAGGTTATTATAAGCATATTTTATGTATGAGGCTAAAATTGTTACTGAAATTATTTTTCCTGGTGGCTAAAGATGGGCCATTTTCAGGTGACAAGAATGGCAATTTCAAATTCCATAACCCTATGCACACTTCCCTGGTCGGAAGCTCCACTGTGCACCATGAGGTTTACCTCTGAGTAAACATGCATAGGATTGCAATGCTAATCAATTTATTTTTATTTTTATTATTATTAGGAAGCTGGGAGATCAGCTAGGAATGCTGCAAGGTTAAAAATGAGTTGTGGGCCCTGCCTGCGGAATCGATGCATGAACCCCTTCAGAATGCAGCCAGTGTGACGAAGTGGTTAGCAGGATGGGCTAGGGTTGGGGAGATCTGAGTTCAAATCCTCATTCAGCAATGAGGATCACTGGGTGAATTTGGAAGTCATTGTTTCACAGTCTAAACCAGGCTTCCTCAACCTCGGCCCTCCAGATGTTTTTGGCCTACAACACCCATGATCCCCAGCCAGCAGGACCAGTGGTCAGGGATGATGGGAATTATAGTCTCAAAACATCTGGAGGGCCCAGGTTGAAGAAGCCTGGTCTAAACTACTTGAAAGTATAAAGGAAAGTGGTTGAAATGATAAAGCAGGAGAGGGAGCATGCATGTATCCTGAGCAGCTTTGAGGGAATGTGGCCTTCTGTAGAAGACAAACAGGCCTCACTCCTGGTTGAACTTCCAGCAACTACGGAATATCTTAAAAACAACAACAAAGCCAACAAAAACACTTTAGCAGGCATTTTAACTGAATTCTGATTTTATAGTGTCAACTGATTTTTATCTTTAATGTAATGTTGAGTTACTTGTACAGCACTTAGAGACAATGGCAATTCAATGAGATAAAAAGAATCAAAAGTAAGTAAGTAAGCAAAAAAAAAAAAAAGTAATGCAAACATTTTCTTTGGTAGGCTGCACTGGCCTGGATTGACAAAGGAGGGCTTCCTGACCCCAGATTACATTTGCCCTCATCTCATATTACAAAATGGGATTGCCAAAGGCATGCCTAAAGAATAGATCATCTCCATTGCCCACACAAATGTGGGCTTCTGCCTGTACTTGCCTCCACAGCACAGCTACATATTGCCAAGACAGTGACATTAGCATGTGCGGACACACCTTCTGGTGGCACAAACATGCCTCAAGACAAAAAAAGAGGTACCTGCTCCTACCTTGTGGCATTATTTTAACTACATGCCAGAGCAACCAGCTGCCATGCAAATGTACCTTGCAATAAAATGGCATATGTGGATCCATTAAACTATGATTACGAGGTTGTGGTGAAAGATGGCTGGGAAATGCAAAGGCAGCTGCACAGATTTTCCCCTCCCTTGGCTGTGGGATGTCATCTGGCCCAGCATGGAGACAGTCCATCTAGAGCCAGTCACTACCTGGTAGGGATGGGGAAATCTGCTGATTTCAGTTTCTCTCAGCTTCTCAATTTTATTTATTTATTCATTAAATTTATATCCTTCCCTTCCTTCCAAAGGAGGCCAGGGTGAGTTTCCTCAACCTTAAGATCATTTCTCAACATTTTCATGCCAGTTCACTTTTGTTTCCAAATCCAAATTCAGCAGCATCTTAATGCAATTTTCTGCTAATAAGACACATTTGTGGACACACTTTTTGCCTAATATCCACATTTGCAAAACAATTTCCCTTAATGCATTCCTCTTGCATGTTATTTCCACAGTCATAAGTATTTTTATGCACGCTTTGCCCTGCTGTGTGCCTTCCCCCACTACATGTTGCTTGGCTGGAGCAGTTCATTGCAAAATTCAGAGAAGTGCAGATTTTGAAGGCTTGCTCTGCTTTGGTTTTGCACATGGTTTCAGAAAGTGCAAACTAGAGAGGCTTGCCTTTAACTGTGAATGGAGCCAAATGTCTCCATCATCTCTGCTTCTCAGTCATGGCACAGCCAGTGCATCAGGCCAAGAAGAGAGTTTGGATTTGATATCCCTCTTTATCACTACCCTAGGGAGTCTCAAAGCGGCTAACATTCTCCTTTCCCTTCCTCCCCCACAACAAACACTCTGTGAGGTGAGTGGGGCTGAGAGACTTCAGAGAAGTGTGACTGGCCCAAGGTCACTCAGCAGCTGCATGTGGAGGAGCGGAGACGCGAACCCGGTTCCCCAGATTACGAGTCTATCGCTCTTAACCACTACACCACACTGGCATATGAATGATGTGATGGTAGGCCCTGGATTGTATGGGTTCAGCAGAGGCAAAGTCTTGTACAGAAGTCATTTTCAGTGGCTTTGTATCTTGCTCCAGCTCTGGTTTACCTGCTCTCTACTGGGCCAGACCATTGGTCCATCTAGATTAGTGCTGGCCACACTGACTCCCGGGGACTTTCTACATGCCAAGCAGGTGCTCTGCTACTGAGCTTTGTCTAGAGGCGTAATGGTCTGGGGTTCAAGACCCATTGGATGGCCAACTGTCACAGATGCTTTCACTGTGATTCCTGCTTCCTGCATTGCAGGGGGGTGGACTAGATGATCCGTGGGGGTCCCTTCCAGCTCTATGATTTTATGATTCTGCTCTCCTTTAAGCAGGGTCCCAGCAAGGTCTCTGTCTCCAAGGTCTTAGAACCACCCAATCAGCACGAAAGGAGGTGAGTTGGCCACTGAGGGTTGGCTGCTAGGGTCACTCTGCAGAAGTTCAGGCAGGAAGAAAACTGGGGAGATGCTCCAAAGCTTAGCATTTAGAAACACATTGAAAACACAGTTTCAAGAGACTGGTGCGCACAGTCTGTTATGTACAATAGAATTTCAAGGAAAACCCAACTTAAGTCACTCCAAAAGAAGACATTGGACTACTACTCCAAGGCATTTGCCCATGAAGATGGTAAAGGTAAAGGTAAAGATACCGCTGACCATTAGGTCCAGCCGTGACCGACTCTGGGGTTGTGCGCTCATCTCACTCTATAGGCCTGTGTTTGTCCGCAGACAGCTTCCGGGTCATGTGGCCAGCATGACAAAGCCACCAGAGCAGAGCACAGAAACGCCGTTTACCTTCCCGCCAGAGTGGTATCTATTTATCTACTTGCACTTTGACGTGCTTTCGAACTGCTAGGTGGGCAGGAGCAGGGACCGAGCAACGGGAGCTCACCCCGTCGTGGGGATTCAAACCGCCGACCTTCTGATCGGCAAGTCCTAGGCTCTGTGGTTTAACCCACAGCGCCACCCGCGTCCCATGAAAATGGTAGAGCTAGCTTAAAAGCAACAAACGGAGATCTCCATTCATCATAGCAATGCATCCCTAATTATTGTTAACATGTAAGCTTATTGTACGATCGTGGAAGGGGGCGTAGCTGTGAGGGTCTGTGAGTGACATGAAGGTACCCTGAAGTTCTGAATTTGCCACCTCTCTACTGGCTATGGCTCTTTCCCAATTCAGCAAAATCTGCTATGTCTCACATAGTAGCTCTATGAGGCTGTGCACAGCCCTTTCGCATGCTGCGCTGTTGCAATAGTTCTTTAATGGCTTAGAAGAAGAGCAAAGGAATCAATAGTTTTACTTGATACAACGCCTGGGATTTAATTGGGTCTCATCCACATGCTGAGTTTGCACCGCTGTGCCAACAGAGCCTTCTGCGGTGAAGTTCCAATCCCTCCTGTCATTTTTCTGAAAGTTGTTGGTAATGATCCAGACTCAGTCTCTCTATCACTCTCTCTCTCTCTCTCATGACAAACCACAATGAAGCAACAAAGGAAACACAGAATGTCTCTTTCTCTTGTGTGGCTGCTACATGAACTTTTTAAAAGGATCCAGCGCTCCTTCCTAGGAGCAAGAGATACAGAGTCTGAAAGGAAAACAGAAAGATGAGAGCTTTGGGGAAATAAATACAAAAGGACAAAAGATTGGGGGTGGAGAGGGAGGGAATGCAAATAGCTAATGAAAAAGTGGCAAGAAACAACTGGAGGAAATATTTTTTTAAAAAAAATTGCATAGGACTTTAGAACTCCCAGACACCTTTTCTGCATTTTTTCTACATGTTTCTTTTTATGCACCGGATTCCATTTTTATGGACTTTTCTTCTGTCGTTTTTGTGCCAGTGTGAATGACTCACATCTGCTCCCATTCCTAATGTTTTCTCCTGCAAGGGAAAGCTTTACTTAGATCAGGGATGGGAAGCCTATGGCTCCCTGGATCTCACTGGAATGTGAGCCCTGGCCAGTATGTCCAATGGTCAAAGATGCAGAGTGTTATGGCTCAGTAACATCTGGAGGGTTACAGGCTCCCCATCTCTGCCTTAGATAACAAATGCTTCCAGTAGTTGTCCGAAGAAAATTGGGATGGGTCCTAAAATATGAGGTGAAACTTTCCCACCCCGTTGGGGAGCAAGTGAGACTTAATCCTGCAGAGTCTTAGGGTTCTTCCCCATTTTTGCTTGCACCCAAGCTCCCATTGATCTAACAAAAGCCTGGTAGCCAAGGTAAGAATGTATTCCCAGTATGGATATGCATCAGTTCCAGTCTTTACTAGAGTCTAAATGGCAAAAAGCAAGTCGATTACACTTGCTGACATTTCCTCTTGAAGCAAAAGGCCAAACTAGATGTAATGTCAAAGCCACTTGAATGCATCTCCTGGCTTTTTCCTTTTAAAAAAAATCGCTTAAAGCCATGCAGAGGATTTGGGAGTTGGCTTCAAAACAAAACAAAACACACCTTTTCCCTAGGCTGATTCATTAGTACAAATCCCTCCCCCAGAACAGTTCCTGGGGATGATCTGCCTTGGTGAACTGGCACAAGGCTCAGAGCACCTCTCTGCAACTCCTTTTAGCAACCAATAAACAAATAAACTAAAGTGTCTAATTGGGCCCTAGAGATACTCCATACAGTAATGAACAATTACACACCAGTTCACCAGATACTAATGGTGCTCCCCATAATCTGTGAGGGCCACAGCTGTTGTTTTGACACTCTGTGTCCAGGCTGTGATGACCTAGTGCTAATGGCATCTTCCTGGTTCACCTAGCGAGAAAAACATAGCACAATGCGAGGAACCAATGGTATATTGGCATATCCTTCCTTCTCCAACTTTGTCAACATTTTGGTGCCAGGTTAAGATGTTCCTCTATGCCCAGGAATTTGATGGGACAGAATGAATGCTTTGAAGTTGTTTATTCATGCTAGTGTTTTTCCCCTACTGGGATAGTGTGAATATGATATGGTTTATACCATTTTATATTGTCATCGTCTTCTTTTTTGTACAATTCAATCTGCTGTTAAGAGGCCTTAAAAAGAAATGGACACTTAGGAAATGTAGTGAACTCAACTGTATTAAACAAAACCACTCTTGATTGTATGTGCAGCAGGCATCACCCACACAGTATAGGCTGCAGGAGCTGAGCTCTGCTCTCCAGGGCTCCTGACTAGCATGCCAGGCGGCTCTTGATAAAAAACTTCATTTGCCAGAAAGAGATCTGCTCTCTGCTGAAGAGTGTAATTTTATTTTTAAGTGCTCATGACAGCACTAGAAGCTCACATCTCCTCTTCCAAATCCAGTAATTAAATTCCACCTACCTGAATTTCCCCCTGCTGTTTCAGTCGGACAAATTAATCTTCCTACCTTGCATTTAACCGCTATCTGAAATGTTAAGCAGTTGCTTCTTTTCAAACAAGAGGGGGGAATCAAGTGACCCTGCCTATGTGTGCTGCGAGTTTGGAACTTCCAATGAAGTGTTTTCGGATTCTTTCAGCTTGGACATTCTCCTCCTAAGAAATCTGAAAAATCCATCAGAATAGAGGAACTTATTCCACTTCCCCTCATTGTAGATAAACATTTTCGCAGGGTGGTCCTAGCGCAGAAGATGCCTGAATGATCTTGACTCTTGTCTGTCCACACTATTGGAGGAAGCTGGTCTGTTGGTGCAAAGGTGGCCCTGCCCCACCACTCTGCTCTTACACAGCCCCCAACTGCCTGCCTTCTTGCAACTAGTCCATGATGGACTCCCGGTTGCCAGCTTCTTGTTCTCAGTTTTGCCTTTGTAGATGTCAGCAGGGAGCAAGATGGGGACAGAGAATTAGTTTGCTGTACCCATCCTTACCTCCATCTCCCATCTCCATCTCGCCTCCCGCCCTTTCCACCCCAATGGGCACCAACCACTCCTGTATGTCATGCACTGGCTCTCCAAGCAGTTAACCTTTCTGCTGAAAACTTGGCACCAGTTTACTTGAAAGGTCGCCTTGTCCCATGCATGCCTATGGAACCTGCACTTTGGATGAAATCAGTGGGTGGAGATTCCTTTGATAAATGAAGGACTTCCCTTGAAAACAAAAAGAGTGAATGCTCTGACCTCAAGTTCTCAGGTGTCCACCTTCCCAGATTCTTGCACTTCAAGGAAAGTCCAGAGGAAGTTGTCATGAGGCAATTCGTCCCATGGGGCCTTTCCAGGAAGCACGCTGCATCTATTTCCAGAGCCCACCTATGCGCCGACTTGAGGATTCATAAAGCATATACAGTCTCCATTCTTCAAATTGTACTAATTTGGGTTGCAAGCATAGCACAGAATTTTTGATAGCATCCTTTGCTGGGATAGAAAAGGCAGGTGTATTTTTAAAAAAGGACACATGGACACCTGGGAAAACACTGGATAAATGTTTAATGGAAAGAGACACACAGACACACTGCCCTCACTTTACACATTTGTGTTCTTTAACACTGAATGGTTTAACCAACATTTTATCTGCTTACGGAATTGCAAGGCTGGGTGGAAGCAACAAATCTAACCCTGAGAGCTTCCACGTTCAAATCTTCCTGACATATATGTTTCCATGCTTGACATCAAAGACTAAGAGGCAATATGTGGAGGTGCAAGTGAGGCTTTTAGGACACTGGGCAAGGTTAGTAAAAACAGACCCATCTGGAAGTAAGCAAAGTCATCCTTTGCTGCAGGGAAAGATGAATTTTCTTCCTTTTTGCCAGTTAAGCTGTTCTGGGGAAATGTTTCTCTCCTGACCATAAAACGACAAGCAGTTAAGACTCCCAAGAATCAATCATCTCTGCAGACATTATGTGATGTCACTATAATATCATTCTATTCTACTTGGGGTTTGTGGCAACTTTATTAACTGAGATGGAGAGAAACTTTATTGCTCTGCAAATATATTTATGTTTAGGCTTGTAAAGTAAGAATTTTGCCTCTAAACTGGAAGATTCCTCCTCCCACCACTTTTCAGACTCTGGATGCACCACAAATGACTTTGGTTGGAATCCTAACCCCATTTTTGTTTTGGTTTTTAAGTAAGCCCCATTGAATTAAACAGGACTTCTGAGTAGATGTGGTTCAGGTCAGGCTGCCTGTTATGTGTAGGAAGGGGGAGGCGATACAATTCTGCATGCTGGTCATTTTCCTGGACTTACTTGCCACAGGGCTTGTGGATGAACTACAGACAAACTGCTGAGCTCCGTCAAAGCAGAGTGCTGCAGGCTCATTACATTCTTCCTGACAGTGTTCTCTCAGGACTGGTTTGCCCACGCAATCAACCTCTTTATGTGATCCCGCCCAAGTGCCCCAGGGATCATAGCAAGAGGAGAATATCGCAGAAAGAAGCAGCACTCCATGGATACGCTTACGGGAAGCACACTGCAAAACCTGGGCTCCTGCCATCTTCCTGTTTTATGCTAGGCCACCTCAATCATGGGAAACCTAGGAAGATTTTGTGCGCATTTTCCATGCAGCCTTTACCTGTGGGGGAGGAGGCCATGATGCGCATGTGAGAAGCAAAAGGCGGGATGTTTCTGCACACCTGTGAATACTGTGAATGCAGGGCAAGCAACAGAACAGGCTTTGTTTTTAATAGGATGTATGATCCCGGCCAACGTTCAAATCAGTTGCAAAGGATAGCTGTGGAAACCAAAAATGAAAGTGGGAGGAAAAATAAAAGGAAATGAAACAGGGCGACCGGAACATGCTTAGCCTAGTATGTTTACGCGGAAGTAAGTTTCACTCAATCGTCAAGTAACAGTGTGCCCAAGATTGAACAAGCGAATTCCTTAATCAACATGCTAACAAAAAGCTTTAGACTTCAGTCCTCTCCAAGTTTAGGGAATTCTTTGCAGTGCAAGGAGTACTGGAGGGACCAGTATCTTGGGAACTCTATGCTGCATGCTATACGGAACCTGTAAGAGTCACCAAATAATCAGACTGAGCAGCCCGCTTTGTTTTATAGCTCCTTTATTTTGTACTTACCTTTGGTGCGATTCCAGGGCTCTCTCTCGTGCGTTTGCTATTTACGCTTTGCAGCCTTGCCTTTTACAAAATTAATACAAATTGGCATTGCGTTTTCAAAAGAAGTGCTATGGGACTAAGGGTTGCGTAGGGGCAGCTGCAGCCTCAGGACTTGCCCCATCCCGCCAAGGCACAGGCGGAGAGCCCATTCCCACCGGCCCCCTCCGGCGGCGAGCCCGGCCATTCCTCGCCCAACCAACTCCGAAACGCTCCAAAGTTGCGGCGTGCGGCGCCTCCCTCCCCGCGCCGTCGGGCCGCGCTCGCCTTCGGCTCCGCCAGCCGCCAACTCCGCCCGCGGCCCGGAGCCAGCTGGGCGCCCGGCACTCCGGGGCGCCGCCGCCGCCGCGCTCCCGCCCCTCGCTTGCCTCCGATCCCCGCCGGAGCCTTTGCGGAGCCGCGGCGATCTCGGCCTCGCAGGGAGCCGCCGAGCAGAGCGAGCGCCGTGGCGGCAGCGACGTCTCCAAAGCGGCTTCCAAGCGGCTGGCGGGCAGGCTTGACCCGGGAGGGCGCCGAGCGCGCTGCCTGCGCGTCCGCAGGGGCGTCTCTGCGGGAGGTTGCTTTTTCGGGGGGCGCCCCTCCTATTCCCCAGGGCGGGGGCCGATCGGGAGGCAGCGGGAAGGCGAAGCGCTGGATCGGCTTAGGAGTCGGCGTCAAGCGGGCGCCTCCTCGTCCCCGCTCGTCTCCGGCGGATCCAGGCGGGGAAGGACGCCCTGCCTTGGAGAGCCACGACGCAGGGGCACCCAGGTGCGCCCGCTGCCGCTTCCCGGCGCGTCGCGATCCGGAGGAGGAGGACCCCCCGCTGCCTGTTTCTCCACCCCCGGCCCCTCCCACGCCGGCTTCCTCCTCCTCCTCCTCCTCGCCCCATGCAGGGAAGACGGCCCGGGACTCCCTTCGCCTCCTCCTACTGGAGGCGGGCTCGTTCGCCATGCCCCTAGCGGGGGTTCGCGGGGACTCATCCCGCCCGTAGTGGGAGGCAGGGTGCCGGTCGGCTCCACCCTCTCCCCGCCGCCTGGCTGCCTCGCGGAAAAGACGGAGAGGACTTTCCCCACGCGGCGTCTCCTCCTCCTCCTCTTCCTTCTGCTAACCATGCGACGGCTGAGCCGGAGGCTGGCTCTGTCTGTCTTGGGGATCTTGTGGATCGCGGCTCTGCTGCTCTTCTTCGGGACCAGGAAGAAGTTGGAAGTGGTGGGAGCCGAAGGGCAGACGCCGAAGGTAAGTTGGCGCTTCTCTCTCTCTCTGTGACTTCTTCGAGGGGAAGCGGCGGAAGGTGCGCGCGAGTCTGTTATTGGACGGAGACATGGCTAGGTTTGAAGTGTCTTTATGTAGGTGTGTGTGCAGAGCCAGGCTTTTTGGAGAGGTGGCTTCGAAGCTGGCCGGGAGCGAATGAAACATGCATGTACACGCGCCTACACACACACACACACACACACAGGCGCGCATTCTCTCTCTCTCTCTCTCTCTCTCTCTCTCTCTCTCACTCACTCACACACACACTCCATATGCGTTGGAAAGCGGCCAAGTTGTTTCGGTGCTGAGCGCCTCAGCCTTGCAAAGTCCACGTGGTGACAGACACCTGCTTGCCGGCCAGCGTCTTGCTCGAGTCGAGCTTGGGTTCCAACTTCTTTGCAACAGTTTCCCAATGAAAGAGGAAGAGGGCTCTCTAAGCCAAGTGTAAAAAGACTGAATGGAGGGAGGGAGGGAGGGAGGCAGACGAGGCAGTTCTTCAGAAAGCGACCGCTGATGACTTACTCTAGGCGGCTGTTACTGCCATCCTCTCCATCACCTCTAGAAACGGTGGCGATTTTTTTTAAAAAAATGTTTAGGTTCAAGGACATGGAAAGTGGAAGATGAATTCCACCTGTTTTCTTTTTTGCTTTTGCCAACTCACAAATCTAAATGTAGCCTTATGCGTAAAGACCATCCGGTTTGGTTTCTTGGCTCGCTTGGGCTGAGCAAAGATTGAAGCCAGCAATCCAAGGCAGGCACTCCGTTCCAAATTGGACCTCGAGTTATGCATCTGGCATCAGGAAAGGAGGAGATAAGGAGCGTTTAGGTTGGGTGGAAGCCAGAAACCTCATCCAAGAATGATGCGTCCTGCCCCTTGAAGTGCAGCACTTGTTTGGAGTGTATATGCAGGGGAGGTTGTATTCTCCCCTTCCTCTCAACTCCACCCCCCCCCCCAGCAAATGATGCTAAAGCCTTTTGAGTGTGGAATGGAGTTGCTTGTAAACTCTGATGCTTTGGGACAGGAGAAAAGCGGAGAGCCAGTTTTTAAACCAAATGAACGTTTAAGCAATGTAGATTTTACATTCAAATTTGCAGAAGTGGGAACAGCGGGAATGCAATTGTTAGTGCCATTTGTGAAAACGGTCTTAATGCGTTGAAAACGCTCCAGTTTAATATCACCTATTGCTGTCTTGGATGGTTAAATGAATGACGTTTAAATTGTGTCCCCACACCCTCCCCCCCCCCCATTTCCCAGATCTGTAATTTGAATTTAAAACTCAGACTGGCAAGAGTGTGCGTTTGATATTAAAATCATCGCTCTACCATTTTCTTTCCTGCAGCAAAAATGTTTACAAGGGATGCATTCCAAACTGTAGTATGTTTAGTATAAAAGTGTTTCACTTCCATTTTCAGTTCCACATTGACAGCATTCGCATAACATGAGATACAAATACTTTTTTGGGGTGGGATTCTCATAAGAAAACACTGTCACCTTAAAAAATGCTTCACAGCTTGGTCATGTACATGTTTACTGATAAGTGTTTGAATCCTATGCACACTCTCATGGGTCCTTATCTTTAATGTATCTCTTCAGGGATTTTTACTCTGTAGTGCAAACCCATTTAATCAAGTTACTCCTGATCGATGTCAGCCTAGATGGGGCTAGACAGTCTGCACTGAAGACATTTCTGCATTCTTTCTATGTCGTTCACATAATTTGAAGCACTTCTCAGATGTATTCTTACTAGCATATGGAACTTAAGCAAACTTTTCTCTGTTTCTGTGATGGCTAGAACTCACTAAGATTCTTCTGGCTGTTGTGTTCAGATCTGCGGCATATTTATTGATCATGATTTTATTGATCACGCATGTGGAGTGCAGTTTCAACTCATAAGCTGCATGTGCAGAGTTGGCCCAGTACAGATGGAGAACTTGTGGACCACAGATACTGTTGGACTCCAGTTCTTATCAGCCCCAGCCAGCATGTAGTCCAGCTCTATCTGGAAGGTTGCAGGTTGTCAACACCTGCTGTACAGTTACGCTACCTTTATGCCAAGCAAAATGCAGACAGCCTGTGGCCTCACAATCCAAGGCGTGATGGTGCAAGGTTTTCCCATCCTTCATCAGACCTACATTTTCAGATGACAAATAAAGCACTATTCTGAGGATGGGCTCATACATGTGTGTACAGCACAGCACAGCACTTGATTTCTCTTTGTTTGATTGTCGCATGGTTGATAAGGGTTAACAGAATGCGTGAACAGAGTCTGTTGAATAGCATTGCGGTGGCATAGGATGATATAGAAGTTTTATCTGCAGTGTCTGTGTTGGCACATTTGTACATGGAAGCCATCAATAGATGTTGGCAGCCATCAAGTGATGAGTGTATCTGCCCGAACTGCCCTGAGACGGGGAGAAATTTCCTTTATATCATCTTTGTTTGTCATTCCCCCTCCCTTTTTAAAATGAAAAAGTCTGCAAATTGCACTCGTTCTAATAACTTTTCACGGCGCAAAAATTGCTTTTTTTTTTGGTGCTGTCTGCCAAAGGTTACCCCATTTGTTCAGTTCTAAGGTTAATGATTGCCCAGTAAGGATTCACAGCAGTGGACAATTTTGTGTGTGCTGTATTCTTACATCAACTTACAGCTTGATTTAAAAAGAGAAAAAAATCAGTTAGTGAACAGAAAGCTCTGAATTTCTGTGCCTTCGGTGCAGTCTAAATGAGTAATAATAAAAGTGATGGGCAGTGTCTTAATCAGGATTTCCACTAATGTCAACGTCTGGGAATGTCCTGGGGAGGTAGCAGCAGAGCACTGCAAAATCTTTCCTCCTTGTCCCCTGCAGGAGGCATCACAGTTCCTTTTCCTTCACTCTTCCCCTTTCCTTGAGCAAATGTCAAACGGCTTGAATTCTGTCTGTCTTCACGAAAAAAGCAACAACACGGGCGCTCAAATCTTAAGGCTGCCTTTAAATCACAACAATGCATATAAGACCTGTCTTTTCATGATAATGCCTTCCTGTTTTGCAATGAACCAGCAGAACATGCAATGGAGGGAGATTCCTGAAATTTGGAACCCTGCTGAATCCAAATCTGAATCTGCACCTAAAAGATACGCTTTCAGCTTCGACCCTAAAGTCAAGGGTGGTAAACAAGACAGCTCATACCAACTCTTTCCTGGCGTAAACTTTGCCATAGAACTGTTAATTTCAGAACAAGCTGGAGTTGACATCACCATAATGAATGCCACATTTCTGTTAGATCACTCACTACTTCTTGCCAATTTCCTCTAATTGTTTTTTTTTAATTGTTACAGTTTGGTATTGGAAATAATACACCCACACACCTATGTATTTAAAAAGAAAAGTTTTCACACTTTACATTGCTTTTTTTCTTTTAGAGTGATTGGATGAAACAATGGCCATGTTTGGATGTAACACTCAAACAGTGGTTGATGCAAGTTGGATTTCAACAACCCATCTGTGATTTAAACTTTAGCGCTTTGTGAATGAGTCCAGCCCCTTCCTGGGATCTTGTGTTCCAGTTCCCCTCTCTTCCCCTCTGTGGCTAAGAGGAAATGTTCAGAAGCTTTACATTTTAGTTAACCATAGTTTCCTGTGCTGTCTGGGCCACTAAAATTGGTTTAACCCTAACGTTGGTTGGTTTCAGCAATGCATGGTTTGAACTAGGCTTGCTTTGAGATCAACGGTCATTCATATTAAATTATGGTTCATGGCGTGGATGACAAAAGAAGACATGGTTAACGAAAAGCAAAAAAATATAAATATATCCTGGCCATACAGCAGAGGAGGGGTATATGTTGTGTGTGTGTGTGTGTGTGTGTGTGTGTGGAGGTTAAGCTCATACAGGGTGCTCAGCAGTGGTTTAACATTACAACCATACCTTTATCTGACTGTCACATGACATGTAATCCATTTTAAAATGATGCATAAGTATCAGAATGTGTTTATTCAAGTGTGTTAATGTATCAATAACTTACGCTTTAATCCTCTATACCAGGGGTGGGGAACCTTTTGATCCTTATCAGATCTAGGCTGTTAATTGCCTGATGTCAGAATGTGCTTTGAAGTCACAAAGTTGGGATTTCAAAGCACCATGTATAGCTCAGGTATGGTGTGCAAGGAAGCTCCTCACAACAACAAAATTATAAATATTTTTCAGTTTCAGGGTGAGATGTAGTGATATTGGCAGCCATCTTGCAGTTTTACATTTGCATTTTTTTGGCGTCACATAGAAGACTGGCTTGTCATGCTCTATAACTAACATAGTTTGTGCCATATTTGATGTTATTGCCCCAAATTAATTTCAGTTGGCTGCGATTTTGTAATTTTCCCACTTCCGCCGCTAAAACACATTAGGGACAAGTTTAAGATCTAATATTATGTTGCCCTTAAAATTTCCACCAAATTGATTAAACAGGGGGAGTGCGAGGGCAAGTTGATGATGTGTCTGTCAAGTTGATAACTGGCTGTCTTGGCTGTCACAGTAGGTTTGAGGGTTAAAGCTGAAGTGTATTGCTTAGGTACAGAAATATTTGGATCCAGCTGATTGGAAAACATGGAAAAATGCTCAAGCAAGCAAATGACTCTCAAATTGCCTCAGCGCTTCTGACAAACCTTCCTCCCCTTCCCCGGAGCAAAATTCAGCTTTTCAGTTTGGAGAGAAGCACTTAGACGCTCTGAGAGATGCAGCCTTCTCCGTTCTGGCTAGAGCCAGTTAATTGACAGCCCGTCTGTGGTCAAAGAAGGACATGCCTGGTGTGGGAGAGGGTTTGCTGACAAGACTTCAAAGTGTTTTCATCCCTGAAGCTTGGAAGTTTTGTGCTGCTTTGCATTTGTGCCAAACCCATGAATGAATATGCTTAATGCCACTCATAGGGTTTTTTGTGTGCTTGAGGGGGGAATAAGGTTGGGCTTTTGAATGAGTCAGAGCAGTCGGTCCCGCCTTTACGCTAATTCGAGCTGCGGCCAACTTACCTGCACCTCCTTCCCACTTTTCTTCCAGGCAGAACATGACACACTCAGGGATTCTTTCATGTTACTATTTAAAGAAGCAAGGTTTCTCTCAGGAGTCTGTCTTGTCTCTGGGGAGAGAGGGGGAAAAACCCCCAACCTATACAAGCTGGTTTCAGCATCTGGTCACACTTCAGTGTGACGGAGGGACAGAATGCCAGAAAAGTTCGTGCAGATAGCAGCAGGTGTAAATTCTCAATGGCCAGAGTCTTTGGGGGGTAAGGGGCAGTTATTATGGTTCTAGGGCAGTTTTTCTTCTTTTTATAGGCTGTTTTTAATAAATGTTTAATAGACTATTGTATTTTAATATTCTCTTGGAAGCCGACCAGAGTGGCTGGGGAAACCTAGCCAGATGGGCGTGGTATAAATATTATTATTATTATTAGAATATACATAAACTCTGAAAAAACATATACCGGTATTACACAATGAAAAATGCAATTTTTGTTTAATAACAGCAGTCAGTGTCTCTTCCCCCAGCCCTGTCATGATCTTGTAACCGGTATTGAGACATTGCTTGCACTGCCCTAATTATTACTGCTTGAGATCATGAGTTTGGCAGGTCCAGAGGGAAAGAACAGTCTGAGAAACTGGCCTGTGATCCGGGTGTGTCCTGCCCAGTCCTGGATTATGAGGTGAGTTTAAAGAACTGCCCCACCTCTTTGGGAAACAGCCATCTGCCAGACCTCCCCTCCTCCTGAGGTGGTAGGTTTTTTTAAAAAATCACAGGAATCTTGTGGGATGAAGCCACAGAAAAGTATCTCCTTAACAAGTACCTCCCATGGGTAGTTAAAATAAGGTTCTGTAAAGCCAGTAGTGGAGGGAAGAGTTAATCCCCTAGTCCTGTTTGTTGTGATACTGATTCTGCTCAGTGAATCAGTGGCTATTTAACTTAACTGCTTATGTGCAGTTAACATAATTTATGGTTTTAGCCTCAGGAATGAGGAACACACATGAACAAGTAGACTGAATCAGTTCCTTGGCTCACTTTTTACCCGACCTAGTTCTCCCCACTGATATTTTCTTTATTCTTCTGACAAAGTGGGTGTGAGTTGAGTCAAGGAAAGGCATACTTAGTGCAGACCAGAGCACTAAGTCACCGCAAAGATTCTTCTTGGTTATCTTCTTGCTTTGGAGAAGAATAAGATCTTGGATAGTTTTCAGGTTTTTCCCCCTTCCTGTTTCAATCTCCAGTCTAATTGCAATAGCCTACCCACTCCATTCAGTACATCGGACTTCAGAATTTTAACTATGGCTCATGATTTTGCTTTATGTGAAAATCTTTCCCCTATCCCATGAAGGAGTGATATGATATATACAGGTTACTTGTTTTATGAATAATCCCAGGAATTTCATAGGGTGCAAACCTGTGTTGTTCTAATTGGTCAGCTAATGCAAACATGGCTATTTTTAAGGCTTTGAAAAACCGTGCATTTCTCGATAAATGTGTGGAATTTAATGCCCTTAAAGAAAATAGAAGCAAAGAAGGCATTAGATGAAATTGCCTTTAGCACCATAACAATCCCTCTGTGTAAATAGGGATATGCACTCTTCGAAATTACAAAATAAAACTCATGGGCGGGGGGGGGGGGAGCATGATATACTGAATTCTCCTTCAGATGAACCTTTCCCCTTTAGCACTTGCTGTAGAATTGATTCTTCATTTTACAGTCCTTTAGAACACCCACCGAACAGTTAGAGATTTAGTTTCCCCCTGATCTCCTTCTTCCTGTCGAACTCATTACAGGCCTGGTTCAGCAGTCCGTCAAATCAACGAGCTCTTTCTCCAAGAGATGGGAGATCAAGCCTTACTCATCTAAGATACATAGGCCATGTTGCTGTCAACTCCGTCAATCAGCATCCTTAAAATAGCTTCTCTTTCATTTGTCCAGAGTTTTCCATCAAAACAGTTTATCCCCCCGGAGATCAATAGAATCTATATTCCTAGCCTTGTTTTGTTTTTTTGAAAACGTGTTTGATCCTTGGCTTTGGAAACTTCCAGCAATCAATTTGAATTATGTGCTCCTTTTGACAATAGAGAATCTGGCCTTGTTTGGACGTAACACTAAACTATGGTCTGGTGCAGGGGTGGGGAACCTGTGATCTTCCAGAAGCTGCTGAAACCGCAGCTCCCCTTCTCCCTTACCATTGGCTATGTTGGCTGGGGCTGATGGGAGCTGGAGTATAGCAGCAATCGGATGGCACCAGGCTCCCTCACCCTGTCTTTTGTGAACGAGGCTCCCCTCATCCCTCTCTTCCTCCCCTGGGTCCACAAGAAGGAGTTTGGAGGGAGTTTCCCTTTTCACGGTAACTACAGTTTAGCATTATGCCATGCCATGATGAACTGTAGTTAAGTTGTCACTATGATTTGCTGTGGTTTCTATAACCAGCTTTTTTCAATAAACCAGAGTTGACCAGTGTCACAGTGTAGGGTTCAAATGTAGTGGTTAATTGAAAGCAGAAACAAAAGCATGTGATCTCCTCATGGCCATGCTAAGGAGGGGATGGGGAGAGTGCCTGAGCCCAAGGCTTCTTGCATCATAGTTCAGTATGCCGAATCATGGTGAGCATTATGACTCAACGAAACTATGATTTCATTCCAGTGAATTCTTGTTGGAGCATCCTGGTCAGATTTCTATTGGTATATTATGATTCATAAAGCTGCAAGAAATTAGGTTTGGCTTAAGACACAGTTTGGCAATAGGTGTTTGAAGTATTGGTCAGACAGGTTGGCCATTCAAAAGGTAACCGGCTAACATGGTTTTTCTGGCCTTTATTTAGGATGGTAGACACAGTGCAGGGAATAATAATTTATAATAATAATAATAATATATTATTTATACCCCACCCATCTGGGAAAAGGTTGTAACATTGATGATAAAGCTTATTATTATTATTTATTAAATTTGTATACTGCCCTTTATCTGTAGATCTCAGAGCGGTTCACAACATAAAAATACAAGTTAAAAAAGACAAAATACATAATAAAAACCAGAATACCCCCCATTTTATTATTATTATTTACTCATCTGAAACATATTTTGGTATTATCCAGGAATCAATTCAGTCTGAGTAAGTCTTCACACAAGCCAAAGGGTTTTCTTATAAGCACGTCCAATGTTGTTCTATCTGGCCTCAACCCCTAGTAATGGAGAGCACGTATTGCTCCTGCAGTTGGTTCTTACATGAATCCTCTTCCATCTCAAGTCCCATGAGAAGAAAGTGAGAGTGGGGATGTGCATGCTGTGTCTTCTGCCTCCCAGTGTTGACCCAGAGGAGGACTTTTGAAATGCACCTCTCCCAGTCACCCCATTCCAGGGAGAGTTCTCAGCACCTCCTTCCACACTGTCCCAGCCCGAGAATGTGACTCTGCCACCATCCATTGAGCTTGTGCAGCCTCTCCTCCTCCATCGCCATGCAGGAGCATGTGACTGCGGAGAAGGTGGCGAGGCCTTTAAATGTTGCAAGCAGGTGGAGTCAATGGCAGGGCAGGGTTTTCAATGACTCTGAGCATTTGCTGAGAAAAACATCACCCAGAGCTTAGCTAAGCAGAGCTCACTGGCCCTTGTTGTCAGGGGCTGGCTGAAGAGGAGTGGTGGGTGGCACCAGGTGGGGAACCCCCAAGGGAACCCCCAGAGGAGGAAGGCTTAGAGCCCGGGGATTGGTGGTAGGACACCGAGGAGAGGTCAGAGGTCAGAGGGAAAAGAGTAGGAGGAATGGTTGAATGCTGAAAAATATGCCATAGTAAATTTCTTACTCTTTTAAGGAGCTACAAAGCTCCTTGTTTCTGCTGCAAAACAGCTCCTCCTCTGCATATTCGCTGTTTGGTTGGGCTCCCTGTGCATTTCAGAACCCTGGAATGTCAGGGTTCCACATTGTGCGGAGAGCATACACCAGCCTTCCCCGACCTGGTGCCCTCAAGATATTTTGGATTGCAACTTCCATTATCCTTGACCGTTTGTCTGGGCTGATAGGCATTGTAGCCCAACACATCTGGAAGGGATAGGGTTGCAGAGGCCTACCTGAATAAAGAAATCCACCCTGCCTCACAAGTTCAGCTCCCAACAGGTGGAAAAAAGGGAAAGGTAAAGGACCCCTGACATTTAAGTCCAGTCGTGGATGACTCGGGGGTTGCGGTGGTCATCTTGCTTTACAGGCCGAGGGAGCTGGCATTTGTCCGCAGACAGCTTCTGGGTCATGTGGCCAGCATGACTAAGCCGCTTCTGATGAACCAGAGCAGCACATGGAAACGCCGTTTACCTTCCCACCGGAGCAGTACCTATTTATCTACTTTCACTTTGATGTGCTTTCAAGCTGCTAGGTTGGCAGGAGCTGGGACCGAGCTCACCCCGTCACAGGGATTCGAACCACCTACCTTCCGATCGGCAAGCTCTAGGCTTTCTGGGTCATGTGGCCAGCATGACTAAGCTGCTCTGGCGCAACGGAACACCGAAACCAGAGCAGCACACGGAAACAGCATTTACCTTCCTGCCAGAGCAGTACCTATTTATCTACTTGCATTTTTTTGGCATGCTTTCGAACTGCTAGGTTGGCAGGAGCTGGGACCAAGCAACGGAAGCTCACCCCTTCACGGGGATTCGAACCGCCAACCTTCTGATCGGCAAGCCCAAGAGGCTCAGTGGTTTAAACCACAGCGCAACAGGTGGAAGGCAGTGAAACTAGAGATGAGGAACCTGAGGGAAAGGCAAGGCCAGTGGGCTCATGCCTGCTCTTCACCGTTCCTGAGCTGCAGGAGAGGCTGTGTAGTTGAACAGGATTGTGGTCTTTATGAATTCTGCTTTGCCTTTCTGGAGAGCAAGGTTAGCAAAGGTTGCGTGCTTGGTTTTTATCCCAGGCTCACCTCTTCCCTCCTCTTAATCTAATCTCCAGGCCTTTCTTTAATCTCTCCTTCTGTCTCTCTTCCAATTACCTAATCCGCCATCTTCGCTGCTTTGCTCTTTTCGGTTTCACTCACCTGTTTTCTCTTCCCCGCCTCCACCCACTTGCCCTCTTTCCTTCCAGATCCTGCCTTCCGCTCAGGAGGTTTCCGTTACCCTTGCCGGGTGCTGCTGTGTAATGTCAAGAGCTGCTTCTAGGGGGCAGCAGGTCTTGGGTGGCTGCTGTGTGTATGGATGAGACCTTTCCACTTAGGGATCCCAGTCAATTGCATGCAGATATGAAATTGTCACGCAAGATGACTACCTAGATTCAGATGCTGACTGCAGGAGGAATTGCTTTCTGTTTTTGAGCCTTGCCATGGGGAAAGGCAGTAGCTCAGTGCTTTGCATGAAGAAGGTCTCAGGTTCAGTTCCTGGCCTCTCCAGGTAGGATGGAGAAGTTTGTCTGAAATCCTGGGAAGCCACTGTAAACAGTCAGTTTAAACAATATTGAGCTGGATAAACCAAGGATCTGACTTGGTATAAGTTAGCTTCCTCTGTTCCCCTAAGAGTTAAACATTGCAGGGAGTTGGACTAGGCGACTCTTCCATCTCGACAATTCTATGAATGCCCATATTTTTCCATGGCTCACAGAACTCTTCTGCACTCCCAGCCACCTGATGTGGACCTTGCTTAATTCCTGGATGCAGATGTGGATTTACACATGTTACGTTATTTTATTTTTCTAAAAAAGAATGTTTGACCAATGCCCTTTCTTTTGGGGCACTATTGGGACCTGTCTGCTAAGGGGAGAATGTTTTATGTACAAGCGGAAGGAAAACTTAGGAGGCAGTTGCTTGAAATGTCTTGTAGTGTTTAGCTTAATATGGCTGCACCATAAAATATGCTCTGCCTCCCTCTCCACTCAGCGTTCTAAGATTTGCTTAGGCCAGTTGTTTACTGAATAAATTCCCTAGCTTGACCAATGCTGTTGTCCAGACCATTATTGCTGCAGCCACAACAGATCGAATCCTAATTGTACGTATGGGGCATGTGGTCCAGTGTTGGCGTATTTTGGGAGGGTGGGTTGAGGGAATGAAGCCTTTGAGACCTGTCACGAAATGAGCCTACTGGAACGGCGTGGCCGTCTCCTCGTGTGGCGCCTGCACGTAATCAGGTGAGCCCATTAGCCTTCAAGGGATTAGCATGAAGTCAAATTAATCCTGTCTGCTGGATAGCTTATGAGGGACTGCAACCATATAACAAGTCTCTTTTTTTTTGGGTGAGCCAGATCAACTGGGCTCCCCCGTAATGTTCTGCTTTAGCTTTCATCTGCTGATTTCAAAGCAGTTTGTGAGCATTACATACTTTGAAACACTCTCCCCCCTCCCCTTCGAAAACACTCACTATTTTAGGAGCTGGAAGGAGCTGGAGGTTCACCAGGGCTAAGGAAGATTAGCGTTTCTCAAAGTGTCTGCAGCTATCGTTGACACAGAGAGCGGGGATTTTCTCTGCACCTCTGAAAAGCAAGCAATGGCTTGCTGGCCTAAGGCCTTGTTCACACATTACACGCTCTGTGCTGGGGAAAATACCCCTCCCCCGGCATCATATTTAGGTCATTCGTGTCAACACCATGCTCAGCATTTATCTGCCTAAGTAGTGAGCATGCAGAGAAGTGTTTGCAGAAACCTTGAAAATAAATGTGCCTATAAGGATGGCACGTCAAAGTTCACACATTACAGATAATGTCACTCAGCACTAGGACATGGGGATGTGTTCTGAAATCTCATTAGGAGCATAAAATCATGTATCTATTTTTCCACCCCCCCCTACTGTTTATTACATTTACATTTATTGAATGGTTCTCCTCCTCCTGTTGGAGGTAGGTTAGGCTGAGAGACCATGACTGGCCCAAGGTCACCCATTGAGCTTCATGGCTTCTTGGGGATTCGAACCCTGGTCTCCCAGGTTGTAGTCTGACACACTAACCACTTTGCCACCCTGGCTCCTGCAATGCTGCAATGGAATCCAGAAATCCTGACTGCTGCTTTGACTGCCCGAAGGACCGAAAGATAGTGCATTCTGTATATTCACGGGGAGTTTTGCTTCCTTCTCAGTTGCGGGGGAAAACAAAACACAGCAAAATTAGCAACTTAATTACATGGAGGAAATAATGATATGCCGGATTAATTACAAGTAAATTCCCAGATTAATTTGTTAGGAATACACGCAGTTGGCTCTGCAGGCAGCATTGAGCTGACAAATCCAATTCCCGGAGCCTAGGCTGTGGTTGTCACTGGTGGGTGGGTGTTAGCGGAAAAGAAAAAAAGAAAAATGGGGCAGAGGCCACAAACTGAGCTTGCCCTCGTGGGCAGCAGCACTTCTGATGCCTGTGGATTTAGACCATGTCTCTGACCTCAGGTTCATAGGCAATGAGGTCATATTTATAGCTGTTTGGCCAGACCACCTCCCACGCTGGTCTTTTGCTTTCGGAGTGAGGTGGTTGGTCAACAGGCAGGGAGGGAATATTTTTTTTTAAAACCTCACCTGTCCCTTGATGAACCACAGCTTGGTGGACATTAGTGGATGGGCATCTGCATGCACGTTCCATGGACCTATGTGAATGGGTAATACACATGACTAGTACCTGGACGGGCTTGTTAGTTGGTTTTTAGAGATCTGCAAGCCACGGTTCATTAGGGTACCAGGCCAGTTGTCTCCTTCAGTCCTGGGCCACATTCACACTGTAAATGTGTGTAAAACTATGATACTTCAAACAGTCATGGCTTCTACCAAGGAATTCTGGGAGCTGTATTTTGTTAGTGTTATGAAACCCCTATTTAAAAACCAACAAGTTGTCCTTCTTTCATTCTGTGGATGAGGTGCAGAGGCTCTTAAGGGTGGTGGTGATGATGATGATGATAATAATAATAATAATAATAATAATATAGTGGTCAACAACAATAGAAAATTTTGATTCTATGCTGCTTTTTTGGCCCAAAGGGGCCCAAAGCAGTAGGCCATAGCTCAAGAGGTAGGGTTGGATCCTGGTGTTTGGTTGGTGTCAGAATGGCTGTAGTTCAGTGGCAGAACACCTGTTCTACCTGCAGAAAGTCTCTGGTTCAGTCCCTGGAATTTCCATGAAGAGCCAGGAAATAACTCATGTTTGAAACCCTTGAGAGCTGCTGCCCATCATTGTACAGTTGTACGTCAGAAGTTGAATGAAATTTGTTCCGGAAGTCCGTTCAACTTCCAAAATGTTTGAAAACCAAAGTGTGGCTTCTGATTGGCTGCAGGAAGCTCCTGCAGCCAATTGGAAGCTGCGTAAGCTGCATTGGATGCTCGGGTTCCAAAGAATGTTTGCAAACCGGAACACTCACTTCCGGGTTTGTGGTGTTTGGGTGCCAAAATGTCTGAGTTCGGGATCCAAGGTACAACTGTAGATAATACTGAACCAGGTGGACTCAGTTGTGTGGTTCAGTGTAAGACACCTTTCTAGGTTCCTAAGCTGAAGGTACAGGGACTGAGGAAAAACAGAACAAAATAAGGACCCTTTTAATTTTGCAAATATTTGCTAAGGGAGAATTGCTTTGCTGTGGAATTTTAAAAAAGTGAATCTAAAGGAAGAAATGTGCTTGCCATGTCCTGTAGTTATTGTGTTAGCTCTACTAAAGATAAAAGAGGAATTGTCAATGTTAAAGAGTGCCTGGCAGATAAATGTTCATAGAGCTCTTTGAAAGCTGAAAAGGGCCTTTGGTGCTCACTACCAGAAACTGATTGCTGCCTGCGACCCCAAAAGCAGGAGGAAGCTGGAAGGATGCTCGCCTAAGGGCACCTGAAATTTCACCAGCAAGGAGGAGGTCCCACTGAATCTCCTGGCTCATTTTCTTAACATTGCCCCCTCCCACTCTACAATTTGTCAACCACCAGGACGTGTATCACGACTTGCTATAGGCTGATCAGCTTTTCCAGCTAGATGAAAACATATCTGCCTGTTTGTTTGTTTTTTAACCTATACTTTGTTTTTGTACTGTCTCTTGTTGTTGTTGTTTAGTTGTTTAATCGTGTC
The DNA here is from genome assembly GCF_027172205.1 of Podarcis raffonei. Taxonomy (NCBI): domain Eukaryota; kingdom Metazoa; phylum Chordata; class Lepidosauria; order Squamata; family Lacertidae; genus Podarcis; species Podarcis raffonei. The sequence goes on along the minus strand of NC_070604.1, from coordinate 92,247,698 downwards.
CAACTCTTTGTGACTCCATGGACCAGAGCACACCAGGCACTCCTGTCTTCCACTGCCTCCCGCAGTTTGGTCAAACTCATATTAGTAGCTTTGAGAACACTGTCCAACCATCTCGTCCTCTCTTGTCCCCTTCTCCTTGTGCCCTCCCTCTTTCCCAACATGAGGGTCTTTTCCAGGGAGTCTTCTCTTCGTACTGTCTCTTAAAGGTAAAGGGACCCTTGAGCATTAGGTCCAGTCGTGACCAACTCTGGGGTTGCGGCGCTCATCTCACTTTATTGGCCGAGGGAGCTGGCGTACAGCTTCCAGGTCATGTGGCCAGCATAACTAAGCTGCTTCTGGCGAACCAGAGCAGCGCACGGAAACGCCGTTTACCTTCCCACCGGAGCGGTACCTATTTATCTACTTGCACTTTGACGTGCTTTCGAACTGCTGGGTTGGCAGGACTGTCTCTTAAACCCCCCCCCATTAATTAGCTGGGACCTATTTATCTACTTGCACTGGCGTGCTTTCGAACTACTAGGTTGGCAGGAGCAGGGACTGAGAAACGGGAGCTCACCCCGTCACGGGGATTTGAACCGCTGACCTTGTGATCGGCAAGTCCTAGGCTCTGTGGTTTAACCCACAGCGCCACCCATCTACAAATCTATAATTCCATGATGGCAGCTGAAGTCCAACTCTGGATGGCCACACGTTCCCCACCCCCTGCCTTAACTGATAAGTGTTCTGGTTGCATTGAGGGGGGAGCAGTTTTCTACCATTTCAAAAGAACACTGAGCATTGATGGTGGAATATAAAAGAGCGTGATGGACTTTCTGCAGAGGAGATTTCCCACAGTTCTTTTGAAAAGACAGCTGTTCTAAGCCTCTTCTTTGGCCAACTGAAAAGTTAGCAGTGCCAAGGCAGAGCCTGGCCCAAGTTAGGCTGGCATGACCTGGCACAGATTTTACGAGCAACCAGGATTGGCCAGCAGCCCAACAGAGGCTACAACAAAATGGGGACAGGTCAGATTGTGTGTGGAATTTAATGCATGCTGTGCTGATTATGCGGAAAGGTTCTCTTCCCATTTTTGAATGCCTCTGTCCTGACCAAGGCTCCAATATGGTCTTTTAGATTCACCGATGAATACTTTGGAGATGTTTAATGTAGCAATGAAGGATCAAACCAGATGTGTGGGGCAACTGCATTTATATTGATGGAAGGGTTGTGATCTTCTCCTTCCATTAAAAGGCGCCCAAAGGGGGTCTCTGCTGATTTACTTCAATACTCTCCTCTTCTTTTACGTAGTTTTTCCTAAGCCTACCTCCAGTACTATGAGAGAGCCAGGTGGGGACAAAATGGAGCTACACAAAAAGACCAGTCAAGGAAATACATTATGTAGTGTAATTTCAAGCATTTTCTTAAGACATTACTGGTTAATATAGTCTCTCCACAGACAAATTTGAGTAGTTGGTGGCATGGGCATAGCCAGGATTTTTGCTGAGGGCGGGCAGGACTTTTGTTGGGGGGGCAGAACCGATGTGATTGGTCAGTGAGGTAAGTATTTCTATTGTTTTACTTGATCTAGGGGGGCAGCTGCTCCCCGACCCCCTTGGCTATGCCCATGGTTGGTGGTCAGAATAGTTATCTTCTTCCCGTACATGTGAAAAGAAAGGAGACCAGGTTTCACCAATGCAGATACTGACTGGAATAAAAAAAAAATTCCTCTTACATGATTTGTTGAAAGAGGAAAGTCTTCAAAAGACCCTAGAAGGACCCTAGAGGCAGTACCTGTCTGATATATAATGGGAAGGTTTTCCAAAGGGTGAGTGTTTCCCAGTAAACGGAAAACCCAACTTATGTCACTCCAAAAGAAGATATTGGAGTACTACTCCAAGGCATTTGCCAATGCAGAAGATGGTAGATAAAGGGACCCCAGACCATTAGGTCTAGTTGTGACCGAATCTGGGGTTGCGGCGCTCATCTCGCTTTATTGGCCGAGGGGGCCGGCGTACAGCTTCCGGGTCATGTGGCCATCATGATTAAGCCACTTCCGACGGACCAGAGCAGCACACGGAAACGCCGTTTACTTTCCCGCCAGAGTGGTACCTATTTATCTACTTGCACTTTGACGTGCTTTCGAACTGCTAGGTTGGCAGAATCAGGGACTGAACAACGGGAGCTCACCCTGTTGCGGGGATTTGAAACGCTGACCTTCTGATTGGCAAGTCCTAGGCTCTGTGGTTTAACCCACAGCGCCACCCGCGTCCCGATCAGTTGGGTACTTAAAAGATGAAGCAATCTTTTGAGTATCTTGGTTCCAAGTTGGATAGGACTGTTCTGTGTGCACTAGAACCAATATCTGGGAGTGGGTGGCGCTGTGGTCTAAACCACTGAGCCTCTTGGGCTTGCTGGTCAGCAGTTCGAATCCGCATGACAAGGTGAGCTCCCATGGCTCTGTTGCAGCTCCTGCCAACCTAGCAGTTTGAAGGCACACCAGTGCAAGTAGATAAATAGGTATTGCTGCAGTGGGAAGGTAAACAGCGTTTCCGTGCACTCTGGTTTCTGTCACAGTGTTCTGTTGTGCCCGAAGCTGTTTAGTCATGCTGGCTACATGCCCCAGAAAGCTGTCTGTAGACAAACGCTGGCTCACTCGGCCTAAAGTGAGATGAGCGCCGCAACGCCATAGTCGCCTTTGACTGGACTTAACCATCCAGGGGTCCTAAACCTTTTTTTTTTTTTTTAGTACCAATATCTCAAACTCCACCTGGTAGCTAATTGGTGTTAGTTTGGATAGCCAATCAACATTAGCGCATACAATACCAAAAACTGGGCAATGCACCAGCATCCATTGGATTCCAGTCAATATTTGATTTTGCTCAGTGGAATAGGGAGTAAAGCTTACACAATAAAAACCACAGATTCCTGATTGTAATTGAAATGAATCACTCAGTTTATTAATGTACAAAGCTTAATAGTATTGTTAAATGGCGCTATAAATGTAATAGAACTTATATATAGAAAATTGAATTTATAATACGACATAAGATAAAATATTTGAAAATGAAGCAACTTACACATATGATTAGACTTAAAGCGATTGGATATAATTTGCATATAAACTAAAAAGTAGCATTGGCTAAGCAATCAATCAAAGTAATTAACATAACTCCTAACTCACTCCCTCCCTCTAGTTGTGAAACAAATCTAAATTCCCATCAATACAAATTCATAGTTTTTAATGAAGCTGAGGCTCCAGTACTTTGGCCACCTCATGAGAAGAGAAGACTCCCTGGAGAAGACACTGATGCTGGGAAAGATGGAGGGCACAAGGAGAAGGGGGCGACAGAGGACGAGATGGTTGGATACTGTTTTCGAGGTTACCAGTATGAGTTTGACCAAACTGCGGGAAGTAGTGGAGGACAGAGGTGCCTGGCGTGCTCTGGTCCATGGGGTCACGAAGAGTCGGACACGACTAAACGACTAAACAACAACAACACCCTAGCCCTACAGGATTTCCGATGCATTTTATCAGATGCCTCCAGGATGCTCCTTTCTCCTGCAAGTCTGTCCCCCACCCCAAATTGGGAGAAATTGGTTCTCCTCAAAAGAAACTTGTGGCTCTTGTCCTCTGGCCTGTGGACAAAAAATGAAATAAAAAGCATCTCTCTCTCTCTCCATCTCTATCTCTCCCTGATTGCTTTTTCATGTCTGCAGACCTCATGGTTTCCTGCAAACAGCCATATTAAGAATGCATGGTGCTGATGGGCTTAAGTAGGTTTCTTGGAGGCTTCCTTGGCCTCTGAAGGAAAAAATACCATGACGCTAGGACCTTGAAACCAAGGCTTTCCTGATTATTGAATTATGCCTTTTAAGGGGCAGAGAATGTGTGTGGGATAGGGCCCCCTCCCAGCCCTCCCTGGCTATGGGCCTGCTCTGTCCTAGGATATCTGCTGATGAAGGATAGGCTAGAAATGTTTCGATTTCATAAACAAATACTCAAAAGTCATCCCCATTGAGTTTCAACCCAAGTCATCATGTATGGGATCTCAGTTTCATTGTGCTTCTGGTGGTCATGGGGAGGGACAATGAACTGCAGTGATGTTGGGGAGTCCACATCTACACTGACCAGCAATGGCTCTGGACAGGGAGGTTCCTCATCCTTACCTGGAGATGTCAGGGGTTGAACCCAGGACCTTTTGCACGAAAAGCACACCTTCTGCCCCTGAGCAGATACTATTCGCAGCACAAAGGTTTATGTAATAAAAGCAGAACTTGGCTGATAATCTTTTACTTATTTCCATTCCTGTAGTTTTCATAGCAACCAATCTTTCTCATAGACATTTAACACACATTAAGGCCAACGGCATGGGCTGCGAAAATTAATTTCTTAGCACATTAATTAATTGAGCTGCCTACCCAATATCAACATGACTCTGCTGGTTAATATGAGACCTGATCCTGCGTGTTTTCAAGTCAGTGGAAGTATTATTGTTTTTAATGAACCAACACATGAACATACTTCTCTTTCTTTTCTCACTGATAGGGTTGCCATATTTCAAGAAGTAAAAATTCGGACATAAAAGTTGCTGAGCTTTTCTTTACCTGATTGAGTCACCTGGGACCTTAAGGTGAAGGGCGGGTAATAAATTACAGAATCTGTCAATTTCTGTTTTTCATATTTCCAATCTTAAATTCATTTCTCCACTATTTCCACATCAGTTCACTTTTTTAAAAGTCCTCATGAAATTCACCAGCATTTTAGTGTGAAATTTCCTAATATACACACGCTTGCACACACTTTTGCCTAATACTCATTTTTTTTGCAGATTTATTTATTTATTACAACTTCCCCTGATGTAATAAATAATAATAAAATAATACATTTTTATTTATACCCCACCCTCCCAGGCCAGAGCCGGGCTCAGGGCAACTAACACCAGTAAAATTACAATTAAAAAACCCCAACCAATTTAAAATACAGGTTAAAATATAATTTAAAATGCAGCCTCATTTTAATAGTAGCCCATAGATCAAAACCATAAGGGGAGGAAAACATAAGGGTCAGACTGAGTCCAAACCAAAGGCCAGGCGGAAACAGCTCTGTCTTGCAGGCCCTGCGGAAAGACGTCAACTTCTGCAGGGCCCTAGTCTCTTGTGACAGAGCGTTCCACCAAGTTGGGGCCAGTACTGAAAAGGCCCTGGCCCTAGTTGAGACCAATCTAACCACTTTGTGACTTGGGACCTCCAACGTGTTGTCATTTGTGGACCTTAAGGTCCTCCGTGGGGCATACCAGGAGAGGCGGTCCTGTAGGTACGTGGTCCTAGGCCGTAATGCAGTTTTCACTGTTACATGCATTTTTTCTGCACACTGTACCCCAGCATGTTCTTTTTTGTACTTATTTGGCTGGAGAGTGGCATCTCAGAATTCACAGAATCACAAACTGAGGGAGGAAAGCTCTGCTTCAGTTCCTGCATAGTTTCAGAAAGTGTGAACTCAATACTGGCTCTACTGCATACCTAGAACAAAGTAATGATGTGTAGACAAGTCCAAGATAAGGAGGATAAGGCTACATGATGGCTGCATTCTACTTCCACAGTCGGAGGCAATATGCCTCTGGAGGCCAGTTGCTGGGACTCACACATGAAGAGAGTGCTGTTGCCCTCATGTCTTTTTGGGTTGGACTAGATTGACCATTGGCCTGATCCAACAGGCTCTGTTATTACGTTGTTATAAACTGTGGTTAGTCTTAACAACAGTTAGTGGGAATAAGCTGACTTCAAATAATAGATTGTGAAGCTGGCTTGTTTTCACTTAACAATAGTTCCGGTAAACCATGGTTTAGGGGTTTTGATGTAATTTAAAAAGGATGCTGAAACTTCCAATCTCCTCATAGCCATGCCAGTGAAGGAAGTGGGTGTGGGGATTGCACAAGCCTAAGGCTTGCTGCAGCTCATCCTTGTAAGGCTAAACCATGGTTAGCACTACATATGTGAAGCTGATCAGTTGTTGTTTTTTTAAAGTTGGTGTAAACTAAAAAAAATGTAACTCATGCACATCTCGGGAGCAGATATGTTGAGTACAAAGCTCTGTTTTCAGGCTGTGTCCATGAACATAACTGAACTGCAGGAATAGCCTTCCATGCCAGAGTCTGGTGTCCACCCCCTTTCCATTGCCAAATGATGTTGCTTCTGTGTAATACAAAATTCCATCAGTATTTAGCTATCCAGCTTGGTCAAGCAATTCTCAGTCTGCTGGGATCATGAAACACTCAAGACAAATCATGTACAGCCTGTATTACCCAGGTTGCTTAATTAATCTATTGACTGTGCCTCAGCTATCTCTCTGCAATATCTGAAAAACAATAGGCTATAAATGAATACGCAGTTAATTTTTCATTGGTAATTACAAGGAATGAATTTTACCCCCATTATGCTTCATTATTGCTCCATGTTGCAGCTGTGAGTGATAGAGGCATAAATATTGATTGAACAAGGCCAGTTTGCGTTAGGAAATGATGAGCATGGGGCGCTCAGGGACCTGACGTTGTGTTGTGCTTGTAAAAAAAGAAAAGAAAAGAAGAAAAGAAGGGAGGGCAGAAGGGAGCAGGTAGTTCAGATGCGGCCTTAGAAAGTTTAGCAGCAGCTGAAACTTTCTTTTATTTGGCACCCTCCAGATAAGTATGGGGAAGGTGGGTATTTTTTTGGAGTTGGGGGAGGTTGGTTTCCTACAAGGTTTACGTGTGGAGTCTCAAAAATCTCTCAGCTTGGCTCAGCTGCTGTTGCTGCTGGATTAAAATCGCATACATCCAAAATTACGACTGTAGGAAAGAAGGCAGCAAAGCTGTTTAAAAATTATGATTGTCAATGGTGCGAATTGTGGCGCTTTCCCCGTGTTCCATCTTATCTTTATCTGTACCGTGAGCCCGGGAAGAAGCTTAATAATGTGTCCGGGCTGCCCGCTGCGGTTTAAATCCTGTCAGGGCTCGCGAGCTGGTGCAGTACTTCAGGAGAAGATTTGTAAATGGGGCTTAGGCTAAAAAGGCTACTGAAAAAGCAATAATGTCAGGGGGACTGTGTGATGCCAGTCTTGGTGCATGACTTTCAAGGTTGTTTTGTTTTTAATCATGAGGAAAGAAACCTTCTCAATTTAATACACACACACAGAAAGAAAAATGTGAAATGTATTCCTATTTAGAGTCAGGGATAGCAGAGGTTAGTATGGATCCAGGAGATCTGGGTTCAAGTGTGCTTGTTGGTCAAGGGGTATGGTTTTTGCTTAGAGTGCAAGAGATTCTGGGTTAGCATCCCAGGAAAACCCTGCCCAGGGGTAGGGTGGATTTCAAAAACCGACTATACCTTTGTTACAGAGCACAAAGAGTGGGCACAAAGAGTGAATCAGGATCTATTGGCAGATCTGTGGCTGATTTGGAGTAGGTCAGCAAGGGGATTTTACTCCCAGTTGTTTACCAATGCTGGCAACAAAATGACTCCCCCCGGTCCATCTAAATTTGGCTGCTGAAATGAAGAAAGCTAACCAGGAACGGGCTTCTGTGTGAAAAGACCATGAGCTCAGTTCAATTCTGGTACAGAAAACAAATCTCTGGACTCAGCATGTGCTCTTCGGCACCTGGTTATTTTCATTCTATCCAATTGCTTTTTACGCCTGACTCTTGTTATTAGATCTTTGTGTTCTAGCGAAACAAAGTAGATCCAATAAACCTGAAGACTGTCCATTCCTGCTGCAGAACACTGCTTTGCACATAGAAAAAGTCTCAGGTTCAAACCTTGGCATGGCAAGGATACAGTCCCAGTGCCACCACAAACTAACTTGCTCACTGTAGGCCTGCCTGGCAACTGCGCTTCTCAGACGGGTAACTGCTGAGGGTTTATAGTGTGGCAGCACCAAATCTCTGGAATCATTTACCAGGCAAAATTTGGCAGGTACCTAACAAATAACATACCTAAATATAATATTTAAAGCACCTGCTGAAGACATTTTTGGTCTAGGAAGACTTTCCCTGAGGTGCAACCCAGTCATTCATGGAAGATCAATTTTATATCTGTTGAAATGGTTTCGTTGTTTTAAAAGTTTGTATGGATGGCTTTTATTGTTTTAGGGTTTTCTGAATTGATTTATTTTTTTCAAAGAGCCTATGTTTCTACGCTTTATTCTGTTCTTACCATGTACACCAGCAGATAGGCTATCTGCTGTCTATAAATTTGTCAAATAAATAAATAAGTGAACAATGCATGCTCAGGTATTAATAAATAAATAAGTGAACCATGCATGCTCAGGCGAATGTTGGTGACATTTGTGGGAGCCCCACTTCTGCCTGAGCTCCCCCTTCTGAGCCCTTTGGTGGCGACAGCTGAGGGTGGCATCTTTGTTTTCTCAAGATGCAGGTGTGGTAAGTTCTGGTTCTGGTGCATTGTGGGTAAAAAACAAACATGGCTGCTGCCACAAGAGAACACAGTGGCAGCCATAGCGTGTTTTCGGTTGTTGTTTTCTTACCAATAATGCACCAAAACCAGAACTTCCACTGCACATCATTTCTAGAATGCCCCTACAGATACCCAGGAGATAAGAGATAAGGCTGAGTTTGACTGACCGGTGGTCGGCCTCAGCCTCCCATGTTCAAAACTCTCTGCGGCCATAAAATCAACTGGTAGCCCTGGGCAACTTGTTTTTGGTGGTGTTGCAAATGCAGCCGTAACATCCCTCCATGGGCAGACTGTGAAAAGATGGCAAAACTTTTTTTTTTTAAAGCACAGTTGAAGGAATAATAATTAATAAAGCAAACATCAGAGCAAGTATTCTTTTTAAGAAATAAAAGCAAAAATAAAACAAAACCGAGAAGCTGAGTTTTCAAATGTGCAGGTGACAAAACCTGGCTCCGTGAGGAGGATTTGCACAAAATCCATTGATTGTAGCAAAAGCTGGGCTTTCTCCAAGAACCTAAAGACCCCACTAACAGCACTTATGCCATTTCCTAGTCCATTCTATATGCAATTAGAGGCTGTACTGCTGTTCAACATGGGGGAAAATCCATAAATCCAGCAGGCTGCAACAGGGAGCGCACACAGGCTGAACTTCAAAAGGTTTCTCGGGTGAGCACGTGAGGTCTTTAAATTGAAGCTCCGAGTTTGGCCTGGCGCTGGCACGTGCCTCTCCAAAAGACCCTGGAGGATGCCAATTTCTGCCCCCCTCTTGGCTTTTCTTTGTTAGTTTCACTTTCTTTGCTGACGGAAGAGGAGAAAACCAGAACAAAATGATAAAAATAATAATGCTGAAGCAGAGGACTGCAGCTGTGAAGGTGTTGTGTGTGTGTGTGTTGTTGTTTTTTTAAAAAAACACCACACATATTCAACCTCCTCATCTCCCCCGGCACCATAAAACCAATAATGGGTTTCTAGCTGCACAATTATGGGTTTCTAGAAGTGGGTAGGTGGGTGGGGGAAAAGAAATGCATAAAACGTAAATTTTGGTGCTGTTTTTGGAGTTCCCAGAAGGAGCAGTGCATTGGGAGTTGGTGGAAGTCAACCCAAATGCTGTGTTGCTGCAGGCTTCATCCAGACTTTGAAGCGGCAATGGTGGGGGAAAGGGGGGCAGCCAGCTGCTGCTTCGGAAGATTTGCTATCAGCCCGTTTCACCATGCCCAGGAAAAGGCCGTTTCCTACCCCTCCCATCTCTCCCTAGCAGTGAAGTGCTTGCATTTTGCTAGAAGCACTTAGCACGTTTGCTTACTAAGCTGCAATTAAATTGATTCCTGCACTCTTCCTCAACCGTCCCACTTTGGGATGCAAAGCTGCTACGGCAGTCCGTTGGATTTCGGGAGATCACTGAGCAAAAGAAATGCCAAGCCGGTGGGACGAAAATAGCAGCGCTTGTTTAAAGGCCGTGGGGCACCTAAAAGAATGATTCTAAAGGGCTGCCACAGGGAAGGTGGAAAAAGCTTGTTTTCTCCTGCTCTGGAGGGTAGGACCTGGACAAGTTGCAAGAAAGGAGATAAACACCAGGAAGAACTTTTGGTGGTAAAGAGCTCTTTGACAGTTGTGATGTACTGCCTTGGAAAGTTGCAGGTTGTCCTTCCTTAGATGTCATCCTTCCTTTTCAAGCAGAGATTGGATGGCCATCTGTCATGGATGCTTTAGTTGAGAATCCTGCATTGCAAGGGGTTGCACGAGATGACCCTTTGAGTCATTTCCAGTTCTGTGGTTCTGTGACTCATTCTCATCCTGTCCTGACAGTCTTATGTGGCCTAGGACCCTCTTACCTACGGGACCGCCTCTCCTGGTATTCCCCTGGAGGACCTTAAGGTCCACAAATAACAACCCTTTGGAGGTCCCAAGCTGCAAGGTGGTTAGATTGGTCTCAACTAGGGCCAGGGCCTTCTCAGTACTGGCCCCGACTTGGTGGAACGCTCTGTCACAAGAGACTAGGGCCCTGCGGAACTTGACATCTTTCCGCAGGGCCTGCAAGACAGAGCTGTTCCACCTGGCCTTTGGTTTGGACTCAGTCTGACCCTTATGCTTCCCTCCCCTTATGGTTTTGATTTATGGGCTACTATTAAAATGAGGCTGCATTTGAAATGGTATTTTAACCTGTATTTTAATAAACTGGTTTTTTGTTTGTTTGTTTGTCCCCCCCCCCATTATGTTTTATTGTAATTTTATTGGTGTAAAGTGCCCTGAGCCTGGCTCTGGCCGGGGAGGGCAGGGTATTAATAAAAAAAAAAATTATTTATTATTATTATATTATACAAAAGCAGTCATGATATGTGCGCGGTGGTAAAGCACCTGCTTTGCATGCAAAAGGTCCCATGTTCAATCCCCAGAATCTCCAGGTAGGGTTGGGAGAAATTACCTGTCTAAAAAATTGGAGAGTGTCTGCCAGTCAGTGTAGGCAATACACTGGATGGACCAATGGCCTGACGCAATATAACACCGTTTCCTATCTCCCTACTCAGGAAAGGTATCTAGGCTGGGGAGAACCTTGAGGGCTAGACAGGACGGCATGGAAGGCTGCATTTGTGCCTCGGGCCCAAGTTTTTCGATCCCTAATATAGGAGGGCAGGAAATGCCAGGAGGGCAGCAGGCCCCATACCCAGAGCCCACACAAACCTGCAGCTGGTCCCGATTCTCCTTGTAATTGAGGAACTGTCACTACTGTTTCATATACAGTGGTACTTCAGGTTACATATGCTTCAGGTTACAGACTCCGCTAACCCAGAAATAGTACCTCGGATTAAGAACTTTGCTTCAGGGTGAGAACAGAAATCGTGCTGCGGCGGCATGGTGGCAGTAGGAGGCCCCATTAGCTAAAGTGGTGCTTCAGGTTAAGAACAGTTTCAGGTTAAGAACGGACCTCCAGAACGAATTAAGTTCTTAACCCGAGGTACCACTGTACAAGCAACGATTGTTTTGCGCTTGTTCAATGCACACGCGATCCCCTGACATAATGCTGTTTTCACTGTTATATGCATTTTTATGCACACTTTACCCCAGCATGTGCATTTTTGTACACCTCATTTGGCTGGAGAGTGGCATCTCAAGATTCAGAGAATCACAAACTGAGGTGGGAAAGCTGTGCTTCTGTTCCTGCATTGTATCAGAAAGTGTGAACTAAATAGGTTCACCACTCCCAGTTTCCTGAGTCCCTGTTTCATTCTCTACATCATATATAGCTTGTGTTTCAGTAGCCTTATATGTTTCTAAACATGGCTTCAGTAGCTTTATATGGATTTGACCCAGTGCAAGACATCTTTGTGCATCCTTAAAGGGATTCATGAAGGTCTGGTGTGTGTGACAAACAAATGAAACAATGAACAAAACTAGTGAATGAGAAAATATTTATATGTGATTGGCATCCGATTCAATTCTCTGAGGCTGGTTATGCCTTTGTCTCCCTCCCTGCCTTCCAACAGACTGCATGTGATTGTCGATTGCCTGTCTACTTATGTGCATTTTTCCATTTGTTCTTTGTGCTTGCCTGTAAGCTCCTAGTGAAGAAAATATAATTTCATCTCTTTAAACCCCCCTAATCTTGCAGAGTCAGTTCAAAGCCGGTGCAACTTTGCACCAGTGGGTGTTTTATAATTCCAGAAGCTTGCAGCCAAAGAACTGGCTGGCTAGTTTAATATGGACACAGACCAAAAATAGACTGATCTCCCCCACTTGGTAATGACTTTATATTTGTGCTTTTCTTTCTCTTTTCTTATCCCCTCTTCCCTTATCTCAAACTATGTCAAAGTTGGAACTGCTTCAATCAGAAGTTTTTGAAAATCTTCAATAAAAACAACTTGGTGCTGTTTTTAATTAAAGAAAACACTATGATGTTTGGAGGGAGGGGGGAATCAAGTGACAAAGATTAATGGATTACCCAGGTACTATTAGCTTGTAAAACCAAACACGTCTGTCAGCTCTCCAACTTTGTCAATCCATTTCATATTTACTGTGCGCCCAAGTGCCCCATTTGCATCCTCAATGTAAGCAGTCATCATAGAGTTGGAAGGGACCCTGACAATCACCTAGTTGAACCCCCTGCAATGCAATGAAACTGTCCAATATGGGGATCGAACTTGCAGTCCTGGCATTATCAGCATCATGCTGTAACCAACTGAGCTATCCAGGCTAACAATCCCTCAGTGTTTCTGGAACTTAAATGGTGCAAGCTTCTCTATATTCACCAAAACAATCCATTCATCATAAGTGAAGCTTCTTCTCTATAGGAAGAAGCTTGTTTTGTATCAGAAAGACTCAGGCCTCAATCCCACAAAGAAGCACAACTGAAGCTAATTGGCCTTACATCTGGGTAGGCATAGGAGATGGCATTGCATTGGCTGTTCCATTTAGCTTAGAGGAGACAAGCTATTGCCACAAAGTGAGCACAGGAGATGGAGACAGATTCTGAGCAGCCAATCCCTTGACAATATGCTCCTGAGCAGCTTTTGCTAAGCTGGGGTTCTCCAGATGTTTTGGCTGTCCCTCCACCAAACAAGTCATTGGTGGCCTATAGGAACTGTAGCAAAAGGAAGAAAGGAGAAGGCAGGTCATGTTGTGGATTAGAAGCTTGTTGAAGAACAGGAAACAGAGTTGGAATAAATGGATTTTGCTCACAATGGAAAGCGGGTTTCCCCAAGGATCTGTTTTGGGACCAGTGCTTTTAAACTTGTTTATAAATGTCTTTTAATCCAGGGTGAATAGTGAGGCAGCTAGGTTTGTTGATAACACCCAAACATTCAGGGCGTTAAAAACAAATAGGAGATTGCGAGGAGCTCCCAAAGATGAAGAGGTACTAAAATGGCAAATGCAGTTCAGTGTACTCAAATGTAAAGTGATTCACATTGGGGCAAAAAATCCTAACGTTGACTATGCACTTACAGGGACTGCGATCTTGGGGTCATTGTGGAAAGCTCGGTGAAGAGGTCTACCCACTGTGCAATAGCTGTGCAAAAGGTGCATTCCATGCTAGGGATCATGCGGAAGGGAATTGAAAATAAAACTGCCAGTACCATAATGCTGTCATACAAATTGATGGTGTGACTGCAATTGGAATATCGTGTAAAGTTCTGGTTTCCTCACCTCTGAAAAAAAGTATTGTAGAGCTGAAGAAGCTGGAAAATCATTTTGCAGTCAGGTCTTTTCTTATATTCGTAAATACAGTCTGGGGAGAAGACAGACTTGGAAATGAATGAGGTTCCTTTTCAGTTCACACCCAGTCCCAGAAAAGTCCGAATGGTGATTGTTGTTATTTTTGTGAAGAAATAGAGTGAAGCGTTTGCCTTTCACACTTCTTCTTCGGCTTTACTGTGTGAGATGCCAACAATAAATATGACTGGAAAGAGATTTGAAGTGAAGGCGGCTGTTGGCGATGATGATGGTGGCGACTGCGCCGAGCTTTACAAAAACAAACGAGCTTTGAAATCGTCTTCTTTACTGTTAATACTGTTTCAGAGCAGAGGAAATTGAGATGGATTATTCTTAATCTTTCCTCCTTAAATCACAAAAGTCCAGAAGATCTAATTTGATCCCGGCAAGAGCAGCCGCGTTGTCCTGACTCTAAATAGATTTGCCTGCACTTAGACACACACCATTTCCTTTTCAAGGGCCAGTGTTCACATCAGACAATTACAAACACACCTCATAACACATTATCGAGATGTATAGTGTGCAAAAAAATACAAGTACAAAAATAACCCACCTTAACAAATTCTCGGTGCATAGCGGTATTAAAAGCCTGATCACGATGGCTTTGAGGAAACTGCAACTCTCTTGACCTTCACTCCTCCATATCAAGAGGCAATATGGCAGAGAAGAACCCTTTTTCTGAACCATGCACACACACACTTTCATAACCAGCTCCCCATCCCATATGGTTGCAGTAGTCTAGACCAGGTGTTGCCAACTAGGCACCCGTGAGCCTGCCAATATCTCCTACGTGGCCCACGACAACTCTCTGTAAATATCACTTCAGAAATTCACAAGGTGCAAGAAACAGTTTGCTCTTTCTGGTCAGGTCCTGAATGCACTGGCTCAGCATCTCCAATATTGAACCTGCTCCCCCCCAGAAAAATGACCCCATTTCACAGGATGCCAGGATTAGACAACCCCCCTTCTTACTATGCTGAAAAGGGGACAGGTTCAAAGAGGGTCTCTCTGTGAGTGGCGGCTAATTCAGGTGCCTTTCTTCACATTAATGTTGGGGGGGGCATGCTTCACCATTGTGTCTCTCTCTTTTGGTTCTGCTAGATGTATGACAGCCATTTTGTATTATGCTGCACAGTCCCCAACCCTCACAGCCGCCATTTTGTGACTGGTACTCACAGCACGGTCTCAGCTTTTCAAATGCACCCTCAGAGTTTGGTGATCCTCCAGGGTCTAGGCCAATGCTGAAGGCTAGTTAGGCATTACTTTCCACAGCTTTACCCTGAATAGCTTATTGTTATTATTCATTTGAAAATGTCAGCTGGGAAATTGGAAGAAGATTTCATCAAGGGGTTAAGTAGGTTCCTTCACTCTGGGCTTTGAGGGGACTGGAAAGGAAATTTGCTCATCCCCCCCCCGTGTCTATACATTGTGTTAACAGAGTACAGTACAATAACATAATTTGCCTTTTATTCCATAAAGCATACAAAACAGCCGGTTAAAGTAGATAAAACTTATCTGCTAAAACATCCATTTATCCCCTCTTCCTTCCACTGGTTTAATAAAATATTTTAAATATTTCTGAATGGTGTTCATTCAGAAGTCTTTCAGTTGTGGGGCCATTACCCCAAGTGCCTCTCTTTTACATGACCTTGAATATGCCAGCTCGGTATACAGGTTTTGGGAGGAACCCAAAGACCCCGGGAACAGAGTTTCACTCATAGATAGGGCAGTCACAATACCCATTAATGTTTCCTTGTTCTCCTCCCTGCACCTCTATGAAAATCTGATCTGGAGAGTTGGGGGGAACCTCTGGTACACGGTAGTCCCAAGGTAGTCAGTGTGATGCCTTCCAGACTCTGGACTACAGCTCCCAGCATGCCTAGCCATTGGCTTTGGTGGCTGGGGCTGATGGAAGTTGGAGTCCAGCAACCTCTGAGTCCCGGTAATCACATTGGTTACCTTGGTCACCTAGGAAAATCTGACCCAGATTGTTGGGGGAACTGCCATTACAGTTGGGTAGTAGCAAGGTGACCATAGGAGGGAAGGTGAAATGGTGAAAACCCTGCCCTCCTGTTCTTATTAGCTGATGTCTTTGTTGAATTAAAGCAGGGTAGTCCAGCATTTTTTGTGGCCCTCTGCAACATTTGACACCCCCCACCCCTCCGCAGGCCTCACACTGCCTTTCGAAAGCTAGATAAGTGAGGTGCTGGACTTTGGGAAGGAGGCATGAGGACAGGGTCCAAGACTCCTCCACCTAGTGAGCTCTTTCCCAGCTTTGGGAAAAAGGTGAGAGGGCTCTAGGACCCTGCCAGAGCCACACACTTCCTTACCAAAGCCCGGTGCCTCACTTAGCCAGCTTTCGGAAGGCAGCGTAAAAGCTGGGGTTTGTGCATAATTTTGGCCTTGGTGCCCCACCCCTGCTGTGTAACACAGCAATGTGTGGGCTGTGGGTTCTGTGTCAAAGTATTATTGTGGCCCACTTGGTGTGAAAAGTTGGACTGCTATCGATCCAAGCCTTTATTTTGAAGAGCTTAGCCATTGCCCCTGCAGCAGAACACATTGGGAGATAGCAATGGATCTGAAACCCAGAAAGCCACACACTGCACGTATTTTATTGAATTAAAACACAGGGCACCGTGGACTAGGAATGGGGAGCGTGTGGCCCTTCAGATGTAGAGGGACCACCTCCGATCATTTTCTGTGGTGAATGGAGCTGCAGGGAGATCTGTAGGGCCACCAAATCCTCATTTCTGCTGCAGCGCTTAGCTGTTCAACTGTAGGAAGGACTGAAGCATCAGGTATTTCAATTCCTCAGGATTTCAGGAGAGGAATCGTTATTGCGCTATTGTCGTTCTGAGAAGCATAGCTTAGATAATGCTCTTATGTGGCTGCCAGCCTCTCTCCCCCTTCTGCCAAATTAATTAAACCTCTTTGTCAGCATGACTGGGCTGATGGAGTCAGAATTGGCTTTCTGAACATTGCAAGGGGACTCCTGTATCATATACACACAAATGATGTTATTGTATGAAAGGCGAGTTCTCAATGGTGTGTGTGTTTCAATAAAGAAGCTTTCTTACTCCTCTGGGAACTTCATTCAGTTATCATTTTCAAGCCTGCTTTTCAAAGAATACTTTATTTAAACTTCTTGCAGTTCCAGACTTTTAGTTTGAACGTGTGAAAAGGCATAAGGGCCCCTTGACTTTACCCTTTGAGGAAACAGCCATTGCTGCAGAGGTGGAAAAGCAGGTGCAATTTGCAAAATTACTCTTCCTGCAATTTCCAACTCGCAGGATATAAAAATAAAAAGCTATGGTTTCAATAATTTGCTGCTTGGGTTTTTTCCAGATAATCGTTGAATGCGCACCCAAACTCCCCCCACTTTCCTGAGTAGATGTACAAGTCCTTATCTGAAGCTAAATAGTGTGCTTGCGAATCCACATCTAACAGATGGGGCAAATTTACATAGGGAGGAAAATTTAAAAAATCCCATGGAAGCAAATGAGAGTTTGCAAATGTGAGCTGGACCACAGTGGAGGGTAAAGGTGTAAAGGCTCTGCCCCCCCCCGACCATGTTAGGGTCCCGATCTGGACCACACAACCCACACATTGACAAATTTAAAAATAATGCCAACCCCCTTTCTGTAGTTTGGCTTGTAGCTGCAAGGGGACAGCTGTACCACTGTGCTCTTAGGCATTGACCATTCATTTCCGGTGTGTGTGAGAGAAGCCTGTGGTGAATTGTGCCCAGTTCTGGCCAGTGAAGACACTGTTCTGTCCTGACAGTTAAGTTATCCGGGGTTGATATTTATGGTGGATTTAGTGGCTCTGAGGTTCTGAGCAATGGTACTTTCATTTCTATATTGACTGAGTTATTTAGGCCTGTGCTTGCCTTGCTGGCTACAAGGCAGGAAGGCATTTTTAGAAAACCCAGTGTGGTGGACAGCCCTGGGAGGAGCCATTGTGGATGGCTATTTTGGCACACAAACCACAAAAGCCAAAATAAGTAAGAAGGAAAAAAGCAGAAATGCTGCAAGGTTATAATTACGATAGGGGTGAGAGTGCTTCTCCTTTGAATCCTCTTGGTCTTCTTTTTTAGGCGCTCACAGCCAGCCTGCAAGGAGGAGGACAGATCGTCAGAAGGGCCAATGACAAATGCAGGGTGTGGATGGCACAGTGTAAATGACCTAACATGGCTGTGGTTATTGTCCTGTAGAAGCTCCTTGCAGCCTGCAACATAGCTCTGTGTTGAATTCATCAAAAGAAAACGCCTGAACATGTGATTTAGGAGACGGATTTGAACCTGTTATCTCCTAGGCCTTATGTTCAATGCTCCGTCCGATGGAACCACCTGATTTCTTTGATAGCTCTCTACTGAAGCTACTTTAAACAGACAAACAGTCAATAAATCTCTCTCTCTCTCTCTCTCTCATCCCAGGTCATGTATTGTGTCACTCCAACATAAGGCTGGTAAATAAATAAATAAATATTTGCACCACATCAGAGTTGCAAGGACAGGACGAACTGTGCCAGCCATTTAAGTGCCAAGGAAGGTTAATCAGGGGATCTAATTGGCTCAAATTAATGCTTCCACAAGCTGTGAATTTCCTCACCTGGAGCAGGATGAAAGCCTTGCATGAGAGGGTTAGAGAGCCTCCGGCTCCCCTTTCCCCGATAATGGGGAAAATTAAAATGGAGCAGTGGAAGGAATTGGGGGGGTGTGGATTGCGTATTGGAGCACCTACAGATCTACATCACTGACACTGCCGGGGAGAAGAGGGAGTTACCCCTGGGATTTCTGGTGAAAAATGCTCTGGTTCCTTTTTCCTGTAGTGCTAATGTATGCCCATGTCCTACTTATGTACTGCCATCCAGTGCGGGGTGGCAGGAAGCACTCCAAGTTCAAAATGTGCTCCAAGTGTTTTATTGAACCGGAGCTCAGAAAGCTTTCTGTACCATGAGACGCACATTGCTCTCAGTCCATTTGTTTTCCTGCAAATGGGCTGTTTGATGAGCCTGTATTAGTGGCTGGTGCCTGGCTCCGTAAGCTGGCATCGCCGTTTGGTGCCAGCCAAAGCTACGCCTGGCTGTGCTTAGGAGCTGCTATGTGATTACAAGGGCTATTAAGAGTTTCTGATATTCATGCTGATCCAGAGCCTATTTATTGCTCCAAGCTCTGCTGCCGCCTGACACATGGTTAAATTGATTATTAACTTGCAAGTAATATGTGAAAATTGCTTCCTGTTCCCTCCCCTCCAACCCAGCCCCTGTTGGGCTTCCTTCAGATCCAGGCAATTCAGAAATTGCCCGAAACGCTGAAATCACGCAAGAACTGGAACTGGCCACGTTCATGGACTTTAATGAGGGTGTGATGTTTTACAGAGTCAAAACTGCGGGAAGAACCGGAAAAATGACGAAGAGGTTGCAAAAGAGGCCAACAAGGACAAGTTAAGGGAACCAGGGCATGATCATTGCCAAGCATGGATGCCTGAGGCAGTGTACAGATGATTGTCTTTTTCGGATCAAGGGGAGCAATTTCCCTCTTATTACTAATGCGGATCTAGCTTTCAATCTTGGTGAATCGTGCAATTGTAGTCAAGGGAAGGGAGAGCTTCATGGAAGAACAGCCTTCTGTCCTCCCCTTTTTGTTTTTAATGCAGCAGCTAATGGGTTTTATTGGAGGAACCAAAGTCTGCCCAGTTTAACATGGTTTTTAACAAATCGAACGATTGTTAAATGGCGGCACATTGGTGCGGAGGATGAGTCATCTTGCGTGAATTACCCACGTTGGTTTTTTTTTAAAAAGAGAGCTGTCTGTGTCTTTAATGTGTTCATCCTTCAAGGTTTTTTTTTAAAAAAATAAAAACAACAACTTAAAAGCAAAGTCTAGCTTTGTTTTGTTTTACTGTTTATGAAAATAAGGAGGAATATTGAGCAGGCTAGTGGGTAATCAACAGCAAGAAACGAGGCAAACGGGGAAAATATTTAAAAGCCGTTTTGCATAGTGGTGCGGAGATGGAAGGCAGGAAAGTGAGTGTATTACTGGGCTCTGGGGATGTCACAGGCGCTAGGCAGTAGGCGCCCACAACAGCTGTAAACATTTTTGTGGAATCAACTTTGATTACCCTTCTGGAAGGAAGCACAGGGATGAGCTGGGGATGGTGGTGGAAGGGCACTCAATCATCCTGAATATACCCTGTACAAGTAAGGCTAGGACAGAGATACAAAAGTTTAGCAGACTTGGTGGAGCTCTTGCTCTTCACCTGCTGATAACTAGGTAAGTTCTCTTCCAAATTACACTGGAGCAGTGAGGACTTGCAACTCAAGACACAATGGGGCTCCCTCTAGTCAAGGATGGTTGCCTCCAGGATATGAGGAGCTTCCCTAGGAGAAGTCTTTTGTCACACGATGTTTTGGTTGCTGGTTTGTTAAAATATACACAGTTAAAGTACTTTATTTTGTACACAAATAGACTGCCCCTCATTCTACAGGCTTCCAGGGCAGTGAGCTTCTATACTAAAAACCCCCAGCAACAACTGCTTAAGGGTTGCCGTCAATGAAACCATCACTCAATCAGTGATTTTAATAACTGGTAAATCTGTAATTTTAGAGGATTGTATCGAACTAAACTGTTGCGCACGCAGACCAACTTCCACAAGTGCAACATGATTTCTTCTCGCTCTCTTCCCCTGTGTACCACCCCCAAATTTGCTCCGGTGGGTTGGGGGAAACCCCAGGGGTGTGGGAGAGAGAAGATGGGGAAACACTCTGGTGTGCGCCACAATTTTGTTGGTTACTAAAAACTATTCATTTAACAGTTATTAAATCACAACAGATCAGGAAAACAATGCAAAGCTATACAAAGAAATTGCGTAGCAGCATTTCAAATGGTAATTCACTTTCAAATGCTTGTGGGAGCAGGTATCTCTGAAGGTATCATCTGAATGTTGCTTGTGAGGGAAACAGCCTTAATCTCCAAAGGGAGGGAGTCCCACAAATGGGGGGCAACCAGACAAGGTTCTGTATCATATCACCACACAGTGAGCCATGCTCACCGACAGGGGAAAATGAGTACTACCTCAACAGGCAGGTGTGCAAAATTACCTGCTCCTTGGTTCCTTTTATAGTAGGGGCAGCTGATGCCTTTCGTGAGAAAACCCTACCTTTTCAGAGTCCAACACAGAGATCTTGATTTCCTTGCTGTTGTCTACCAAACATGTCGAAATTACCTGGAAACGGCACAAACGAAATCGGAGCTAATCAGAGCCGGCATTCACCAGCTGTGCCCCAGATCCTCCATGCTCATCGTGTGTTTATGCAAATTGCATTAATTATATATAAGTGAAATCTGTGCATTGGCTGCAAGCATCTGAATTGTCATCCCTCCGTGGCCTTTTGATTACCCACTTGCGATTGCAACTCTCTGGCTTCACTTCCAGGTGCATTGCGTGCAAAGAAAGGCACATCCACAGTGGCCCAGGTGGTAACTTCTGGCAAGATGGAGGAGGCCCTTGCGCAAGCATGAAGTTTGCCACTCTACCACATTGTCAAGAGTTGTCCAATGCAGCATCTTATTATTATTTACATGTCTGGGGCCCCTCCATTTCATTCTTCAACCTTGTTTTGTCTCATTTTGCCTGGCCTTTGAAAGGTCCCTTCTACCTCAGCTACACACTCCTCGTAGAGATAGTAAGAGGATGGACAGTTTCTATTGATTGTGGCTCCCTTGGATAAGGTGAGCTGAAGGCAGCCATTATATGCCTGACAGTAACAGGCCCATTTTCTATTGAGTGATTTTTTCACTAGCAGGAAAATGTTTATGCCTCCCTATCCATCAATCCACCTTCCTTTCCTCCTCTCCTTTTGAATCCCATGAAGCCTTTCCTGGACTTCCGCAGCCTGGCAAATTCTTTCTCTGCCTCTTGCGGAACATATAGCAAAAGAATAATATATGCAAAGTATTTATATTCACATGCTTATCCAAGCATGGACTTATTTTTTCTTAGTTGAAGATTACAGCTTCTTCCTTAAACATTCAAAGAGACGGTGTCTTTCTCTCTTTCAGGACTTGCACTCTGCCTTCCGTACATGACCCAGCTTGGCCATGCAGTTCCTTCCGAGAGGTTCCCACTTTCTTCTTCCAGCAGACTTCTCTTTGCTGCTTTTGGGGGAGAACATCAACTTCCATACTTCTTTCTGTCCCATACATTTGCACAGAAACATTACCACTCCTCTCCTCTATTGCGTTTAGAGAGAGTGAGTTATCTAACACTGTCATTTCTTCAGTGTTCAAGGAGATGCAGCCATTACAGCCAAGTCACTCACAGAACAAAATGGAGAATGTGATAAGACACCTCCCATGTGACCAAAGCCAACCAATCACACGAGAGTTACTGGGGAACATTCCAGATTCAAACTCGCAGTAATGCCTTTAAGCATTCCCAATTTCAGTAAATTAAATCACTATACTTAACAGGCCATACCTGTTGTGTGGAGAAGTACTTGTGCCTGTCCGGTATCTTCCAACATTCAACTTCAATGGATGTCCCTGAGTTCTAGGGTTACAAGAGGGAGAAAAACACCTCCCTATTCACTTTCCCCACACCATGCATTAATTTATACACCTCTATTCCATGCATTAATGGGACGCAGGTGGCGCTGTGGGTAAAACCTCAGTGCCTAGGACTTGCCGATCGCATGGTCGGCGGTTCGAATCCGCGCGGCGGGGTGAGCTCCTGTCTTTCGGTCCCAGCTCCTGCCTACCTAGCAGTTCGAAAGCATCCCTAAGTGCAAGTAGATAAATAGGTACCGCTTTATAGCGGGAAGGTAAACGGCGTTTCCGTGTGCTGCGCTGGTGCAGGCTCGTCAGAGCAGCTTCGTCACGCTGGCCACGTGACCTGGAAGTGTCTCCGGACAGCGCCGGCCTCTTAAGTGAGATGGGCGCACAACCCTAGAGTCGGACACGACTGGCCCGTACGGGCAGGGGTACCTTTACCTTTTTATTCCATGCATTAATTTATACACCTCTATTCCCCGCCCTAGAAGGGACACGGGTGGCGCTGTGGGTTAAACCACAGATCCCAGGACCTGCCGATCAGAAGGTTGGCGGTTCGAATCCCCGTGACGGGGTGAGCTCCCGTTGGTCGGTCCCACCTAGCAGTTTGAAAGCACATCAAAGTGCAAGTAGATAAATAGGTACCGCTCCGGTGCGAAGGTAAACGGCGTTTCTGTGCGCTGCTCTGGTTCGCCAGAAGCGGCTTAGTCATGCTGGCCACACGACCCAGAAGCTGTACACTGGCTCCCTCGGCCAATAAAGCGAGATGAGCTCTGCAACCCCAGAGTCGGTCACGACTGGACCTAATGGTCAGGGGTCCCTTTACCTTTACTATTCCCCGCCCTCCCCCCCTTACTTGCCTTTTCACTATACTAAAATCCCCTGGATAATTTTACTTGTCTTTTTCTGAACCTTTCCGAACCTCCTCCTTTTTTTGCAACTTGAGCAAACGTCAAAATGGGTCTCCTTGTTTGAAGCAACCATTTCAAGGAGGCCTAAACGGCTTTGTTTTCTTGCCCTGGAGAATCTCGGGGAGGGAATCCAAAATAGGTGAACATTAATGAACTTGTCAGTTAATCATTCCCCTGTCAGTTCCTGTTAGTGAGAACACGGAGGTGGGAGTTGTGGGGGAGTCACACTTCCAGACTGCACCAGAAGGCTCCTCTCAAGGTTCAGTGGGTTTCAATTGATCTTGAGCTCCTCATCCTGTCATGGCATTCATTAGTATAGGGAGGCTGAATTAGGCTGGTAGCGAAAGGGCGCCAAGTGTACGAGAAAAGCAGGCCTTTGTCAACTGACAAAGCAGAGAGTCAATTGCCACCTCATTCTGAAGGAAGGAGAGAGCTTCTTCAATTTGTGCCTTACTGGAAGAGCATATGCTCTGCTTGTGTGGCGAAACTGGGGCCGGTCTTTGGTATGTCCACTTAAGGTGTCTAAGAAAACAACAAAAAAAGACCTGTTGGTTCAGACCAAAAGCTCTTATAGTCCAGCATCTTTTCCCCGCGTTGGTCAAGCAGTTGCCTCTGGGAAGTCCACAAGCAGGATATAAGACTAATAACCTACTGTTGTTCTTCAGCATTTCAGAGACTTGGTGCCTCTTGATCATGAAAGTCATCAGGACTATTTATGACCTTATCCTTTGTACATTTGACTAATCCCCTTTCAAAGGCATCCAGGCTAGTGGCCGTCACTTCCTCTTATGGGAGTAAATGCCATAGTTTCAACTATACACGAAAGTACAGTGGTACCTTGGGTTATAGACGCTTCAGGTTACAAATGCTTCAGGTTACAGAATCCGCTAACCCAAAAATAGTACCTTGGGTTAATAACTTTGCTTCAGGATGAGAACAGAAATCGTGTGGTGGTGGCACGGTGGCAGCAGGAGGCCCCATTAGCTAAAGTGGTACCTCAGGTTAAGAACAGTTTCAGGTTAAGAACGGACCTTCGGAACGAAGTAAGTTCTTAACCCGAGGTACCACTGTACTTCCTTTCATCAGAGCCTGGATCAGAGGCGCCAGCTACAATTGACAATTGAGGGGGCCTTGCTTGACGTTCTGACGTTATCTGGTTGACCAGGATGCTGGGCTAGAGGGGTTTATGGTCTGAATTGATGGGCTTTTGTTATGATCCATCATAGAGAAGAACTCTGGGATGTATTTTAAACATCCTAAAAATGGTTCTGGTTCAAATGAAGTGCCACTCCAGGCAAGTTCATTTCATCAGGAACTATTAAAACTCAGGAATTTACAAGTACACTCTTCTTAATTGTACAGATTTGACCAGAATGTGTCAGAGTGCACCCACCTATACTGCTGAACTGGCTGGCATGAAGCCTGTCCTATTTTCTGAAAGAATGTTGACAGGAGGCTGTTATCTCCACCAACAGGCATGTTTGGGGTTTGTTGCGGTTGTTGTTATTATTCAGATTATGCGCTGCACAAAAGCTAAAGGTGCTCTCCCCTCCCTCCATTTTCCAAAATCCTTTTAGTCTGTGCCTTGAAAAGCATGGCTGATGTTGTCTTGCGACAGGATGTCCCTGCAAATAAGATGCCACTCATCAATAGAGTTTTAATCCGTTGGGTAGAAAGATACACAGATAGGAAAGGAGAGAGAAAGGAAACCTTGAAATAAAATGATCCTCTCAGAAGAACTGTTATTGAATTTTCTCTGTGTGTACAGGGCCTGCAAGTGTGTCCATTTTTAATGGGGTTGTATTTTTCTTCTTTTACTGTTGTTAGCCAGAAGGATTAGGCTAAATTTGTGCATAGGCTAGGAAGTGAAAAAGACCAATCTCTTGCTATCTGTTCATTGCATAATTTCCTGCTGATCATCCCTATGCAACTTCTCTGTTGCCTCTTTATAATAATAATAATAATAATAATAATTTATTATTTATACCCCGCCCATCTGGCTGGGCCTCCCCAGCCACTCTGGGCGGCTTCCATAAAAACCAAAAATACAGTAAAATATCACACGTTAAAAACTTCCCTGAATAGGGCTGCCTTAAGATGTCTTCTGAATGTCAGGTAGTTGTTTATCTCTTTGACATCTGCTGGAAGGGCATTCCACAGGGCGGGCGCCACTACCGAGAAGGCCCTCTGCCTGGTTCCCTGTAGCTTTGCTTCTTGCAATGAGGGAACCGCCAGAAGGCCCTCGGCGCTGGACCTCAGCGTCCGGGCAGAATGATGGGGGTGGAGACGCTCCTTCAGGTATACTGGACCGAGGCCGTTTAGGGCTTTAAAGGTCAGCACCAACACTTTGAATTGTGCTCAGAAACGTACTGGGAGCCAATGTAGGTCTTTCAAGACCGGTGTTATATGGTCTCGGCGGCTGCCCCCAGTCACCAGTCTAGCTGCTGCATTCTGGATTAGTTGTAGTTTCCGAGTCACCTTCAAAGGTAGCCCCACGTAGAGCGCATTGCAGTAATCCAAGCGGGAGATAACCAGAGCATGCACCACTCTGGCGAGACAGTCCGCAGGCAGATAGGGTCTCAGCCTACGTACCAGATGGAGCTGGTAAACAGCTGCCCTGGACACAGATTTGACCTGTGCCTCCATGGACAGCTGTGAGTCCAAAATGACTCCCAGGCTGCGCACCTGGTCCTTCAGGGGCACAGTTACCCCATTCAGGACCAGGGAATCCTCCACACCTGCCCGCCTCCTGTCCCCCAAAAACAGTACTTCTGTCTTGTCAGGATTCAACCTCAATCTGTTAGCCGCCATCCATCCTCCAACCGCCTCCAGACACTCACACAGGACCTTCACCGCCCTCACTGGTTCTGATTTAAAAGAGAGGTAGAGCTGGGTATCTTCCGCATACTGATGAACACCCAGCCCAAACCTCCTGATGATCTCTCCCAGCGGCTGCATGTAAATGTTGAAAAGCATGGGGGAGAGGACAGAACCCTGAGGCACCCCACAAGTGAGAGCCCAGGGGTCTGAACACTCATCCCCCACCACCACTTTCTGAACACGGCCCAGGAGGAAGGAGCGGAACCACTGTATGACAGTGCCACCAGCTCCCAGCCCCTCAAGACGGTCCAGAAGGATGTTATGGTCGATGGTATCAAACGCCGCTGAGAGATCCAGCAGAACTAGGAAACAGCTCTCACCTTTGTCTCTAGCCCGCCGGAGATCATCAACCAGTGCGACCAAGGCAGTTTCAGTCCCATGATGAGGCCTGAACCCCGACTGGAAGGGATCCAAATGGTCCGCTTCTTCCAGGCGTGCCTGGAGTTGTTCGGCAACCGCTCGCTCAATCACCTTGCCCAAGAATGGAAGATTTGAGACTGGGCGATAGTTGGCCATCGTGGCCGCATCTAAAGATGGTTTTTTAAGAAGCGGTTTAATAACCGCCTCTTTCAGCGGATCTGGGAAGGCTCCCTCACGGAGGGAAGCATTCACCACCCCACGAAGCCCATCGCCCAGTCCTTCCCGGCTAGCTTTTATAAGCCAGGATGGGCAAGGATCCAGGAGACAGGTGGTTGGTCTCACTCGTCCAAGCAGCCTGTCCACATCCTCGGAGGTTAACCTTGTTCTCCTATTGGGGCCCTGGCTGATGTATCTTTGCCCACCTCCCCTCCCTCCCTTAGCTTTTGGTGCTGGAGCTGTGCTGATAGAAGCAGTAAATCAACCCATTGGCACCAGGGAGATAAATGGTAGCTGTAATGGGAACTGAGGGGGATCAGATAAAAAACCCGAGAGAGATCACGGCAAACCGAGGATGGTTTTTAAAACAAAAATCTATCTTGGTCAAGGGCTTCGGGGCAAAAGACGAGACAACATAAACAGGTGTGGGACAGGAGATTTTGATTTCCTTGTGCTGGGTGATTGGACAGAGTGTGGGAATGGGATACTGTGTTTCGGGGGTGTATGCAAACTTGCGTTTGTGGTGG
Organism: Podarcis raffonei; assembly: GCF_027172205.1. Classification (NCBI taxonomy): domain Eukaryota; kingdom Metazoa; phylum Chordata; class Lepidosauria; order Squamata; family Lacertidae; genus Podarcis; species Podarcis raffonei. The sequence goes on along the minus strand of NC_070604.1, from coordinate 92,220,627 downwards.
TATGGGGCGAGGGTGCACATTCTCATGTGCAAATCCTCAGTTTTGCAGTGATCAAAAGAAGTGAATATGCACATATGAGCAAGATAATGGACATATTTGATGCAGCATCTGAAATTTGCCAGGCACATTTTACACCTGGCTATCAGCCACTTGCAACCAAGTAAAGATGTCTGGGTGCTAGGATGGCGCCTGATGTCTCCACCATTTGGAGGTGGATGCTAGGGGAACCTAGATCTTGCCTGTTTTCACACGCTAGCAACACACCCTGGAGAATTCTATCCATGATATTTTATCTGCACAATCAGAATGAATTTCAGGAACCAAAAAGTCATATTGAAAAAATATGGCTTCCGAGCCTTCTGGCTTCCAAATGGCAACTAAACATTCCCTTTTGGTGACTGTAACTCTGGTTTAAGGAGCCATTTGACGCCTGCCTAGCTTATATATCTGAGTTTCTGACACTGATTTGATTTGATGGGACACCAGTCCTATAGATGTGTCAAACATATCTGAGCACACGTAACTGAGCACTTCTACATGAGGGCACTTGAGTACGGATGTACTCTGATGTAGGATGGCCATGTGTCTGACTATACAGAGGTCAGTGCAGTATCTGAAGGGCTATCTGGTCCAGGTCTATGTCATGGGCCAGGAGTCGGCTTCACCTGCTGAGCAGCAGCCTGAAGGAGCTGATCAGCCTTCTTGCTCCTGATGAGAACCAGCTGGCTCCAACTTTCTTAAGCAGGGGTTCCAGCCTCAGTCAGTTTCTGGAATCAACATCTGTCGTTCCTGGCCAGACCTTCCCGCTTCTTGTGACATTGGACCCTCGTCTGACTACATGAACTGAGATATTTCTGACCTTAGGACTGGACTGAACCTTGTACAAGGATTCTGCCTCCAGGCAAGTACCCCCACTAAGACTCGGCTGGTTGGCTGGTTTCTTCCTCCACTGAGCTCTGCCATGGCTGGCAGCACAGGACTATGACAGTCTGGTTTAGAGATTAAGGACTATAAGCCTTGAAGTTGTCTATCAACAGTTCACTCCTGGATATAAGAATGAGCCGACACTTGTCTCCCCGACTCTTGTGAGATGCATTGTATTTCTATCTAAGTTATAGTGATTATTTCTAAATATGTGTCTGTACCTTAAAAGGTTATGGTAAAGGACCCCTGACAGTTAAGTCCAGACGTGAACAACTCTGGGGTTACGGTGCTCATCTCACTTTACTGGCCGAGGGAGCCGATGTTTGTCCGCAGGCAGTTTTTCCGGGTCATGTGGCCAGCATGACTAAGCCCCTTCTGGCGAAACCAGAGCAGCACATGGAAACGCCGTTTACCTTCCCACCTCAGTGTTACCTATTTATCTACTTGCACTTTGACGTGCTTCCGAACTGCTAGGTTGGCAGGAGCTGGGACCGAGCAATGGGAGCTCACCCCATTGCGGGGATTCGAACCGCCAACCTTCCGATCGGCAAGCCCAAGGCTCTGTGGTTTACACTACAGCGCCACCCATGTCCCTTGTCTATACCTTAGCATATGCAAATTTTGTGCAAATCTCTGCCTTCTTTTGAGAGGGGGTGCATCTCCTCCTTTGGGTGCTGCCTAAGTGAAGTCTTGGAGGCAGAACCTAAAGGAAGAAATATGACTCCCTTCGCCAACAGAGGAGAAGAGAAGGCTCTTGTGCTCGGGTCCTGCTTGTGGGTTTCCTACAGGCATCTGGCTGGTCACTGTGAGAACTGAATTCAGGCCTAGATGGGCCACTGGCCTGGTCCAACAGTGCTGTAATGTTTTTACAATGATGCTGTGCTTTGTGCCCCAGCCATGCTACTTCCTTTGCATAAGTTGGGCTGGGTGAGGAATGAAGGAGGCTGTGCAGGCTGCTGTGAAGCTTGGTGGCTTTTGAGGGGCACCATCAAAGGCTGGAAATGATTTGTTTAAAATGTATGTTCCACCTCCCCTGGAAACAAAAGGCAGCTAATAAAGACCCTGTAAAGTGAACAATGCGGCACCCTTAACCCTCTACCAAAAACTTCACTGCAATAAGCTTCTGTGTTAAACTACTTGCAGTGATTTCCTCCGTGCTTTTTATTCCCCTCTCCCTCCCTCCCTTTCACATAGTTCAATCTTGCACAGAAGCTTCTATTGTGGAGAGCACACACACAAACACACAGCTCTTTAAATTCTGAGGCACAAATGCAGGTGTTTAGTCTTCACCTGTAGCACATGACAAAAAAACCTAAGACACCCGAAAGAAGGTGCTAAATGGAGCTCAATCACTTCCCAGTTCACATTGCCGGCTGTGAAAGTTTGATATGAGATACCATTGTCCAGCCGCTTCTGCAGCTCCGAGGGGTTACCACCTCTCCATTCGCTTGTCTGACTAAGCTGGGGTTTGCAATGATTTTGTAAGTGAATTGAGTGCTGGAGAAGGGTGGAGAGCTTGAGAGACTCCAGCCTTCTATTAAGTTGCAGAAAAGACGCTGGTTGACAGGGTCAGCTTCCTCTTCCCGCCCTGCCAGTGGGCTTCGTGTCTGAGTCGAGGGAAGTCTATGTCTCACGTTGAGATTGGAGGCTGGAATGGTTCCAGGGCCTAATAAGAGTCTATCAGTGTTACTCCTTGGCCCCCAAATTGCCTAAGCCATAGGCAAAAGACAATGTGGAACAGTGGTACCCCTGTGACTTGATACAATGATAATTTATGTGCTGCCCATCTGACTGGGTTGCCCCAGCCACTCTGGGCAGCTCCCAACAGAATATAAAAAAAAGAATAAAACATCAAACATTAAAAACTTCTCATCCCTGGGCCTTTTATATATATTTGTGATGGGCCATTCATGCATGCCAGTCTTCCCTTGATGTTGCAGCCATCAGGGGACACATGTGCACATCTGCTGGTCTGGTTGAAGATTCTGGGGGAAAACCGGCTCTGCGGTTCGTCTGAGAGGGAGCTTGTGGCTTCTGAAGGGGTTGCTGAGCTCTGAAAGAAGAGAAGTGAACAGCGCACAATGCCAGCAACAAAACCAGTGGCTGAATTCACAGGTCTGCACATGAGATTGCCTGACACTTTTAATCTAGTGCTCTGGGATCGCTAATACCCAAGAGTGGACAAGACTCTTCTTGCTGCAGCCCAAGCTGCATCTGTTTGAAGCCTTGACATATTTAATTTCCCACAAAGGAGATAAATCACAACAAGATGTGCAGAGGGCAGACTGGGATTTCTTCCCCCTTTCTTCTTATTACCTTTTTATTTTTGAGAGCAGCACCAGGCAACAGCACGCAATATTCAGGGGGTGGGGTTGAGCTGTGTTGGGCTTGAGTGTTTTGTCTGGGAGAACTGTGTCTTCCAAGTGCCAGGTAGACCGTAGCAGAGGGACTTTTTCAACAGCTTGTCCAAACAGTGGAGAAGGCCCCATAGATCAGTGGTAGAGCATCTGCCTTGCAGAAAGGCCCAGCTGTGATTCCCGGCTCCTCCAGGTAGCTCGGGAAGAAAATCCTTTCCCAACATACCTTACAGGTTTGGATGAACTAGGGAGAACCATGTAAACCACATTGAGTTCCTTGGGGAAAAATTGGTATATACAGTGGTACCTCGGGTTACATATGCTTCAGGTTACAGACTCCGCTAACCCAGAAATAGTACCTCGGGTTAAGAACTTTGCTTCAGGATGAGAACAGAGATCGTGCTCTGGTGGTGCAGTGGCAGCTGGAGGCCCCATTAGCTAAAGTGGTGCTTCGGGTTAAGAACAGTTTCAGGTTAAGAACGGACCTCCGGAACGAATTAAGTACTTAACCCGAGGTACCACTGTAAATATAAAAATAAAAATCCTATCTGAAATCTTGGAGAATTGCTGACAGTGTAAATACTGAGCTTGATGATTGAATCAGTATTGGGAAGATTCTTATGTTCCTAAAGTGGGAGCTTGGGAAGTCTCATGGCTGGAACTGAGCCTCAGGGCCAGCAGCAAGTTTGAGAGAGGCCTGGGCAAAGTGCCATCTCAGAGAAAGGAAGATGGAGAGAGCTGCTGCAAGTCCTTTACCTCAGGCTTCTTTTCTCAAAGTTGGGTTGAGCACCACTGCCCACTGCTGTTGCTCGCACTTCACCCCTGGTAAGTTTGCCAGACCAGCTGGTAGCAAGTGTAAGGAGGGCCTATGGAATCGGTGCCCTGCCACAGAGTCACAACTCGTCTCACTTTCAGCTTGCCAGTTTGGGGGCCGAAAGCCAGAAACTGCAGTTTAAAGAATATACCTGACATTCACCTCAAAGGCAGGCTTTCTGTGCCTCCTTCCCAGGCCAGCTTTAAGCACCTGCACACCAAATGTCAAGGCAGCCTGCTCCAAGCATATCTGCAGTCTAGCAGCACACAGGCATATTGACATTTTCCCGCAATTCGCAGTCTGCTGGCAAATACCTCCTTCTAAACTATTATAGCAGGACCTTGATGGGGTCTAATCAATCACTAACGCGTGTGAGGCTGCATATATCCCTGCATTTATTTGCCAGCCAGTATTTTAAGGTGGCGAGTCTCCTGTCCCCGCTTTGTGTTTACCGTTTGACCTGTCTCTTCTTACCCTTCTTCCATCAGCATCCTGGGAGGCCACTGATGGGAGGCTTTGATGATCTGCTGTGCCCTTGGTGGCTGCACACTGACAGGCCAAAGGCAGGCAAAGCGCTTCTTGCTGTGGGGCAGAAAAGAGGAAGATGGCTAGTTCATAATTTACTTTGGGAGTAAGGACACATTCCGAAACAGCACGCAAACCAAAACACAAATCCACACTTCCCTAAATTTTGCAGTGCTTTAGCCAAGTGATGTATACAAAAAGTCATATGCTGAAGACAAGGGTGCGTAAAAAGACGTATATTAGTCATGAGGCTTGCAGTGCTGTTAAGCTTGGATTGTTAGGGCCAGACGAAGAGATGGCAGATGAGCCAGAGCGGTGCTGAATTGTGGGAACCTGGGTTGGAGGAAGGAGACATTTCCCCTTTCTGCCCCGACTTGAAGGAAGGTTCTGCCCCCACTTCAGCCACTTTGGAAAGGAGAGCAGGGATGCCATCTTCCGTCTCTAGCTGAGAGCCTGGGTGGGGCTGGGGAGGGCTTTGATCAGTAGATGGGGGAGGCTGAATGGGAGACAGAAGTGACTGAACAGTGGCCAACCACAGTGGTGAACCTGAGTGCCTATGGGTAGCTCACAAGCGGGGCTGGAGCACAGCGTCACTCTCCCCACCTGCAAGTCCCAGCCACTGGCATTCAGAGGCATGCAGCCTTGTCGCCTAGAATCAGGCTTCCCCTTCACAGGTGGGATCAAACCCACCTGCCCCGACAGAGCGCACACTTGTATTCCCAACATTCCCCAAGGCGGGAGAATCTCGAGTGTGAGTGTGCCCTGCCTCGTGTTCAAACGCTTGGTGGGAGGGGCAAGGAAACTTGTTGGGACATTTTTGTTGCTTCCATCCAGTCAGGAGCGATGGGAATTGCAGTCTGGCAACATCTTGAGGGATGCAGGTTATCTCTGCTTCAGAGTTGCATCTGAACAACCAGGAACAGTAGCCAGCAATTCTGACTTTTCAGTCCAGAATATGGTGATTGCCGTACAAGAAAACCTCTTTCTTGTATGCAATAGGAAAGCTTCGTGAGCTAGCAGGAGGAGCTGCAGGATCATATTTTGCTATTAGTAAAAATACAGGGATATGGCAGGTATGCCTGATCACATTCATATCTTTCAACTGACAGTGCTGGAAGAATTCAGTCTCTGTGCATTTTGATAGGAAATGGCCTTTTGGGCTGAACTTTGTTGTCTACTAGATGTGGGGTCGACCCTACCAGCAGAGTACTTGCAGTAGCCTCACCCCCATAACTGTTTCCCTCCACTGAGAAACAGAGCCATGTGTACCACACAACCTGACCCGGGATCAGGTTCCCAGGCCTGCTTCCTCAAGTGCAACGCAGGACATCTTTCAGCTACCAGCATTGAAGCAAGTTCCCACTGTCAGCCCAGAGAACAGGGAGGAAGACCATCTTGTCCTTTGCCTAAGGCATCAAAACATCTTGAGCCAGCCCTGACCAGATGCCTCCAACACTTGATGCAGCTTAAACCAAAGCAGTATTCAAACTCAAACTTCTACACATGTGGAAAACAAATCAAAATGTGTTTGTGAAGAGTCAAACTCTCACAGATCCCTGGACTAGCTGCGCTGACTTCGTTGCTCCCATTTAATCTTGTGTTTTCATTTTAAGTTTAATCCTCTGCATTTTCTTCCTCACTCTTCCCTGCCTCAAAGAAACCCAGCAAGCGCCCGTTCATTTCCACGTGTATATTTAAAGTGACATCAGTAAAAGCGATCACGCACCTTTCACTTTAACAGGGGATGGCAAACCCATTCGGAGCAAATTGAATCAGCTTTTGCAGAGAGAAATTTTAACAGGGCGTAAAACATTTGCCAGCCATTAACTATACCGCTGTTATTAAGGATTACTCATGGTACCTACCTGAGTTCATACTTCGTCCCCACTTCTTTTTGCTGCACTTTTAATGGACCATCAACTTTAAATATGCAATTCTGCATTCCAGCTGCTTAAAAATAATTCTGGGGGAAATATGATTTAGGTAATATGCAGAAGAGAAATAAAAAGTTTGGATTTGTTTCAGTTAATTTTACATAGCCATGTCCTCTTTCCTTACTAATATTTTGCGGGTCTAGTGAATCCCTGGAGAAACTGCAATGAACATTACTATATACAGTAAGATTTTATCTTTGTCTCATATTGGTGCTTTGGTGGTGGCTCTCTGGTGGCAGGGAAGTATTTTTCTCAATTCATATGGACACAAAAAACAGTAATCCTCTACATTCACTTTGGACCGAGCAAAGTGTTGAAATCTGCAAGTTGGACAAATGAGAACCTTTCCTTGAACAGCAAGAAAATCAATTACTTTTTTGCCCTAGTACTGGGAAATAAGCACAGAGTTTCACAACTCCCCTCTCCTCACTTGGCGAGGCATGGCAATGTCTCAAGGAAGCTTCCAATATAACCAGAGGAACTTTTCAGTGGACCTGTGATACTGAGCTGAAAAAATGGAAACACAAATCACTGTTTTGGTTCAGCTCCGCATATTGGGGGGGGGGGTCACCAACCTTTTTGGGGCCCATGGGTACATTTACAAAGCAGAGAAGGAATGTTGTGGGTACCAGGCATGGAGTCCAACAGAGCATGCATAGCAGCCTAATCAATACCTGTGTTTACATCTGGGTGCATGTGTATTTGAAGGGGGGGCACTGTTGGATTGGAGCAAGGAGCTGGTGTAGAGATGGTCAGTTGGTCCCTTTCAGCTCTCATCATGGGGATGCTGCTGAGAATAAGTTCTTGCGGATATGCCATGATGTAACATTTGCATGCGATCACCATGTAATGTTCATAATTGCCTTCCCTGCCTCATCCTACTAGAAGGGATGCAGGGACGTGGGTGGCGCTGTGGTCTAAACCACTGAGTCTCTTGGGCTTGCCAATCAGAAGGTCGGTGGTTCGAATCCCCGTGGTGGGGTGAGCTCCCGTTGCTCTGTCTCAGCTTCTGCCAACCTAGCAGTTCAAAAGCATGCCAGTGCAAGTAGATAAATGGGTACCACTGCGGCGGGAAGGTAAACGGCATTTCCATGTGCTCTGGCACTCGTCATGCCAGTAGTGGTTTAGTGTGCCAGTAGTGGTTTAGTCATGCTGGTCACACGACCCGGAAAGCTGTCTGTGGACAAACGCCAGCTCCCTTGGCCTTAAAGCGAGATGAGCGCCGCAACCCCATAGTCGCCTTTGACTGGACTTAACCATCCAGGGGTCCTTTACCTTTACCTTTTTACCTCACTAGTAGCTGCTGGTAGAACATGGAATCCACTGTCAAATTTAAGTAAAATTTGGAAGCATCCCTCATCTTATTTGTGTCAGGTCATTTCATGGAGCACCCACTTGGATCCAGAATCCATGGATCCATTTTAGACGAAGGAATGGCCCTAATGGCCTTCTGATTATTTTTCATCAATGTAATCCCACTTCTTTTTAATTTTTCAGTATATTACTCATCCAAGCATGAATATCAGCATACCTCTTGGATATGCATGATTGGGAAAGGACAAAACACTGTTATGGTCCCAGTGGAGGTGGGAGAGAACAGTGAAATGTAAAGCATTCAATAAGTTTTAGATGCTTTTTGCAGTGGATTCTCTCTCTAAAAACACTTTCCTGGGAACCCTTCCGTGCAAGATTATGACTTGTGCTCTGCTTGCGACTCCTCCTCTTCAAACTCTGCTTGTACTAAATAAATAAAAAAAGCCCCTTGCTTTCCTTTTTCTTCTCGCTTGGATTTGCTGAGTAAGAGAAAGTGACAGATCCTCTGACAAAACCTTTACAGCCCTATCATCACCATTCATATTCCAGTGAATGCATTTGCAAGCTAATCTTGGAAGAAAATCTATTTTCTCCCTCGAAGAAGGGAGAGTGTCGGCTCTTGTCACCACTGCTGTTTTTGCCATTTGTGTGCGTGCCAATTATTTCTTTAGCGCTAATTCAACTTGCTAATTCTGGTGTCCCCCCACTCTCCGAAGGGGTCATTTCTTGTGAAGATGACATCATTGTTCACTGGATGAATCAATACATGAGATAGGAAACTGAGGTCTGATACAAATCCAGTTGCTCTAATGATATAGTGAGTGGGCAGTTCATTGGTGCATTGTGTGAAATGTGGTAAATATTCACAGTTCAAGGGCTCTTGCACTAAAGGAGACATTCCCATTAATTATTGAAGAAAAAAGGAGAATGATCTAAATGAGTAGATACGCATATTTCCAAGTTTCTCTCTCCTCTCTTTCTTTTCTTTTTTAAAAAATATTTTTTGTTAAGTTTCTTTTCTCATAACAAATAACCAATAACATTACTAAACATACATTTTCCAATTTCCCCCCTCCCTGTTGACTTCCCTCAACTACCATTTCTGGTTTGTTACATCAAATGATACATTCTGCTGTTCGTATACTGTAATATGTTGTCACATTGTTATACTTCATGTTCTCAGTAAATAAAGTTGTAAATGTTTATTTAAATCCAGCCAACGAGACCATTTCTTCTTGTTGTTTCTGCAAATGTATTGTAAAAGGTTCCCATTCTTTTTCAAAGTCACCATTGTCCTTTTCACGCAATTTGTCCGTTAACTTTGCTAGTTCTGCATAGTTCATCAACTTTTCTTGCCATTGTGCTTTTGATGGTACTTCTCCAGTCTTCCAGTTTTGAGCTATTAAGATTCTTGCCACTGTTGTTGCATACATAAATAGATTCCATTTTTCTTTCGGCAGTTCTTGTCCTAAAATACCTAAGAGAAAAGCTTCTGGTTTTTTAACAAATGTTATTGTAAACATTTTTTCAAATTCATCATATATCATTTCCCAAAAGTTTTTAATGGTTCTACAATCCCACCACATATGATAAAGCTCTCTCTCCTCTCTTTCTTATATATGCCACATTCATTGGGGAAGAATAAAGCAGCATGCCCTGACTTTGTTCTTTGATGGCCAAATTAGCAAGCGGAGAATTTGGGTTGAATGGGTGGTGGAGAGCTGTGCTTTAATTCTGTTTGCTATATAAAGGGTGCAGGACCACTTTCAACTTCAGCTGACCTCTTGCAAGTAATGGCAGCTTACTGACTGGCAGCACAGTCATAAGCCTGCTTACTCAGAAGACAGTCCCATTGAGTTCAATAGTGCTTACTTAAAAGTAAGTTGCACAAGGGATGAAGTGGCTGTATGTGTCAGCATCGCCCTTGAACCAGTGCCACCAACTAGACTCATCCACCTCAGCCCTGACTGGGCTAGGCAAGCTGGGTAGCACATCCAGAGACCACCTTCTGCACAGGAACAGGCCAAAGTGCTGTGGACCCACAGCTTAGAGTTGTGAGCACCGGATTCACTCCACAAGAAGACAGTCGTCGCACAGCAGAGTATAGCAGAGTACAGCAGAGCATAAACGACTCGGAGAGCAGCTCTGTAGAATATCTTCTTTTATTCTATCTACAACTATCATACAAACTATATACAGAGCTAAGTGGAGAAGCTGAACTGCACTGAGTGTCTGCAGCTGCTCTTAGCAGCAACCTTATCTATACACACGATCTCTCTCTAACACTCAGTCTCTCTCTCTCCCCGACACTTTGATGTGAGGGTGGAGCGGAATAAGTAGAGAGCAGAAATCGCCCCCTCCTCTCTGGAGAATCGGCAGAGAACATCAGCAGATTCTTGGATATGGGAGGGGTGAAATCTCCTCAGTATGTAAAAGAGCGAGAGAAAAAATCCCAGTTTGCAGCCAAATGGAGCACTGCCAGATTGGAATGCCATATTCTCATAAAGGATGTGATCTGTATATTTTTGAAGCAAGATAAGATGCTGTAGTGCCCCCTATAGGAAGGAGGTAGTATAAAAAAGCAGCATCAGACTTACCCTTATCTCAGCATAGCTCTGGACTGCAGGCCATTGAGTCTTTCTGACATCCTATGTACTAACAGTGAATGCATTCTCCAAGCATATATTCCTATGCAGCCAAAATAGCACCAAACAGGCGTAAGAAACGGGTATTGGCAGCCTTGCGGGGACCCCAAAATTTGCAGAAGTAGGACAAAGCTTTAGAAAAAAACTTGGACGTTGTTGTGGGAAAACCCAAAACAGCTCAGTGAGGACTGAGCATGCTCTGTGAACACAGAATTGCTGGGCGACTTTAGAGGGAAGAAAACGGGGGTTTAGGGAGAGAGAGGAAGAAAGGAATGGAGTATCCTGGAAAAAATGGCATAGCTGGCTGGCTTCCTAAACATGAACGTGGCACATTTGAATCATTTGTTGCAGGTCTCACTCTCAGTGTATTTTCCCACCTTCACTCTCTCTGAGCTTAAGGTTATATGGTCCCTTCCAACTCTATGATTCCATGTTTACATGTTTTAAGGCATAGCAAAGATTATATTAGGTTATATTAGCCTAGTGGGCAACATGGCTAATGCTGCCTGTGTACTACCACTAGGTATGCTTCTGACTACCAGTTGCCAGGGGGTGGGGGCATAAGTGGGGTGGCTGCTCTTGCACCCAGGTCCTCCTTGTGGGCTTTCCAAAGTCATCTGGTTGGCTACTGTGCGGACAGGATGCTGGACTTAAAGTCTTATGAGCATTTTCAATGCTAATGTGAGATTTACAGTGAAATCAAAGTGGAAAGATACTCCATTCCACACCATAATAATTACATTTAGTTTTCTTCTTCTGCACGCCCTACTCTTTATGAGCCAATTGGATTTTCAGTAACTTTTCTGGTCAAATATTGACTCAGCATCCTATTGACTCAGCATTGGCAGAGGAAACATTTTGGAAGAAAGAGGGCCTTTTAAATAAATTTGGCTTTTTTTTTTCAGCTGAGGAACTAATCCTGACCACAACTCCAGTCTAGAATTTCTGCTGTCAAAGCAGCTCAGGAACAGCTATTTTGGGGGTGCTCTAGGATCTTAATAACTCTTCCCTCCCTCACACAACATTGGTGGGTCACTCTCATCTGCATGCATGTGTTAATGGCCGGCGTGAACTATAATGCAACTCTGGGATCTTTAACAGATCTGTGAACTCATTGTGGCAGGTCTGATAGTGTGTTTTATCTTTTCTCATAAAAAGTACGACACTGAATGTAGCTGTGGGAGCCGTTGGCTGTGTTTAGTGGTATGTCACAATAAACCATGAGCCTAGCCTTTTCTGTGTTTGCATGTTTCTCCTCTTCTCTCCTCCTCTGGTGTAGCTGTGAGAAGGTGATTGGAAACTTTTACTTCTGATTTCGATTAACCACAGCTTTTTGTTATGTTGGAACCCTAAAACGTGGTTAATCTTAACCAGAGTTTTTTGAAACAAGCCATCTTCATTAACCATGATTTGAACTGGGCTTTTCTTACATTCAAAAATAAATAAGTAGTTGAGATTAACTACAGAAGTATGGATGACACAGTAAGCTGCAGTTAATTAAAAATGGAAGTGACACTTGTCACAGCCATGCCAAAGGAGGATGGGATTGAGTGAAACACACATGCTAAGGGATGGTTGGGCTTGCTGCTGTCATGGCAAACCATGGACATTTGCCAAGGCCAACGGTGCCCTTACACAGAAACCTATTTTTTGAGTGGGGAGCAGTAGGAATGATGGGTGTTTGGATTTGGAAGGCCTGTTTGAAAGCAGGCAACAGGATATCAAAGCTCCTCCTACCCTGAAAAGTTAGTTAGATAAAAATTCTGGCTGATAGGGAATCTTCCTGAATAAGTCACTAAGCTGTTGGCAGTGGATTCCGTAATGTAGCCTAAGCAAATGGGATATATGGACAAAGTTTTGGTTTAGGAGGTTACAATAATAGTTTTATTCTGGGGTCATTGATTAGTTATTTGGGCCGAAGCAATTGTAGGAATCACTTTTCTACGGGAAGCTGTCATATACCAATTCTGACCATTGAACCATTTAGCTCAGTTTTATTACGACGACAAGTAGCGCGTCTCCAGAGTTTCAGACAGAAAGCTTTCCTAGTTCAACAACCTGCAGATGCCAGAGACTGAATCTGGAACTTTTTGTATGGAAATCATGTGCTGTACCACCGAGCCACAGGATTGTGCAGTGGAGCTGTATTATCTAATGCAATGGAAATGGGAAGACACACAGCATATAGTGAATTATGGATATGGGCTGTTTCTTTGTGGAGTTTTGTGCATGTGTGTGTTTTAAAAAGCCTTCGTTTTTTTAAAAATGTGGAAAAAGCCATTTATAGACCAATCCCACCCCAGAGGCATGAAAGCAGATAGAAACCATAACGAATACCAGGAATGGGATAATACGATACAGATCTGTCATGTACGGGGCTGTCAGCCTCTCAGATATAAATGTTTCACTGTCTTCCTCTTCACTAAAGCCCCAAATGCGGGAGTTAAATATGCTAAGGAATACCCAGCCAGCTCAGAAGTTTCTGCTGCATATCAAGCACAAAAATCACACCGGTCGTTTTAAAATAGAACAACTGAGCCTTGCTGGAAATAATATCTCCCCTGCTGCACATCTTGTGGCTTTGCTTCCGATCTCTGCTCAGCAGAACAACTTGTTCCGATTCTCTTGCTGCTGCAGCTTTGGTAGCATTCAGTAACCCAAGCCTGGGTGTTTTTCCTTTCCTTTTTTTTCTTTTGAGTAATGAGACTTCTGCTGCAAAATCCTCCTTGGCCTTTTTTGTGGTCAATTAGTGAGAGAGATTATAGGAATGTTAAGACACATCTGCCCTGTGAGGTATGCTTGAATTTTAACTTGCTGCTTGTGGGCACATCCTAAATTTAAAATAACACTTGTTCTGTTTTCTTTCCTCATTATTATTTAGCGTGGCAGAGCCTACCCTCTGGAACTCCCTGCCTATTGATATTAAGCAGGCACCTTCACCAGCCTGTGCCATCCAGGCTGTTGAACTGTTGCCCTGTGGTACTGTATTCAGTTTCCCTATAGAATACACTTTTTAAAAAAGGAGCTGAAACTACCTTGCAAAAGTTGGAGAACTATGTTACCTAATTGATATCTGCATATAAAAACCTGGTACTGAGGAACTAGGTCAGTTCATTTCAAAATAATGGCCTGAGTGAATTCCTCACAGGGAAAAGGGAAATATTTCAACCAGAGTTTGAAACATGATTTCAAACTTGAAGTCAAGTCAGCTGAGTCAAATTCTAGCCAAGACAGGAGTCGGGCATACTTTATGGTTCAAGACAAAGTCAGGACCCAGCACAACTCCCACTGGGCCCTGATGGGGAAGCTATGGAAAAGTTTATTTGTGGCATTTATTTCTTACATTTACATTCCACTTTTCCTCCAGCAAGCGCAAGGTGGTATACATGGTTCTCCCCCCCCCCATTTAATCTGCACAACAACCCTGTGAGGTAGTTTACCCAGTGAACTTCATGCCTGCACGAGGATTTGAACCTTAATCCCTGAGTGGGGATCAGAACCAGGTCCTATTCTGGCTCTCTAAGCACCACACCACATTGGCTCTCAGTTTAAGCCTGAAATAGGCTGGCCAATAATATTGTTGGCCCCAGCTCCTTGGAGGGATGCCTCAAAATTTAATAAATAATAATATGTGTTTTTGTGTGGACCTGAGGGCTTTGTCATCAGGACACAAGGAGGTTCTGAGTCGTCCCCCTCCCCCCTGCATGTTGTTTTAATATGCCAGTATTTTCCTCAGAGATAGTACAAGTTGTTGTTCTATCTCAGTTTTTCCATCCCCTCAGTCCTAGGCATAGCATTGTCTTTGCAGTCATTTTGTCTCTGTTAATTCAAAAAAATAATAGAATGAGTTCATTCCCCCTGTCCCCAATTCAAGGTGACATCAACCTGTTTCTGAGGTTGCTTTGTCTACTTCTCCTATTTCCAGAACCTTGATCACCCCTCTCTTTAAGAGAAGATCCCTCTATTAGTTGGGGATCTTTTGCATCAACATGTTTAAATAAATAAACGAAGTTAGCCAGTTGTGGAAAGTTATGAAGGTGACTGTGATTAACAGTAACTCTCAAGTAAAGTAGGTAAAATGCTATTTTTTTTAAAAAAACGTGGTCCTTTTAAAAGCAAACATCAGGATGAACAGAGGGCCTGTGGAGAAGAGTTATAATGAAGTGTTATAATTAGTGGAAAACCAAAGACTGTCTGCTCTGGAAACAGTAAGCAATCCTGCGTACGTCGTGTGGGCAAGGGGACAGGCTGGTCGCCAAGCCACCATCTGTCTCAACCCTGTCTCTCCTCCCCCCCGTCCTTGTTCCAGTTTGTTCCTTAGAAGCCTCTGGAAAGAGTTGTTTCAGGTTGTTCTTTCAAACAGTAACGTGGCCTACTTGACAGCAGCTGATGTGTCCAGCCATGTTGATGACGCCAAGGGTTTGTGTGTCACCCAAAGAAAGAAAACCCAAGTGTTAGCAGATGGGGGAAAATGTGTCAGGAGTTCAGCCTACACTCGAGTAGGACTGTGGTAGAGACACATGCCTGACTGGCATGTTCCCTCCCTCCTGGTCGATCGTTCGGAAGCTTCAAAAGCTTTCTTCAGCCTGAACATCACAGTGACTGATGCCAACCGACACCTGCACACTTAGGGATCCGCGGAGTTTGCGCAGCTTGCGTAACAGACCTCAGCAACTCAGCATTTTGGCTAATCTACTTTATTTACATATAAGCACACACGGAGCACTGCAAAGACTCTCCTCCCTGGAAGAGAGGGGAGTGGTTGTGGGCGGGAGCCCGAGCTCCGCCCCTGGCCGGGGGCCTTAGTCCCCGCCCCTCCTCACCTGGCTGGTGCCCACGCCCACCGGAGGCAGCCAACCAGGTGTCTCCGGGGGGCGTGTTTAGCAGCTTAATGCTGCGGCTCCAGCTCCGCCTCCTCCTCAGTCGTCGTCGTCCTGCAGCGAGTCACCCACCCTCCACTTCCATTTAGCTCAGGGTCTAGGTTTTTTGGCCTTGCTATGGACCTTAGGTTGGTCGCCCCGGTTGTCTGGGGGGCCTGGTAGGAATTTTTCCATTTGGCATTAGGCTTTTTGGTTTTTTCGCCTACCTCGTAGCAATCGTCACAACTTTTGTGGTATTGGTGGGTAGGTTAGGCATTGGATTCATGTGTGTCAAGGGCTAGGTGTGGCCATCGCCTATGCTATCTACCGTGGGTTATTCCGTTAAAGGAATCTGGCGGTCGTGTATTCCGTCCGATGCCTGCTTGGCGGGAGGCCATGGCACGACCCTCGGTGACATCAGGGGTGAGCCTATAGTTGGATTAGCATCAACAGGCTCCACCTACTGTTGAATAAACCCACCTCCTATAGTCATCCAATGCCTAAGCCAATACCTTTTCACTGCTGTAATCAATAAAGTTGTGGCTTTTTCTTGCCCATTAACCTTATATCACGTGTCCTTGTGTGTTTATTTCACATAGCGGGGGTCGGGCCCTCGATCCACAACATGGCTCCCTCTCTCTCTAGCATCAGACAGCGAAAAGAAAAAGAAACAAAGGACAATAGTCCCACTTCACGGAACACAGTAACACAAACATCCTGTCTCCGTCACTTCCAACTCTGTGGAGTCAAAACATACACCGTCATGTGATAGACACAAATCCCATGACAGCAATCATAGATCAGGAATTCTAACAAAATGATGGCTTTTAGAATCCTTTGGATTAATAGACTTCAGCATCAATAGGGGTTTATTTGCTGAGATGCCTCTGAGCATGCTGTGTTACTAGGGTGTCTGCATGTGTGTGTGAGAGAGGCAGACTCTGTGTTGTTGGGGGTTTTTTTTGTGTGTGTGTGTAACTGCTAACAAATAAAAGCTTTATGCATATGTAAATTGGAACCAGGATGCCTGACGGAGTGCTGCTCTCAGCAATTTGGAATAAAAGATGAGATCCCAACATAATAAACACATAAATATCTCTTTCTATTATATCTATATCCATATCTATTTGTATATTTAAAAGGTGATTTGCCACTCTGGCAGGAAATTGCAGCAGGGAGAACGGGCATTTGCTCTGCCCATTATCAAGGCCACATCTGCCCTTCTCATCTGAAGTCGGTTCTTCTCTAATTGTTCCATAATTGCCATTCCAGGAGCCGTCATAGCCATTTCCGTCTGTAAGCTCCCAAGATCCCTTTTCTGGCAGCTTTGTCGATGCCCTTGGATTTTCCCGGGTTCCTTGCAAGTGCAGGGGAGGCAATGGAGAGTGACTGTAAGAGAAAGAGAGTAAAAGAAGGACTAAGGTTTTCCTTTCTCCGTTACGGCTGCCACTGTGGGAGCAAGGCTGGGATGGAAAGAGCCATTTTGCTCTGTTTTGGGTTAAAATTTAAGCTGGAGAGGAACTCAGGCCCATAATGCTTGCTGTCATATTGAAAGCAAGCACTGCAAGCAGCCAGAGTTCATATTCCATAATTTAATAACTGCAGCAGCCTCTCTAACTAGAATGGACAGGGTTTCTTGTTGCGGGAACGCAGAGGGTATTAAATTATTTAAAATAATAATTTAAATAAAAGTAAAATATTTATAATATATACTATAGTAGTAGTAGTAGTAGTAGTAGTAGTAGTAGTAAAAATAATAATTTAAAAATGACTACTACTACTATTAGAGCATTTATTGAAATGGTATCATTGATACTTGTCTAACCTCAGTAGGGAGAGAATTCCATAGGGCGGATGCTGCAACACTTGAAAATTCTGCTCCATGTAACCATGGAGTAGGCTCTCAGGAGCAGGTGGTACCATTAAGAGAGCCCCTTAGGTAGAATCATAGAATTGTAGAGTTGGAAGGGACCTTGAGGGTTATCTCAATCCAGGAATCTTAACTGAAGCATCCATGACATATGACATATGGCCATCCACTCTGCTTGAAACCTCCAGTGGAGGAGAGTCCACAATCTCCTGAGGGAGACCATTCCACTGTCAAACAACTCTTACTGTCAGAAAATTCTTCCTGAGGTTTTGTTTGAATCTCGCTTTATTGTAACTTGAAGCTGTTGGCTCAAGTCCTACCCCCCAGAGCAGGAGAAAACAAGCTTGCTGAATCTTCCATGTGACAGTCATTGTGATATTTGAAGATGGCTATCCTATCTCCGCTCAGTCTCCTCTTTTCCAGGATAAACATACCCAGCTCCGTCAACCGTTCCTCATAAGGGTTGGTTTCCAGACCCTTGATCATCTTGTCTGCCCTCCTCTGCACATGTTCCAGCTTTTCAATATCCTTCTTAAATTGTGAACACAGTACTCCAGGTGTGGTCTGACCAACACAAAATAGAGTGGTTCTATTACTGATCGCCGAAGAATTGATGCTTTTGAATTATGGTGCTGGAGGAGACTCTTGAGAGTCCCATGGACTGCAAGAAGATCAAACCTATCCATTCTTAAGGAAATCAGCCCTGAGTGCTCACTGGAAGGACAGATCGTGAAGCTGAGGCTCTAATACCATGGCTACCTCATGAGAAGAGAAGACTCCCTGGAAAAGACCCTGATGTTGGGAGAAGGAGAAGGGGACGGCAGAGGACGAGATGGTTGGACAGTGTTCTCGAAGCTACCAGCATGAGTTTGACCAAACTGCGGGAAGCAATAGAAGACAGGAGTCCCTGGCGTGCTCTGGTCCATGGGTCACAAAGAGTCAGACACGACTAAACGGCTAAACAACAACAACAACATTATTTTCCTTGATATAGACCTGGGGTAGTCAACCTTTTTATATCTACTGCCCACTAATGCATCTTTCTTGATGGTAAAATTTCCCTACTGCCCAGCAGTGCTCGATGGAAGGAGGATTCAGCTTGTGCCATAGAACCCCCTATTGCCCACCTAGAATCCTGAAACACCCACTAGTGGGCCATAGGGACCAGGTTGACAACCCCTGGTTTAGACGCTATACTTCTGTTAATGGTTACAAAGTTTTGTGTTGCTTCTCAAAACACTTTCCAGACTTCAGATGAGTAAGAGAATAAGGTGACTCAGCTTCTGTCAAAGGTATAAGGCGCAGTCAAAGCAGGTCAGAATGAAATCGAAGGTGTTTTATCATAGGGAACAGCAGCAAAATGTTGTTGCTCAGAAATCTTAATAGGGAGCAGGCAGTATAACATGACCCACTTTGTCTAGTTAGTGTCAAAGTTTTCCATGGTGGTTTGGCTGGTTTTCTATAGCTTGGCCAGAACTTGGTTAGATATGAAGGCTGGTTCCCTGTCTGACACTGTAGCACCCTGCTTGTGGTTAACGCTTAGCTGGAATGAAATATTCAACGCAGCAATAGAGAAATTAAAATAATAATTTATTTGTCGGACAAATAAATAAGAGGCACAGTGGTATATGGTTACCAAGCTCTGGCCTGGCCTCCTGCCATTATGGCCAGCACTTATATTCCCTCAGCTCAGCCCCCTTGCTCCTCCTTTGGCTGCCTCTGTCCAATCAGCCTGGTTAAAATTCCTATTGGCTGTTTGCTAGAACCAATCATAAAAGATACACCCATTTCCTATTACCTTTTATGGGAGACAAAGAGCTATATTTCCTTCTATTTATAATTGGCAAATAAGTAGTCATATATCTTACATTTACCTCGACCAGGCACCTTAATTACCAGATAACCTTTTGCCCTAGACTAGGCGCCTTAACTAACATTTCATCTTTTGCCCTATTGCCCTATTCACTCCAAAACAGATGGTGGCTAATTTTATCTGAACAGATCTTTTTGTTCACCTTCCCACACATTATCAATGAAAGATCTCCTTCTTTGGAGGTCATCAAGCAGAGGCCCGACAACCATATGTCAGGAGTGCTCTGATGGTGTTTTTCTTGCTTGGCAGGGGTCTGGACTCAATGGCCCTCGTGGTCTATTCCAACTCTTCTATGATTCTATGATTTCTTACTTTCTAAATCCTTTGCATAATTACATTTAAGCCAATATTTCATAACATAGTTTTTTTTAGAAGAAAGGGAACTTAGCAAAAGCTAAGCTAAATTCTAAAGATTCAAAGATTCAAAGCAGTTTCAGAGAGCTGCTTTGCCTAGTCTAGCTGCTGTTTATTTGCCCTTTTAACCTTAGGAAGATGTGGCTCAAGTTTAATGGGAGGCACAATAATTATTACTATTTAATTGTGTTTTTGCAACCTTGATTGTATTCTATAATTTGTATGGTCAGTGTGACCTTTTGCTCCCAGCCTGTAATTTCCTTTTACAACCCTGAGACACTGCTATAGATCAGGGGGGCCCTTGATCAAGAAGATAAACAGCTGCCAGAGTATGGTTTCTGCCTGGCATGAGAGATACAAACATTTACAAATATATATTTCTTTAAGGTCATTTTTAGAATACAGGAATCTGATCAAAATATAAGCCTTGATTAAAATGCAGGCTATGATCAGATGCCTCATTCCCCCCTTTCAAGCTCAAGGACCTTCCCAAGTGTCCTTGATAGCTTGACCTTCATCATATTCCTGAGGTAAAGCTCTGTATAGGGCCATGATATGAGGTAGAGTTTCATTTGAAATCATCTTGCTAATTGTACTTCTAAAACATGAAATGATACATGGCACCATACACAAAACCATTACTACTACCGTCAAGAAAAACAAGCAAGACAATAGTATCCCTTTGAGTCCTGCGACATTTGGTAACCAGTTGGTGAGCCATCCCATATCCCATCCTTCCCATGTTTGTACTGGGACATGTGCTATATTCTCCATCTTTGTGGCCAACACACGGATTGCCTCACCATTATCAGAAATGTTAAAGCAACAGGCATTCCCTGTCAAGTTCAAGACTCCACATAGGCCTCCCTGCCTGGCAAGTACATAATCCATTCCCATTTTCAGCTGCAAAATGGCGGCTCTACTTTCATCCAACTGTTGTGCAATAAGTCTCAAACTCTGGGCCGTTGCATTGGTTACAAGTTCCACTACTGCTTGCAATCAAATTATTCTGTTTAGATTATAAATAGGATCCCGTGCCCCTTGTATGAGCTCATCAGGATTCCAGGAGGCAGGTTCATAATAAGCTAT
Source organism: Podarcis raffonei (assembly GCF_027172205.1). NCBI lineage: Eukaryota > Metazoa > Chordata > Lepidosauria > Squamata > Lacertidae > Podarcis > Podarcis raffonei. The sequence continues at coordinate 92,200,069 of NC_070604.1, read as the reverse complement.
AATGCGCTCTGGTGGCCAATCATCAGTATCGCTCCAACTTTGGGTACTTCCTCCTGCTATATGAGAAATATCAGCGTTTCTTCGTGTACGCTTGGCTGAACTAGTGGGCATAATCCACATTGGTGGTAATACCCATCCCAGGAAACAAGTCCCACTCCATTTGGAAGGGAGTTTCTTGTATGCCCATTCTCCACATATCCACCACAACCATCGGGTCTGAGGTTTTTGGTATGTGGAGTGCATAAGGCGAAATATCAAAAGGGGTACAGAGTTCACAGTGCAGTATGTTAGATTGCCTTTTTCTGTCATAGTTATATTCCACACCATTTTCCATGCATGAATAAAAGGAGGTGCACAGGGCAAGGTATTCCGAGTTCGATAGGTAGTACCATTTGCCCAGGTTTGACTATTCTTAATATAATCCCAAGTATAGTGGCAATGAGAAGAGCCTATCATGGTAGAATCAGCTGCCTCTGATGATTTATGTACACAGAATTCCCCTTGTACAGGTATAACTCGTATTGGTTTAGTTGAGTTCCATCCGGGGAAATTCTGTACTTCTGTTTGGTGTGGCATTTCGCTTACCATACCAATGGCATTTAATGGTATTGGTAATAAGGGCATACCTCCCTCTGAATCATCTGGCCCAAGAGAGCAAACAAGGCAATTGGTCCTATTTGTAACATTGGCTACCATCTCAGCTAAGCCTACTCACATATTGTGGTCATGGCGGAATCCATATTTAGCAAATTTGCTCAAATTCAAGGACCCTTCCCCTTCCCAAGGGATCAGGATTAATAATAAAATCATGTTGATGTCTAGTATATGCATTCCTTCCACAAAAGATTACCTTATTGTGATAACAAAAAAATATTAGCCCCAATATAATTCCTCCAGTGACAGAAATGGGGAACCACCAAGACCAAAACATATATCCCAAGGATCCCCAATGAGTAATATCTCTGATAATTGTTCCACAGGGGGGGCAGTCAATCAATTGTATAAGAGAATCTTCCCGTTCACAATCGCTGGTTCAGACGCTCCTCAAGCTTCAGGCGTGCGCAGGTCAGCCAGCTTCCAGGTTGTGGCTGCAGCAGGCCAGTCGTCTAATGTTGCCCGTGACCTAGCCCGTTCCCCGTAGGGCTAGATACAGGGGTTTTTGGAGAGAGTCAGTTTTAAAAGGATTAGAGGGTCCAACTGCCTTCGGACTTCTTCAAACGGGAGTGATGAATCCAGGGGGTCACCTCAGCTACCTTCACCGCTGTTGGAGTAGAGAGCAAGACGGTGTAAGGTCCACGCCACTTAGGTGCAAGTGGATCGCGTTTCCACTCTTTCACCCATACGCTATGCCAGCCTGGAACTGATGAATCGGCTGGGCAATGCTGCAAGGCGTGTGCTTCAGGGCCCACCTGTTAAGATAAACAGCAACAAAAAACACGGGAGAGAGACAAAAACACGGGAGAGAGATTGCACTTGTCCCTGTGTCACATGGTCTCCTATTTGTTTGAGGTCAGCTGGAATATCCTGAACAAAGGAGGGTGGCCTCCCATACAGGAGCGCAAAAGGTGACAACTTAAGTCTTTTGTGGGTGCACACTGAACACGAAACAGTGTTATGGGTAACACATCACTGCTGTGGCCAGCATTACCATCTTTTCTTTCTGCCACTTCTTCTTCTCTTGTTTCTCAGCCTCATCCCTATTCCGATAAACTCGGCGTGCAATGGCCATAATTTGGCTCATCAGCATCCCTTCCCATCCTTCTGATTTCTGAATTTTCTTACGAATGTCAGAAGCGCACTGGGCCACAAATGTAGCAGTAATCATTCTGCTGTTTTCAGGGGCTTCAGGGTCAAAAGGAGTCCATATACGATAGGCTTCCTGCAGCCTCTCTAAAAAGTCTCCCGGACTCTCATTTGGTTTCTGTTCTACTTCTGAGACTTTAGACATATTAGTGGGCTTCTGGCATGCCCTGCGGATACCTTGCACAAGCGTCTGGCGGTAGGTGGTAAGCCTGGCCAGGTGAATTGCATTGTTTGGATCCCAATTAGGATCTTCCAAGGGAAAGTTATCCTGGAGATGACGGGCAATATTAAAAATATTTCCCATTCTGGCCTGCTCACGCAAATATATCTGTGCCTTTTCAATTATGTCTCTCCTTTCCTCAGTGGTGAACAGAGTATTCAGGAGTTGGCGGCAATCTGTCCAAGTAGGACTATGAGTATTTACTATTGAAGTCACCAAGTCCATCATAGCCTGAGGTTTTTCTGCGAAAGATGGGGTGTGTGTTTTCCAATTCATCAGATCCGTAGTTGTGAATGGAATGTACTGGAGGGTCGAAGTTCGAGGTGGCCGTGGTCTGGGTTGCCCGTTAACCAGCACAGGCTCCTCAAGTGCATCAAATACTCTTCTAAGAGGGGCTACTACGTGACCTTTCTCTTCGCTTTGCTCTAGGGGCCTCAAATCATAGGGGATGGTATCTGTCCCAAGGCGTTCTTTTAGCAGCTTTATACGCCTTGCTGTATTGCTTGCTGACCGATCAAGGTCTCCCTGTAACTTCTGTAATAATTCTCTAGGACTTGGATGTACAGGGGTTTGGGGTGGGCAATTGGTTGTTCCACTAAAGGAGACTGTAGATGGAGTTCTACTGGGACTCACAGGTGGAATAACCACTTCTGCTTGGGCTTTATTATAGGACTCCAAGGCCTCCTGAAGATATTTATCATAATCTATCAAGGAATCAAGCTCTGTGACTCCACCCCCATTATTCATTCCACTTTCTTGCCTTGGGGTTACAACTGGTGGAATGTTTGGATTAGGCTCCCTTCGATGTGGAGCATAGGGTGGAGGTGGAAGCACCTCTTCCTCTGGTCCCTCAAAAATGGGTTTGAGTTTATTTGGCAAGATTCCTTTCCTAGCTTCGGCTTTTACAGCCAATAATTTGCATCGTTGGACTTTGCATTCCCTTATCCATGGAGGATTTTTATTTAATGTGCTCAGCCAAGAATCTATATATGAAAATTGTTCTGGGCACCCTCCAGTTTCTTTGGCGATGTTAGACCAAAGTTTGCTTACTAAATTTATATCAAAGGTTCCCTGAGATGGCCATTCAGTATTTTGCTTCGGCCACTCTAATTCACATAACGTTCTCAAGCGCTCTGGCGTCATTTTGACTCCATATGCCCCTGAGAAGGCTTTCTTAAAATTATTTAACATACATTCAAGAGGTGTATTTCCCCCCTTTGAACCTCCAACTCCCATTATATGGGCCTGTGAAGTATCCACTCAGTCACTCACACACTCGCCTTACTGGGAAACGAAGTAGTACCCACTCCACACTTACAGATTGTACTTTCTCACACATACAATGCGCTGGATACTTCACCACACTCTACCTCCCAACCTTTCCCTTTTCCCTACACCAGATCACCATCTGATGTACCCAGCCATGTAGCGTACTCAGTTTCCCCTTACTGAGACGCAGAAGTTTGATCAGGACTTCTCTTCCTCCTAATTAATTGGAGGGCCAAACCCTTTGTGCACTTACCCTTAGCTGGTTCCCAGTTTATTTCTCTGGTTACCCCCGGTCCGTCGCCGTCGGTGGGCAGGGTATCAGACAGACGAGACTTCTGCGTTCCCCTGGAAAAATGTTCCAGTGCGCGCTGGGTAAGCAGTTAGTGGTCCTCCCTCTTGTACCCTGCCCAGTAAGGCGATGGGGCTGCGTTCCAGCAGACCACTTATCCGAGTCACAGAGGCACCATAAAATGTAGCACCCTGCTTGTGGTTAATGCTTAGCTGGAATGAAATATTCAACGCAGCAATAGAGAAATTAAAATAATAATTTATTTGTCGGACAAATAAATAAGAGGCACAGTGGTATATGGTTACCAAGCTCTGGCCTGGCCTCCTGCCATTATGGCCAGCACTTATATTCCCTCAGCTCAGCCCCCTTGCTCCTCCTTTGGCTGCCTCTGTCCAATCAGCCTGGTTAAAATTCCTATTGGCTGTTTGCTAGAACCAATCATAAAAGATACACCCATTTCCTATTACCTTTTATGGGAGACAAAGAGCTATATTTCCTTCTATTTATAATTGGCAAATAAGTAGTCATATATCTTACATTTACCTCGACCAGGCACCTTAATTACCAGATAACCTTTTGCCCTAGACTAGGCGCCTTAACTAACATTTCATCTTTTGCCCTATTGCCCTATTCACTCCAAAACAGATGGTGGCTAATTTTATCTGAACAGATCTTTTTGTTCACCTTCCCACACATTATCAATGAAAGATCTCCTTCTTTGGAGGTCATCAAGCAGAGGCCCGACAACCATATGTCAGGAGTGCTCTGATGGTGTTTTTCTTGCTTGGCAGGGGTCTGGACTCAATGGCCCTCGTGGTCTATTCCAACTCTTCTATGATTCTATGATTTCTTACTTTCTAAATCCTTTGCATAATTACATTTAAGCCAATATTTCATAACATAGTTTTTTTTAGAAGAAAGGGAACTTAGCAAAAGCTAAGCTAAATTCTAAAGATTCAAAGATTCAAAGCAGTTTCAGAGAGCTGCTTTGCCTAGTCTAGCTGCTGTTTATTTGCCCTTTTAACCTTAGGAAGATGTGGCTCAAGTTTAATGGGAGGCACAATAATTATTACTATTTAATTGTGTTTTTGCAACCTTGATTGTATTCTATAATTTGTATGGTCAGTGTGACCTTTTGCTCCCAGCCTGTAATTTCCTTTTACAACCCTGAGACACTGCTATAGATCAGGGGGGCCCTTGATCAAGAAGATAAACAGCTGCCAGAGTATGGTTTCTGCCTGGCATGAGAGATACAAACATTTACAAATATATATTTCTTTAAGGTCATTTTTAGAATACAGGAATCTGATCAAAATATAAGCCTTGATTAAAATGCAGGCTATGATCAGATGCCTCAACACCCTTCATAGTCTAAGATCAAGAATTGCAACAGTTTGGGGTTGTGGCATCAGAAGAGAGAATTGATCATGGTTCATTGATTCCAAGGCATTTAGATGGGGTTTTCCACTGCTCCTTACAAAGTACTATACAGATATCTTGCTGTGCCTTGGGCAGGTGTCATACATAAGATGCCCTTTAAATTCACCTACAATTGAGACTAATGCTTGCTGTGGTGACTGTACATATATACAAACACTTTGTGTGGCTGTTCAGGTTTGGGGCCTACACAGAACCCTCAGCATTTGTTGATTTCTGCTCCACCGTTCAAAACATTTCCCCAAAATTGCGAAAAAGCTTTCGAGAGAAAGGCTGGGCCCAAACCACTTTTGACAGGTGAATAAAACATGCATTTATTTGCAGCAAGGCAGAGGAGAGTCAGTGAACCGAGTGGGCAGATGGAAAGGTGATCAGCGACTGAGCACCGCAGGGAGGTATGCAAGGTCATTTATGGTTATGGCCATGTGGCTTCCATTCCTCTTACTGGATTAGAAATTTCCGCAACAATATCTGGACTGTACGGAGCAATGACTGCTGCGATTTAGTATCATCAGTCAGACTTGGCAGGCACTTCATGAAGAAAGGATATTCAATGCTATCGTAGGTAACCCTTAAGAACCCATTTTATCATTTCAGTTGCTGTCTTCTGTGCCTCTGAAATGTTTCCTCTCTTCCCGTTTTTAGTATACGAGTGTACAACAGTGATTAGTTTGTTATGCAGAGCATTGGACAAATGTGGCTTGCAGCAAATTTTCCTTCAAACAAAGGAGTCATTGATTGTATCCTCACATATTTTAATACTGCTATTCAAGGGGACGCCTGGCTAGATGAGCAGGCGGCTGAGTGCCTCTCCACTACTGCCTTTAGCCGCAGAGCACTTTGACCTTATCTTCAGGACTCCTCACACGCAATCCTTCCCTCTCCTTGACACTCTGGACTGCTAGCGAGTTGAACTCATCCCTCTGAGAATGCAGGTGAATCTGTTATGTGCAGACAAGGCTGTAAACAAATTGTACAGTGTGACTGATTAAAGGCAAAGTTCACCTTTTGCTTTTTGCACCACAGACCTGCCTCTCATCCCCAAAGAGCATTTTTTGGAGCAGCAGGCTTAGAACTCGGTAAATATTTTACAGCTTCTAATGGAAGCGATGTGCTTACTCCGAACGAAACAGGCTTTAAAGAACGTTAGCGAGAGAGCGACTGTGACGAAACAGCAACTTGCTCTTCAGATTTAGGGCGAACGGAGAGCTTTAAAAACCACTTGGGTTAGTGGTCATGGCAAGACTCCACATCAGTTAATTCCGTAAGTCAGTTTTGTGCTACATGAATTGCTCCCCTTATTTGCCCTGAGTCTACTACCAGGAAACGTTGCAGGAAGATCCCAACTCTTAATGTCTTTTGATATAAACTCCCCCCCTCCATTCATTCACTCAACTCACTTCACTGCTGTTCATTGCAGTTAGATAATCTGGCTGCTTCTTCATGCCTATCAACAAGCACAACACATGCCGAAAGTGACAGGTGAAAAGTTAGCAGAGCTGAAGGCATGGAAAAATACTAGGTTGCATGAAACACCCCTTTGGAGTCCACAAAGGTCTTCTTGTTGTTGTTGTTTGCTGAATCAGTGTTTGGTGTGGGGGAAGGAAAAGCTGAACTAGAAAGTTCTGACCTGTTTCTGCAGAACAAATATCAAGATGAAAAGTCTCTTAGTTCCCATGAATTTCGAGAATCAAACTTTCATTTTATAAATGAGCAAGTTCCTGGTTCTTTTGGTCACTTAATACACCTCTAATTATATAACTGTCATTCGAGATATATGAAATGACCAAGATAACTAGGAACTTGGTTGTTCTAAAGATGATATTACTGACTACCCTTGGAGGCTTGACAAATATGAGTAATGTGAAGCGAATGAATGGGGGGAAAAGGGGGAAAGGTTGGAGTCAGGATCCTCCAACATTTATTAGCAGCATTATTTTTATTTATATGATTTCTTTCCTTCCCTTTACTGGGACAGTCTTACAACAACAGAGTATACAATTGTAAAAACAGATACAACCATTACAGTTAGAGAGCAGTAAAACCATTCCAAATGGAAGAGAATAATAGATTCATGACAAATAATATGATGTGAGGGCGTTACTATTTTTGTTTGTTATTGTGTGCATTTTTGCGTTTTTATATTGTAAAGCGCCCTGTGATCTTCAAATGAAAGGCGGCATAGAAATTTAAATAATAAAAATTAAGGCAGCATGGCTCAAAAATGACTTAATGGGAGTAACTGATATGTTATCTTGCACATCCATGAAGCCAGGTGATTTTTAAAACTGCTTAGACAATGTCAAGGCAGAGGGATTTTACTGGTGGTTTCAAGCCATAATAATTAAGAATAGAAACTGCTTGTTCTGATGCAGTGCACCTGTAACTTCCCAAAGATGGGGAAGGAGATTTCTATTGTTAATGGAAGAAGGAGCAGCCCCAAAGAAAGGTTGCTTCCAGGCGACCTGATTATTCCTCTTGATTTGTTTGCAGGGAGGTTAGATGACACCGGCTGTTTATTGAGCATTTGTTCTGTTTTGTGAGGAGGTTAGATGGTGATGCATCAAGCAAACGTCACCCCCAGCTTCGCACTGCATTTTGCCATCAGTTTCTTTAGTGCAAAAAGCCCAGTTTTGTGGAGAAGGCAGATTTGTTGTTGCACAACCTGAATTTGCTGATACGTGATTGAATTTCACCAGAAAATAGTGAGAGCCTGGAAGCACCCAAAGCCAGGGGAGCAGGGAAATTCACATATGCCAAAGGAGGGGCAAAAGGTCAGATTGTTGCTCTGAAGAATTACACTTCCCTGCCCCCCCCAAAGACAACATGCATCAGTTGAGAAATGAATGCCTGTTTTTGAGCACCCACTGAGTCTTTCCATCTGCTTTTCTTTCATTTCTCCTGTGCTCGGGTTAGACGTGTGCCAGAAGCATCTGATTTGCTCCTGTTGGAGATAAGAGTGCTTGACCATAGGCACCTTTGGTCTGATGTCGCAGGGCAGTTCAGGCATACTTGCCTCCCGAAGCGCAATTGGTCACCGAGAGCTTTAGTACTTGCCGCGTTCTGCCTTTGAGGAACTCTAGAGCTTGCTCTTGCTGAAAGCTTCTGTTTGGAGTGTTTAGGTTTTGCTTTCAATACCATATTGTCGCTTTGTCTGGCTCTTTTGAGTGCCAAAGTTCTTGAAGTAGGAGGCAGATGATTCACTTTCAGAGGCCAGAGGTGAACTGTATGCTTTTTCTAAGCCAGGATTTAAGCCTTGCGTGTTAACTTCTTATTTGGGGGGGGGCTGAGGGGAGGCTGGATGCCTTCACAAACTGTACCTGTTGGCAGTTGTGCTGTTAATCAGTTGCACTGGGAACCGTTCCAGGAACACACTACTGCGAAATGCCTTGTTAAATGTGCTGGCCTGACAAGCGTGAAGACGGAAGAGTTTTCTTAGCCCACAAAAGTCGTACATCGAAGAGCAACATTGCTGGCTGCTCGTCTGTGCTGTTTGGCCCTCAGAGTCCAGTGGTACCTCGGTTTACGAACTTAGTCCATTCCGGAAGTCCGTTCTTAAACCAAAAGCGTTCTTAAACCGGGGCACGCTTTCCCTAATGAGGCATCTCACCGCCGGTGCCCTTCCACCATTCGGATTCTATTCTTAGACTGAGGTAAAGTTCGCAAACCGGGACACTACTTCCGGTTTTGTAGAGTTCGAAAACCGAATCGTTCGTAAACAGGGCTGTTCTTAAACTGAAGTACCGCTGTACTGAGATATCATTTTGGAAAGTCCTGTCCCTCACAGGACCCTAATGCCCTTCTGAAAGCACCTGTTGGTAGCATGCACCGTTGCTATTTCTGGTGCTGTGGATCAGGGATGGGGGCAACTTGGTCAACCTAAGGACTGCTGTCCCTCCTGGGCAAGCTACTATAGCCCATGTGCCAGAGGTGTGCAGGGCCAGAGGCCAAAATGGTGCAGCAATGAATTTAAATTGTACCTCTGTACAGTAGCCTAGTGCTACTCACACGCCTCTTCCATTCCTCTGCCAATTCAAGCAGGAGGCATTATTAGAGTTCGAGGAAACGTCCCAGCTAGACCAGGGACATTAGAGGGTGCTGCTTGAAAGGGGACAGAGTCCTGAGGGGCAGACTCTGGGCCTGGGGTTCCCAACACCTGCTGTAGAGAAATACATTTGTTTGCATCACGTGTTTCAATGCAGTTATTGACCAAGTGGCAGGTGGACCACCTATTTATGATGTGGGTGAAGGGCACAAACCACATACATATGCTGGTTGAGCATGCAAATGGTTTGGAGAACATAATCTGCCCATCATTAGCCTAACTTCCTTCATGACCAAGTATCATAGCTGTCAACTTTTCCCTTTTCTTGCGAGGAATCCTATTCGGAATAAGGGAATTTCCCTTAAAAAAAGGGAAATGTTGACAGCTATGCCAGGTATTAATGTTTTCCCAATCTGTATCATAGTTAATTTTGGGAAGAGCTTCCTCCAGACAAGATCTTCTGTGCAATGCACCATGCCAGGGGTAGGAGCTGCTGAAGCAAAGGGAATATAGTAAGTACTTGGTAATTTCCAGCAGGATTTCTTTATTTTGCATCCAGTTCCCAAGTGCTCAGGGGCAAATAAAACAATACCTGTGTCAGCATATCGGCACTGGCTGTTCCTAGGAGTGTTATCATATAGTGAGATGGGTCATCATTTCCATTTTACAGATGAGAAACTGAGGCATCGTGAGGCTGAGTCAGCATGCGCCACACCTTCTCCAGATCTGCTCTGGGGAGTTTGGGGCAGAACAGATTTAGGGGGCATGTGGGGGAGGGGGGAGTTGGGGGGAGGGGAGTAGTTCTGTTGTGCTTGCATAAATCCTTGCACTGATAGGACCCATTAGTCGGATTCTGCCCTATGACTTTTGTGCAAAAGGTCACACGGTGAGGCAAGACTTGTGATAAATTGGTATGTTTTATCTCTTGCCTTTCTGTTCTGGTGCTGGAAAGGCAGGCAGACCGCCCTGGCACCAGTCCTGTGGGTCATTCGTTTTTTCTACTGTCTGTCTGCTCCAAATGGAAGTGATAGTGTAGCTTGCAAATAAACAACTGGAGAGACAGGGAAGCAGCCTCTGCTTGATTGATTCTCCTTGTAATGCACCTGGAAGGATTTCAAAGCTGCGGCCTTCTAACCTCCATGCTTCAAGGAGACTTTCTGTCAAATAATCAGAATGGCTAACATACAGTTGGAACCTGGCCAGATAGCCATGCAATTGATCTGCATTGTAGCATTTTTCTTCATTTATTTGTGGGTCTGGTGCAAGCTTGTATACATGGGATTGCTGTAACCTCATACAGCAGTTTAAAAGGGTATTGGGTGCACCTCTGGGTAAGATATTTGAGAGCATCTACCAGTCAGAATAGAAAATATTAGGCTATGTAAAGTGAGGGGAACCTTTGGCCCTCAGGTGCTGCTGAACTACAACTTCCCCATCATCCGGGGCCATTGGCTGCGCTTAATGGGGCTGATGGGAGTTGTAGTTTAGCAATGCTGGATAGGCAAGGACCAATCATATTACTTGACAGAAGGCAGCTTCAATATGTTTGCATGAAGAATGATCAAGATAAAGATGGACCTCAAACCCTCAATGGGAATGGAGAGATTGGGTAGCATTCATGATCTCACTCCTTCGTCCACACCAGAATGGGGCTATAGTAAATGTCTGTATTGATCGATGCAAGATTTCAAATGCTCAACAGTACCATTGCTGTTGCAATAAACAAAGACAACCTCCTTGTTGCTCTTTGACATGACTTTCCTGCCCTTATTGGCCAGCTTGCCAGGAGAAACAAAAGAGTCCTATGGATTATCTGAGGGCTGGATTTTCCTTTCCTTAATATTAGGCATCCCCTCCTTGAGAGGCAAGAGGCATGCCACTCAGTTAGTAGGAAGCTTTCTGGCAGAACCCGGTTGCCTCATTTGTTTGTGGGCAGCAGGTTTTCTCCCTTGCAAACACCAGGAATGCTAATAATGCTAAGTCCCCCTGCCCTCCTTTATTTTGCAAATCAAAATTCTGGAGAGCAGAAATCCCATTAAGCTATAAATCCCAAAGCTAATGCCAGAATGCCAGATTCTCTCCTGAGCATCCTAAGATTATTTGAACTAATCAAGGCTGGTCAAGCTAAGGAAATACACCCAGGTCTGCAACACCACTTTCTGATGGCTGAAGTGTACAAATTCCTTTGTATAGTCAGTGACTTCTAAACACCCCCCTCTCCATCCCACCAAGCAAAAAAACAACTCGAGGATCTGATGTGGGGCTGGTGAGGGGTGCGGCTGAGGAGGGTGTGTAGCCTAGGGATGGTCCTGAGGGCCTGATAGAAAGGCTTGGAGGGCCACATTGTGCCCCCAGGCCTGAAGTTCTCAAACCCTGCCCAAACAGAAGGTAGGCAGCATAAAACAATAGTTGTGGTTGTTTGTAATTTATAGGAAACAAATGTCTTTTTCTGGTCTAAGAAGGTTTGTTTGCTGGGAATGGGATGTGGTAGATCAAAGTAACCGGGCATCACTTATCTACACGGTTACCATGAAAGTCGAGGACGGAGGAGCAGAGGAGGAGGAGTGTGTGTGTGTGTGTGGGTAACTGTGAGGCATAAATGGAAGGCACTGAGAGACTTTTGTGGCACCTTGCAACATCCTGTTTTCCCTTCATTTAATTGGTGGTGCTGAAAAGAGCTGGTGATCTGGCAGAACGCAGCCTCTTCTTACAAAGGAACTGCAGAAGCTCTGAGACACAGAACGGATTGACATTTTCATTTGCTGTGTTGCCAATTAAGAGAGCGAGTTCTTTTTTCTTTCCTTCCTACCCCAAAACAGACACGCCATGCTTTCTTTCTCTACAGCGTTCCTAGAAAATGCTTGAGTTGCATTGCTCGTTTCCTTATTGTGAGGGTGGAGTGAGTGGGTGGGGGGTGTCGCCTTGTTCTTTTGTGGAAGGAAGATGTTTTTTTTTTAAAAAAACCCTGTCTCCCCAGGAAGACAAGTGGTGCTTGCAATAGTGTGAGTCTTTGCTAAGGCAGATGCTATGATTTTCCCAGCGTGATCTCTTATCTCCCCGCAGGGATGATTCTACACTTGTACGGAATTGTGTAATGTAGCCAAGTGTCTTTAGGTCACCTGGTGACATTCTCTCACTTGGCAAGTTCCCTACATTTCTGCAGTGAATTATGTGAGTAAGGAATGGCTCTTAGGCGAGGCAGACAAAGGTGGATAAAAGCATTTTTCAGGTCGGGGAAGGCCCATTTTTAGGATTTGACAGGACCTACAGCTGCAACGAAAAAGCAATTCAGACTCAATTTTAAGCACTGGGTATAAAATTAATGGTGCAACACCAAGTATACATCATGTATACAACATTATATACATATATATAATATTCAAACTGTGTTTGAATATTCACCAGTTTTGATTTGGAATTGAAATTAGGCATTCTCACTATGAATTAAACAAGTCTGGTAGTACATTATTGGAAATCAGTGGCTAGTGGCCAGACCTCTTCCTGGCTCTTGGGTCTGTGACTATGGCATGTCTCTTGCGAAGCCTGCTTTTATTTTTCATTTGTCGAGTAGAGATAGGAAGAGGCACAGGCTGTCACATTTCTCCCCTAAGTTATGCCTGCTGTATCTTCTGGGCTGTCAGTTAGGATCCTTTCAGGCCTGGAACCTTGGAAGGTGACAGCCGTTGCTAGCAAGAGATCAAAGGTTTAAAATCAGTTCTTGCTGTCACTACCATTTTGCATCTAATTTCTCTTCCTGGGGAGTTAGTTTGCAGGAGAACCCACAAGTGGCAGCTATTTCTGATGTGTTATGCTAGCACAATAGCATTGGCCTCCCACCCCACCAAACTCCATCCCACCATCTCCCTCAACAGTTCATCTGAGGATCAGAACAGTTGCATAGGGAGAGAAGCCATAGGCCACCTTTACATCATGTGTTTAAAACACTAAGGTGCCACTCTAAGCTTCCCTCAAAGAATTCTGGGAGCTGTATTTTGTAAAGGGTGCTGAGAGTTGTTTGGAGACCCTATTCCCCTCTCGGAGCTCCTTCCAACTCTACACTTCTATGGTTAATCTATGACTAAACCATTCTAAGAACTGTAGCTATGGGAGGGGAATAGTGGTCCCCCAACAACCTTGGTTGTCTGAAGGGTTGAGGTGCGCTGTGTACAAAGCCAGTGTGGTGTAGTGGTTAAGAGCGGTAGTCTCATAATCTGGTGAACGGGGTTCACTTCCCCGCTCCTCCACATGCAGCTGCTGGGTGACCTTGGGCCAGTCACACTTCTTTGAAGTCTCTCAGCCCCACTCACCTCACAGAGTGTTTGTTGTGGGGGAGAAAGGGAAAGGAGAATGTTAGCCGCTTTGAGACTCCTTCCGGTAGTGATAAAGCGGGATATCAAATCCAAACTCCTCCTCCTCCTCCTCCTCCTCTTCTTCTTCTTCTTAACAACCAGAAGCCCACTGGAGTTTTGAGTAAATAGAGCAGCCCCAGCTAATGAATGTGCCTATCGCAAAGACCCTTTTTCATTAATGTTTGAGAAGCACTTCTTGGGATAGACTCTATCACTATAATAAAGACTGAGAAAACTGTGACATAGCAAAAGAATATAGGAACCTTATACCAGATGAAACTGAATAATTTTATTATTTGTACCCTGCCTATTTGACTGCATTGGCCCAGCCACTCTGGGTGGCTTCCAACAGAATATAAAAACACAGTAAAACATCAAACATTAAAAACTTCCCTATATAGGGCTGCCTTTGGATGTCTTCTGAAAGTCATATAGTTGTTTATCTCCTTGTCATCTGCTTTCACGGTGTTGCACAGGGTGGATGCCGCTCCCAAGGAGGCCCTCAGCTTGGTTCCCTGTAACTTCACTTCTCTCAGTGAGGAAACTGCCAGAAGGCCCTTGGAGCTAGATCTCAGTGTCTGAGCTGAATGATGGGGGTGGGGACTCTTCTTCAGGTATACTGGACTGAGGCTGTTTAGGACTTTAAAAGCGAGCACCAACACTTTGAATTGTGCTCAGAAACATACTGGGAGCCAACGAGGTACCTCGGGTTAAGAACTTAATTCATTCTGGAGGTCTGTTCTTAACCTGAAACTGTTCTTAACCTGAGGTACCACTTTAGCTAATGGGGCCTCCTGCTGCCACTGTGCGATTTCTGTTCTCACCCTGAAGCAAAGTTCTTAACCCGAGGTACTATTTCTGGGTTAGCAGAGTCTGTAACCTGAAGCGTCTGTAACCCGAGGTACCACTGTATGGTCCCAGTCGCTGCTCCCAGTCACCGGCCTAGCTACCACACTCTGACTGGCAATGGGGCTTCCCTGGGTCTCAGCCAGAGGTCCTCACACATCCGACTAATTGATCCTTTTAAACTGGCATTGGCATGCTGGTGCTTTCTGCAAGCAAAACATGTTCTCCTCTCTTCACTTGAAAGTATTAATTGCTGCTCTCCTGCTCTGAACAGCCCTGTATTGTATTGTCATATCACAATCCCCTCAACAGCAACAAAGAAAGAGACCAAAGCCTAGCCCTAGCCACTATGTCATTCTGAAATTGATTTTAAAATAACAACAGCATACATGGGAGACAGAGGTCAATATATTTTGGGTCTTCTTTTTTCTTCTAAGGCACAATGAAAACTAAAAAATCTACCTCTGAAGATAGGTTGACTCAGTAATGGTCTGGAAGGCTTTTGACCTCTCACAGTGGTAGAAGATTTGCCTGTCCCTGTTCTCCGTCGCCTTTACCCATTATCCAATTCAGATCTTTCTCGGAGCCAGCAAGCGACTCTCATCTGAGATGCGGTGGCTTAGAAGGGCATGCTGGCTGCCTGCTTGCAGCCAGCCATGTGTCAAGTTAATATGCTGCTGTTAACAGTTGCCCCCTTGTTCTTGGTTGGTTTGGTAGGGCAGCCGTCCCGGGAAATGATAGTGGCAGTAACTTCCAAAGCTGGGTAAAGATCTTCTCCCCTCCTCCAGAAGCAATTACTAGGTGGATTATCCTTGCCTAGACTGCTGTGAAAAGATGACATCAGGTTGAGGCTAATGCAAAAAAGAGTGTTGATGTCTAGATTCCTTCTTCCTCAGCTCACACCCAAAGTATTATTATTATTTATTGAATCTGTATACAGCCGTATACCCACAGGTCTCAGTAGGAATCTGATTATTCACTTCGTTTAGGTATGCATGCAAAAGCTTGCATGATCTCTCTTGGAGTGGGGGAATGTAGACCATGAGCAAATTGCAGCTTGAATTCTATCCAGAGTTCTGCTTACTTTTAATACGCCACTTCAAGGTTTCTTTGTGCGACAGGGTAGGGCACCAGTCAAGAGTCACTAATTTTTGTATGATGAATCTCATATTGCTTGGATAAATGTAATGGGATACCCGTAATCTCAGCTATATCCCTGGTGTTTCTCCTGCGCTAGGATTTTTTTGTTCTTACGGCCCTCTCACATCTGTATTTGCACAATGATTGGCTGCACGGCTGTCCATGCAGTACTTTTGAAAATGGTAGTAATTTCCCCCACCCCCCAGGTCAATTTTTTAAAATATCTTTTTATTAGTTTTTACCATATCATTTTCAACAATTATTAAACACACTTTAATATCTTATATAATTTTTTTTACTTCCATCAATCACATCTGAAAATTTTCCAATCTTTTCACTTAATTTACATTTCCTACTTTCACTATTACATTTAAATATCCTAACTAATGTCTCTCTTCTTTCTCTTCTTTGCAATATTTCATATATTTCTCCTTACAAAACTTCTTGTAATCCTACTAGTGTAATTTGTTGATTACAGTTGCTCTTTAAATAGTTTGTATATTTCTTCCAATCTTCTGTAAATCTCTGGTCCCGCAGGTTTCGAATCCTTTCTGTCATTTTATCCAATTCTGCGTAGTCCATTAATTTTGTCTGCCATTCTTCTTTCGTCGGTATTTCTTCTTGCTTCCATTTCTTACTACGGTAGTAAATTGAGGTCAACTAAACAGCAACTTACAATCCAAGAGGAGGGAACATTTTTAAATAGGTGTCATGCAAGAAATAGCACCAGGACCACAGTTCACTGGGAAGTTCTCTTGCACAAATCCCGTTGAAATGAAGGGGGGCTGCTTGTTCATTTCAGTGGAGCTTTTGCAGAATAATTTCAGAGAGGATTTTCCCAAAGGTGTCAAGGGCCAAACTGAGAGGTGCATACCTATTTTGGAGTCATAGCTCAGTTGGTAGAGCAGGAAACACTTAATCTTAGAGTTGGGGTTTGAGCCCCACCTTGGGCAAAAACATTCCTGCATTGCACAGGGGTGGACTAGACGACGCTTGTGGTCCCTTCTGTGCAATTATGTGATTCTATTGTCTTCTGCTTTCCTACCAAACTCTCTTTTCTCTGGGACTCCCCTCCTCCTCTAGACATTTGTCCTTACAAATTCAGCACATTCCAGCTGGTTCTGTTTGTCTCGAAAGATCTACTAGTAGAAAGGCTTAAACTTCTCCTTCACAACACCTGCAAGGCATTTTTTTTTTAAACTACCAGGCTTTGGGCTTTCAAAGAGCAGGAATGCAAACCCCAGCTGGAGGTTTAAGCCACACTCCCAAACAGGAAAAAAAGCAAACCTCTTTTATTCTGACATCTTCTTCGGGCGGCTGCTTGGACCTTGATGTCTATATGCGGAGCCACACACGTCCCCCAGCTCTGAAAGACACACACCGTGTGGAAAGGCTTATGAAAGGCACATCAAATGCCTTGTGCTGGGTTTGCCCCGCTCTGCTGCTTCTGTGAAGTTTCCAGATGTGCTTAACTTCTGAGGGATGTACTGGAGGGTTGGCAACGCCGCTGGCTGCTCTGGTCTCAGGCAAGGGTTGACTTCCTGTTTCCAATTATGGAGCCTTTTGAATTGCCCCCAGCCTTCAGGGGGGAAGCATCTATTGGCCTCTCGCCTGCCTGCTGTTGGTTGCCTTGCAGGAGCGCACCGAGCCATCTGAAGACGGTCTTGCACTCTCAAATTAGGCGGCAGAGGAGTTGCCTGCAGTGCTCCGGTTAATGAGGCGGTCGTCAGCAGCTAATGTGCGCTCTGCCATCTCCTCACACTTCAGGGGGCCCACCCAGGCGGATGCTGAGATTTGCTGGAACAGATGAGTAGAAGAACTCTGCTCCTTGGGATGTGATGGCATGGGAGCAATAGAGTTGATGTGGAAAGCAGAATGAAAGGCCAGACTGAACAGCCCAAAGCAGTAGAACAGGATTCAATAAAAACCCTTGACCAGGAACGTGATGTCCAAAATAAGGAACCAGGAGCAGAGAGCCATAAGAACACATGAGAAGCTGTGCAGGATCAGACCAAAGGCCAGTTTTCATGGTGGCCAGCTGTGAAAAGCCTGCAAACAGGACTTGAGTGCCATTGTCAGATCAGGAGGAGAAACATCTACAAGAGATTTTATTTACTTATTTGTTGCACTTATATCCCACCTTTATCTCACAAGGATCTCAAGGTGGTGTACATGGTTCTTCTCCTCTCTCACAACAACCCTGTGAGGGAGGTTAGGCTAAGAGATGGTGACTGGCCCAAGGTCACCCAGTGAGTTTCATGGCTGAGTGGGGATTCGAACCTTGCTCTCCCAGGTCCTAGCCCAATACTCCAACCATTATGCCATACCTTCAAAAATTATCATTTTGCTGCACATTTTTGTCTGCAAACACACCTTTGCTACGTTGCAGTACAGCCTTCCCCAATCTGGTGCCCTCCAGATATTTTGGACTACAGTTCTCATCGGCCCCCAGCCAGCACTGTGGTTGGAAGTTGTAGCCCTAAACATAGACAGTATTTGCTATATTTATAGCACTTCTTAGAGACTGAGGCACAGTCCATTGTGTTTAGCTTGACTGTGCAAACCTGTGCACTGGATCACAGGTTAAAGGTTTTTCATGTGTTTTCATTAATTTATATAATTTTGGCATTTATTCTTCACCTTTGTATGATACATCGTACTTGACGCAACTCGTACAGTACTTCCTGGGCAAAATTAAATAAGTAAAAACGAAGTGCCTGTACTGAGTTGTAAAATGCCTCTTCCTGCACCCCTCCCCCTTCTCTGTTTAGCTCATGAAAAAAGTTAATTTAAAAAATACATAATAAAGATCAAAACAATGGCACTGGTTGCAATATGGCTGTCGAGGGGTTTGTGGTGTAGCACAAATGGCTGTGGTTGTCCAACAACAGGAAGCATTCCCCAGTACTAGGGAAAATATATAAGATAGCCACACGGCTCTCTGCCTTACACACATACCACAATCAACATACACACAGATCATAGACACACAGACCCCCACCTCTCTCTCTCTCTCACACACACACACACACACACACACACACAGTGCCGGATTTATGTATCAGCTAAACAAGCTATAGTTTAGGGCTCCAATCTCTGGGCCCCCCAAAAAAATTAAAGAAAAAAAAACCTGGATGTACATTTCCAAAATATAAGATAACAAACAAATAAAATAAAACCTACATACAGCAACAGTGTTTTGTGTTGTGTAGGCTGATATAATGTAAGTAATGGGCCCTGCCTGCTAGCCTGCTCCCTAAAATATCACTGGTTTGCTCATTTCAATATATGGGGTGCCTACATTCTGCATGGACTGGTTGCATGGCAACTTGTGCAAATGACTTTAGATACCTATTAGGTCCATAAATTACCATATAGCATATATTCAACACAAAAAAGCGACAATTTGTTGTTGACAAAGACAGCTGGACATATAAAGGGCCCCATTACCTTCAGTAGCTTAGAGCCTCAAACCTAAATCTGGCCCTGCTCTCTGTCTCTCTCTCTCTCTCTCTCTCTCTCTCTCTCTCTCTCTCTCTCTCTCTTACACAACAGCAGCAGCAGCAGCAACAACAACAACATACACCTCCCTTTCTTTCACATTTCACAGGCGCACACACAACATAAAGATCTTCCTCCATCGCACACACATGCACCATAAATACATCTCTCCTCTCACACAAATCACACATCTGCTCCTCTCTCAATCACACATTATAT
Source organism: Podarcis raffonei (assembly GCF_027172205.1). NCBI lineage: Eukaryota > Metazoa > Chordata > Lepidosauria > Squamata > Lacertidae > Podarcis > Podarcis raffonei. Next base: position 92,180,951 of record NC_070604.1, on the reverse strand, counting down.
ATACAGTATGAATGTATCTATCACAACAAATTAAAAAGAATCCTGAATGCAAAACAAATAAACAACGGCAATATATATATATATATATATATATAGAGAGAGAGAGAGAGAGAGAGAACAGCCTTCCTATGGAAGCTTGTCAAGCTACTTCAGCTAAATTGGGATGTTCGGAAGATGAGAAATGTTAATCATATTATATTATTATATTTTATGCTGCCTTTTACCATTTACATTGGAATGTGGCTATAAATATTGTCAACAAATGTCATTAATGTGCCAATAATATATCACCTGAGCCCAGCAAATACTGCCAGTCTGGAGACTGAACTGGAGGTGTGTGGGAGGTCAAGATAAAGGGTTTTCTCTAATATTTTATTTATTGATTGATTACGCAAGTCACTTAGGTCCAAACAGAGAAATATATTGGAGGGATAGACCTGCATTATCTGACTGGCTGGAGCTACAGGTGGTGATGTGGCCTTATAGGCCTCTTTCCAGGTAGGGAGCAAGCAAGGAACAGTGGATGTGTAGAAAACACCCATAAGGAAAACAAGATCCCCTGTGCCTGATTGCCAACACACAAAATTCCTGGTATCTTGGTTCTCTCCTGTCAGCAGCTTGGTTTATGCTGACCTCTAAATATTCAGCTCATTATACAGTATAATGTATAAATAAAACAGAAACAGGCAGCCGTATTCTCCAGCAGGGTATAATAATCTGCTTTCTTTCCTTCTTAATTATACAGGATTTGTCTTCATGTGTCAAAAAGCAATCTTACAGGCTAATTTATTGTTTTACAGAATAAGATACACGGAGCTGTTATGCACGCAGGTGTTTTCTAAGGTGTGAAGAAGTGTAGCAGAGGTAATGGGATGTTTTCGGTTAAAATGCTTGATTGAGTTGTGGATGATGTAGAGGTTAGCCTCATCTCATTTAGGGAGCCATGTAACTTTCCCCCCTATCTCTACATTTCCACTCATCCATCTCCATGCAATCGTTCACATGGCCGCTGACAGATGGCACTGTGAACTGCAGTGGATGGGGCAGCCCAGTGGAGCCACGCTGTCATGAGCAGTCTCAAACTGTGGTCTCTGTTCTGAACCTTCTCATTATTCTGTGCGTTCTTGGAGACCAGTGGGGAGGGGAGCTTGTCACAATCAAAGAGGCAGAGTCCCTGGATTCTTCAGCAGCCTCCTGACCCCCCGTTCTCTGCTTCAGCCTTAGAGTCTGAACTGCTCTCTGTCACCAGCTCTTCCTGCTCACTAAACCCTGTTGCCCCTTCAGCATCCGGCACCTCCTCCCAAACTTCTCCCTTCAGTGTCCCCACCACCAACCCCCCCCCCGGCTCTGAGACTTCCTCCTCTGGGGTTGGTGCCTCCCACCACTCCTCTGTATCCAGCCGGTCCCTGACAGGTGGGATCCAAATAAATATATGACAGTAATATAGTGGTAGTAGGTCGGACTGTGATGCAATAGTGGATCACATTCCAGTTGCTGAACGCCAGTGCTCTAGACATCAGTTATGCCTGGAGGACCACAAAACGCTGGGTGTGTGTTTGTGTGTAAGCTAACAGCCAGGTGCCACAAATAAGGAATGCTGGGAACAGAGGCAGAGTAAGCCATCCTAATTGAATGAGTGCAGCTTATTTCCTATGCCCCCCCCCACTACCCGTATTCCAAGACATTGCCCAGAAGAAACAGTGAGGAGTAATGTGAATTAACATTTTGACCTTGGGCTGACCCTGTGCAAATTGGGACTCTTGAAGTAGCATTCATCCAGCTCCTGGTGATTGCTGCTTAGCCCATTGTGAGCTTAGTGCTGCCTTGCTTTTTCCCCCTTGAGGAAAGTCTGCAAATGAAATGCAGCCTTTTGTCAAAGGAAAGAATTTGTCATCTTTACATCCTCGGGCCGCAGCCTCTCCTGCTCCAGATTGCATATAAATCCCCCCATTTTGATGGCTAGCCTTGGCCATCCATTAAAAAATTAAAGCTTTCTTGCCCTTGCTGCAGGAGCATCAATAATCCCTCAGGGCTTTTTTCCATTTCTCCACACTGCCATTGGGAGCTTTGCATATTTATAAAACTGGAAAGGGCTTCAGATGCTATATATTGTTTACTGCAGGTGCTGATAGAAGATATGCAAAGAGCAGGTCGCTGCCAAACTCAGTTTAGAACAGTCCCTTCTGGCTCAGCGAAGAGAAACCTTTTTTCTGTCTCTCCCGGGACCCCAAGCGCTTCAGGATTCCTATGCTGAAGCAAGATGTTAGTTCAGGAAATGGAGTGTATGGTCTTAAAGTCTGCTTTGTAATTCCTGATAGGGTGGTGCAGCAGATTTGGATGAATCCTGGGCCGCTTTGTACAGATTTGGAGCTTTTCAGAGCCAAGGTGATCAAACCAAAAAGGGGGCCTCTGGAGCAATTTGGGGTGCTTCAGAGATTTGCACACTGAAAGAACACTGCAGACAGCGTCTGCTAAAACAGAAATGTCGCTACTCAAGTTTGTGATATAAGGTGAATGCCAGCATCCGGAGAGGAGGGAGGGAGGGTTATTCTGTGACAGACATACCTAGCTTCTAATGAGAGGGAATTCAATTACATCCCTCTCTTTGAGTAAGGGATGCTGAAGTAATGTATTATATTGCGCTTGTCTGATCTGTGTTTTTTGCTAATTGCGTGTGAAGACCCCCAAACCCCCTCCAAAATAAATCACACAGGGCACAGAATATTTGTTTGAGATTTTTGGCATTAATTTGGCCACAAGTTTATTGATTACAGCATGTGAGTGGTTGCTTAGGCATTGGTTCGGACTATCTGAACCTGCACCGGCAGGAACAGAACTGACAACTGGAACCTCCAGAGGTCAGTAAGGGAAAACATACTGGGGGAGCACAGAGGTGGATTTCCGCCTCTTAGTTCACCCCAGGTGCTCCCAGGAACTCTGGCATGGCCCTACCCCTGAGAGGGGATCGGACAGAGCAAATCGAGCCCCTGGATTCCTTTAACAGAATTCCCTAGCAGCAGCAGCAGCAAAAATGAGGGGCAGGCACAGCCAATCCATTATCCCCTCCACCAAAGAATGAACCAATGCCTAACGGCCAACCTTACAAAGTTGTGATGATTTGCTACACGGTAGGCAAAAACCAAATGGCAGCAGCCAATCAGCCAAGTGGTGAAATTCCTAGCGGCCCCTGCTCCAAAAACAGACGATGCCTACACAGGCATAGCAAGGTCAAAAACACAACCTTAAATTATAGGGAGGGAGGGAGGGAGGGAGAGAGAGCCGCTGCACGATGTGAAAGAGAAAGTACTTCCCCTCGTGCAGCCCCTTAAGTAGCCCCTTAGCTGCCAATCAAACCCCAACCGACAGAAAATTTTCCCCAGCAACAAAGGGGCAACCAATGAGGTGTGGAGGACATCAAAACAGGCCCGCCCCAGCAACAAGAAGGCAGTTGGGTGATCTCACCGCAACATGTGGCTCTCCATGATTTGGAGGACACAATTTCTGCTAGTGGCGATTGCTTAGAGAATACTGAATGATCAGGTCTTTCTGCCTCTTTGCCCCACATGCCAACTCATCCTCTCCTGTCTGATCAGCTTTGCACTTAGTTTCTGTGACTTTAGGTGTCAACTGAGCAGAACACAAGTCTGAAGCTTTCCCTCTCCATCCATCTTACTCCCTAGCTCCTGAATCCAACCTTTTTTGGTTACTATCCTAAGGACCCCTTTATAATGTATGCCGTTTTCATACCAAAATCATTACCCACAAATCCACAGGGAGGGAAACAAATTCCTTTTAGTGTTGGCCCCTCCCAATGGTGCCTAGCACTAAACCTCCTGTATCCGTCCTTCTGAAATTTGTCAAGTTTGTTACCTGTGATGTACAGTGGTACCTTGGGTTAAGTGCTTAATTCGTTCCGGAGGTCTGTTCTTAACCTGAAACTGTTCTTAACCTGAAGCACAACTTTAGCTAATGGGGCCTCCTGCTGCCGCCGCACCGCCGCAGCCCGATTTCTGTTCTTATCCTGAAGCAAAGTTCTTAACCTGAAGCACTATTTCTGGGTTAGCGGAGTCTGTAACCTGAAGCGTATGTAACCCGAGGTACCACTGTATATTATTTTCATACAGCTTGCCCACAAAACAACAGGGGAGATTATGATTCTTCTTTTAATCACCACAGCGGTTTCTTTTTCAGGAAAAGCTTCTGAGATTTGGCAGGATTCACCTCAGAAAAGACTACTGTGTATGAAAATGTCATCCGATTCCCCAAATGGGATGAAATTTTAATGGCCCCCACCTCAAAAACTCGTGGATCTATTTGTAATTTGGCATCCTTATGTAGGGGCACCTCCCACTTGCTTACTATTTTCATACAAATTGCCCATAAAACAATAGAGATGAAATGAATCCTTTTTTAACCACCCCAAAACAGATAATGCCTGCCCTTGAAGGAAAACCACTGCAGTTTATCCTTCTGAAATTCAGAATTCATCATGCTTGCAAACTTAATCCAATCATGATTTTTTTTTAAAAAAAGACACAGCCCTCCCCCTTTAAAGACACTTTAAAAGGCTCCCAGGACACACACACACAAATCCCTGAATCTGTTTATCTGTCATTTTCCAGGCTTCATCAACTCAGGAGGAACAATAGTGCCTGGACATTTGAACCATCTTTTTCCAAGGGTGGAGGGAAGCTTTTTTATTTTATTTTAAACACCTCCAAATTAGTGAACGGAGAAGGCACAGAGCTGCATTTTTCTAAATCAGGATTCATATTTGGACCCAAACTGACCTAGGCTACTCTGAAGTGCTTTAGACCGAATAGCACTGTTTTCTGTAGCGCCAGACTGGGGTCTGAACTGACTCTTGTGACTTGTGTATCCCCCTTCTTCCTGACACTATGAAGCGTACGTTACTTATTGCCTCATTGGATCTCTGTGTTATTACACAAAGAAATAGTTACACAACTAAACTACTGAGGAGGCTTTGGGTGAGGGGTCAGCAAGTTTGGATCAAATCTGGTCTCTTAGTCTACCGTCTGCTCCCTCACTGTGAACCCAGAGACAAGAGTATAGAGGATTTTTATTTCTCTATTCACTCTTACTGTGCAGGCAGCCCAAAGAGACACACTCGGTTACATTTATAACCCGCCTTTCTTCACTCATGGAACTCAAGGTGGCATTCAAGTGATCCCTAGGAGGCCCCCCCCCATCTAGGCACTAACCAAACCTAGGCTTATACGGCTTCAGTAAAATGTCTTCTTCATGTGCCCTTAGATTAAACTGGGCAGGAGATAGAAGGTGTGGCAATAGGACTTGATGGCACATCCTCAGAGAGTTTCAAGTCGGGACACTGAGCTACAATCTCTTCCTTCGTTTCCTGTACTTCCCATAGTACAGTTGATTGCTGATCAAGTGTCAGACCAAACAAGAGTAAACACATTTGATCCAGTTAGTGCCAAATCGCTGACAATTACTGCCTAAAAGAGGAGTATTTATGTTCATTTACCTTCTCTAATTCCTGACTTTCTGCTCCTTTATCAAATGTCATCCTTTGCCTTGCATGTCCTACTTAAATTTCAATACCTCCAGGGACTGAGTGACTTTTGTGTAGCCCATGATATACTGCTGGTGCTAAATGAACGTTTGGTGACATTAGTGATACTAGCAGAAGTATTGATTGCTGGCTACCAGCAGCACTATTAAATTCTGCTATTCCAGGTTGTTCTGTTCCTTTGTCTTTCGAACCAGGGATAAGATCCATGCCCCTATCACAACCCAAATTGTGGACAATAATGAGTGGTTTTTCACAAGCTCCATTGTATACTTAGTTTATATTTAGTATTAGTGGTAGTGAAATCTTGGAGTCCAGAGATGTCACAAGCCCACAGTTTATTTGTTTATTTTGTTGTTTCACCTGTGACTTAAATGTGAAAGAAGCAACTTTTTCTTCTTCTTTACTTGACCACCTGGAGGCTGATCAGGTAAATGACTGTTTCAGAAGCATAGCAGTAGTAATGGGCTCTTTTTGCCTTTTTTTCTGGACGCAAGTTATAAATTTCTCAATTCTATGTTATGCTTTTTCCGACATGTTCTTTGCAGGACCCGGGAACAAGAGCAGACTTAGCCGCTTGCTCTAATTTGATGTTGGCGTTAATATTTCATTTTGAAAAAAGCTTCTTCTGCTTCTCTGCAAAGTCAAGGTCAGGAATGATTTCCAATGTGCAGTTCATTGTGTCAGACCGTCAACTTTCCCCAAGCTGAAACTCAGATGCCAACTCTCCCATATGGTGACACATTAGAGCTATCTCTGGCACCCATTGCCTTGCTGTTAGTTGGATTTCTCCGCTAATTTGCTCCGCTACTGCCTTGCCAGCCCTGAGGCCGCTTTATGGACACCACATGTACTCTTGCACAGCCCTCCAAGTTGGAGATTATAAATGAAATCCCCCGAAGGTTTAAATGGCTAATCACTATACAGAGAAACAGTAACCTGAAGTTAGACTCATTAGAGGAGTGCCAAACCATCAGAGCAGAAGGGACACGATAAAGTGAAGGCGGAAGCCAGCTTTAAGTATTTTGTGTGCAGTTTCTGTCATTGAGTCTTGGAGTTGGGAGACCAATGTGGGCAGATAATTTGCCTCCCCAGAAAAGCATTCAGACATGAGCTCAACACTGATGCTCTGGCTGAGTTCAAATGGATTAAGTGCTTTACCATTAAAGAGTATAAATGAAGAGAAAATATTTGCACCAGTTTTTCTAACCCAGTGAAGGATCTGGCCCATTGCTGTGACTCCTCAAATTTCATAAAAATGTAATGCCTTAGCCTATTCTAGTGCCTTTGGGATGGTTAAGAGCAATGGGAGGATAAGATTTGTGATGCTCTCATTATTCCTTCAAGTTTTTGCCCATAGCAACAAGGATGGCAACGCAGGCTCTTCTTTGTTTTTTCCCTCAAATGAAAGCTGAGGTGTGAGCATTGGGATGAGTTGTCCTGCAAGTTTTGTACAACGGTGGGAGACTAATCTCCTTTGAGATTTATTATCACACTATAAATGTGATAAATAAATCTCAAGGGAGATTAGCCTCCCACAGGTACAAAACCTGCAGGACAACACATCCTGATGTACATAGAAATATAAGTCCTTTTCCCCCAAGTTGTTTTTATTTTAATCAATAATCATTTGCATCTGAATATAGAGAAAAACAACAGAGAAACAAAACAAATTGCACTTAAGCGTATGACATATTGTTGCCTACCTTTATATCAATGCAAATAAATTATATGGATATTTCTTCCACATATGCTCCAGGACATAATAAATAAAGACACCTCTCTGTAAATCTGTTACTTTGCCTGTTCTTCTCTGTCTTATACATAATTCTTTAGGTAGAAAGTAGACCATTAACCAGATGTAGGTTCATCACCTTAACCCTGGATTTAACGAACTCCTTGCAAATGAAAAATCTGAATGCATTTTAACTGTATAAAATGATACTATCACCAGAAATTCTTTCCTCCTTTGATCTATTGTGCATTAATGTTTGAAGACTCAGATGGTGCAGTACAAATGGCTGTTAAAAAAAAGTCAGGAGTCACAACTTGCGGCTAACTAAAGATCACCTGACTTGGTAAAGGACCTGGCTATCCTGTTGCCCAGGTTTCCTCAAACTCAGCCCTCCAGATGTTTTGAGACTACAATTCCCATCATCCCTGATCACTGATCCTGCTAGCTAGGGATCATGGGAGTTGTAGGCCAAAAGCATCTAGAGGGCTGAGTTTGAGGAAGCCTGCTGTTGCCTGTGTCGAAGTAAGACTCAACTGTCAGGCAGCATCCACACTGTGCATTGAAAGCACATGATTTCCCCCTCTCCCCAAGAATCCTGGAAACTGTAGTTTACTCCTCACAGAGCTACAATGCCCAGCACCCTTAACAAACTGCAGATCCCCAGATTCTCTGAGGGGAGTCATGTGCTTTAAATGTATGGGGTGTCTTTCTCCAGTCCAGTCAGCTTCTGTATGTGGACTGGGGATGGGGCCACCTTTTGCCTCAGGTGGCCAAATGCCTGGACCCTCTACCTAGTGCTATTTTTCTAGAAAAAGAGGTGCCTCAACTCACCATGAATGCCTCTCTCATTCTGTTATAATGGAAGTGGTGCCCACCTGAGAGTTGCCAGAACTGAGTTCGGCTAAAGAAAAGCCCTGCCTCTACCTCATGTCAGCCACGGCCTAGCACACTGACAGGCACGCTGCGTGATAACCATATCTCTGTGCTGAATCTTTGTGTGTGGAACAAAAAGCCCTCATATAATTTATGTGTTGTCCATGCAGTCCATGTGGGAGTAAGCTGACAATCTCCAGCTAGCTGCCTGTTTGGCTGCTTCCTTCATTTTATGAATAGCCTGGCATCCGTGATGGGAGGGGGGGTGAGAGAAGGTGGGCTGTATCTGCGCTGTTTGAAGCTCTATGATCCTTTCATATGGCACAAGTGCCTTGGATGTTAACAGCTCCACAGTTGAGGCCAGCACGGTGGAAGATATTTAAATCTCATTTGCACAAATTGCCTGGTTGCGATTCTTGCTGAAAGATTATCACCTGCCTCCAGTATTCTTGAATACACACACACATGTTGCAGGGAGGGCAGGCAGGTAAAACCACACACAAGCAGACAGCCCACAAACAGACTCTCTCCCTCATAATGGAGGCACTTGCCCAGGGAAGTTGCAGCAAGGCAGTAAAACACCTCAGGTTATCTCATTCCCCAGAGAGGATCTATGCCAGATGGCCAGGCTATATGGTGGTTTGATGAGGCTCTCGTTTTGCTGAAACGGTGTTTATGTCCATTTTGCTATGGCTCAGTCATACCAATTAGGACTGATGTGACCAAGGTAGAACAGAGTGCGCTTTTGTGGGGACGTTACAAAGGCATAGAAGGGAGAGATAACAGACGACGCGCAACTTTGTACAACACTAAACATGTTAGGTCAATAAAAGATTAACTTTTTTAATGTCTAGTTCAGCAAAAGGTGGTGTGTGGGTGTGAATATGTCTCTCATCGTTAGCCTGATATTCTTTTGGGGATAACATTCCTCCTCTTGTGGTAAGTGTGCTCATGTGTCCTTTCGTTGAATGGTTGTCAAAGGACAGTCTCTGAGTCTTTTGTTTAAAGGACTCCAAGCCCACATCAGCACCATACATTTAAAGCACTACTAAGCCACTTTAACAGTCTCCCAAAGAATGCTGGGAAATGTAGCTTGTTTCCCCCCCAAAGGACTAAAGAACAGGGCTTTTTCCAGCTGGAACTTGTCAGAACTCAGTTCCAGCCCCTCTCAGGTGGGCACTATTATAAGAGAACAAGGGAGGCGTTCATGGTGAGTTGCGGCACCTATTTTTCTAGAAATATAGCATTGCTAAAGAGTGGCATTTTGCAGAGATGTTTGGGTTGCCATATGTCTTCTTTTTCCAGGACACACCCTCTTTTTCATGATTATGTAAAATGAGTCATTATAGCGATCCATAGTTAAAAGTAGAAGTCGGCAAATGTGTCCTCTTTTCTGCTCTTCAGAATATTAATCCCTCTTTATGACGAACTCTGGTAATTGTAGCTCCATGAGGAGAACAGGGGCTTTCTAACAACTCTCAGCATCCTTAACAAGCTAAAGTTCCTAGGATACTTGGGAGAAGCCTTGACTGCTAAAGTGGTTTAATAGTGCTTCAAATGTACCATGCAGATGTGACCCAAGCCTGGATCAAGAAGTTTAAGAAGGGAAAGCAGGAGTCTTGAAATTGCCCATGAACAGTGAGAACCTGGACTATAGGCTGAGCAAGCACGTAGCTCCCCTTGCCATAGTCTTATTACCCCACTGTGATGAGACGTTATTACCTTTCTATTTCATTTATTGTAAGGATTTCTATATTTGCATCTATCCATACAAGTTAGCATACACTTACTTTTTGCAAATATGTAGCCTCTTCTGTCCCCTCCTTTTTGGGAGGTGATGCTTATATTTTCTATGCAGTCCAGATGCAGATGGCTTCTTGAAAAACCCATATATGACCTATTCATATAGGGCTTTGCCTTCCTTCTTTCACTGTGACAATATATTGGTTGACTGAGCTTCTTGCCTGCCTCTCTCTCTCTCTCTCTCTCTCTCTCTCTCTCTCTCTCTCGCCTTCTCAGCATGATTTAGACTCTAACATTTGGTTTCTGTCAGCCCGGCTGACATGATACAGTACGTCACTGAGAAAGGAAAGCACTCGGGAGCCTGGAAGCTTCTTGTTCTGTGTGAGCTTGATTGTTGGACAGGAGTTAACAGGCATATAATCACATTTCAAGGAATGCAGAGGATGTTCTTCTGGCCTCTTCTCTGTCTCCATTGCAAGCAGCCTCCACACTGATGGGCACGGAGCTGTCCGTTAGGATCTCTCTCTGCTACCTCCACTCTAGAATCATAGAATCATAGAGTTGGAAGAGACCACAAGGGCCATCGAGTCCAACCCCCTTGACTCTTGTCAAGTTCATGTGTAAACACATGGAAAGGGGAGTGGGATCCTATCTGTTGGTGCTGCCCCCCCAACTCCTATGCCTTCAACAGAACTTCCATGAAGGGGCATCTAGATGGCTGTATACACATAGGCACTTCACTGCACAGTGTCCTCAACGTGTGGACAACAGGGGTGAAGCCATATAGCTGTCAATGCATATGACTTGAAGGCAATGCTTTTCTTCTAGAAAAATAGGTGCCGGTACTGCATATCCTTGAGTCCTTGGGGGGGGGGAGCACTGCTTGAAGGGAGTATTCAAAACAGTGTCATTGGTGTCAACTGTGGATTGACAAAAGGAGGTCTTATATTAAGCCAAGTATGTATGAGGTAGATGGAAGAGAGGTGAATTCACCGCATATTCTTGAGCCAGCAAACCATAGTTGGTTGGGCAGGGAATGTGACAGCTGAACTGGACTACTCTGTATGTCCTCTAAACTATTGTTCTATCAGATTACTGCAGCTTTAGGTCATGGGTTGGCAAACTAAGGCTCACAGGCCAGAGCAGGCCCAATTGCCTTTTGGATCTGGCCTGCAGACGGTACAGGAATTGCCATGTGGATCGCCAGTGCGCACGTTCTTTCCCTCTCCCTCCTGCTCCCTCACACAGCACCGGTGCCGGCTCCTCCTCCCTCCCTCCTCTGGGCTTCTCCCCACCCTGCCTAGAGGAGGAAGGGGGCTGGGCTTTGTTGGTGCCGCCAGCAGCAGCAGCAGCAGCAGTGCTTGAGTGGCTGCCATTTTAAGCAACCCCTCTCCAGAGCCCTTTTGCGCACCACTCATCGTCCCCCTGCCACCGCCACCAGCCCCTGCCGCTCGCAAGACACAGATGAGCAGCCACTGGGGCTCGTCCGGTGCTGTGGAGAAGGGAGGGGAGAGTCGGTGTGGGGGTTGGCTTATAGTCCAGCCCCCCATAAGGTCTGAGAGACAGTGGACTGGCCCCCTGCTGAAAAAGTTTGCTGATCCCTGCTTTAGGTTAACCTTTCTACTGCTGTTGGGTTTGTTTGTTTTTTGGTCACTATCATTGTTCCGAAGACAAATTTCAGAGAGACTTAGAAATAAATATGCATGGATCTGATTCCTTGTGTGTGTGTGTGTGGGGGGGGGCAAATCAACATTTTTTGTCACGGCCTAATTCCAGTCTCCTGGGAGGCATGTCAGAATTTTCCTGTTGTGGAGGGAGTCAAAGCTGTAGGATTTGCTGAGAGGCTTGGGGATCTTGGCCTGCTCCTGCTCACTCCATTCTTATACACCTTTTTAATGTGTTGGTGGGAGGGGGGGCGTTATTGGTTTGTGTGGTGTTCTTTTTGGTTCTTGTTTTTATCATGTATTTTGTGCTTTTATATTGCATTTCTATGCTATGAACTGCCCTGAAATCTGTGGAGGAAGAGCGGTATACAAATTTTAAGGATAGTGATACCTCTCCATATTCCATATGGCAGGTATTATAGTTTCCTAACCCTCTAGTGCTCTCCTTCCCTCATAATTATCAAGCTGAAAAATGTATTTCTGGCATGACACTCTTGTTGGGAATAAGGTTTTACTTCCGAAAGCTCTAATATGGGAGTGAATTCCAGCAGAATTCCTCCACTGACAATAGAATTCAGCCAGGGTCTCGGTTCCTCCCCCATGACTGAAAAAGCTTCCGCCAGATGATATGTCATCAAATAAGATTTGAGTCCATTTCCTAGAAGTCACATGTCTGCATTGTGACAGCTGCCAGTCAAGAAGTTAACAAGACAGGCACCCTTGCTGAAAGTTTGAGATGAAGAAGATATGGAAGATGAGCTGAGCACAACAAAGCTGTTGCCAGTGCCTCCTCAGCTTGATGGAGCTCATATGTTCTTCACCCTTTTGGGGAAAAAAGGATAAAATATACCTCAGTCTGGTGCCTTTCAGTTACAGTGACAGAGAAAAGATGGTGTGTGGTTTGTGTGTATGTGTGAGAGGGAATGCGGAAGAATATAACCTTAAATCTTCTGACGAGCTCTTAGAAATATGGAGGGATGAAATCTTGAGCATGAATTGATGGGGGATGGGGGATTTATCACTTTCCTCCTTGTAAGAGTCCTCGGGGGAGGGGAATGTGGTGTAGCAGTCTGTAGGAGGGGGCGAAAGATGCTGATTTAGTGTGGCACATGTACAATTTGCTGCATTTGGTTTTACCCAGCAATTAGTTTCTCTAGAGACAGACAAGCAGTTTGCTTTCGTGGATACTTCTGGCAGAAGCAGAAATTTAATGCTCTTTACCGGTGTGTTTTGTAGACAGCTGGCATTCCCACTGCTGCCAGGACTGCGTTGACACTTGTGAGCAAAACACACTGTGCCAAATGAAACTGTCTTTCTTTCTGTTACCTTCTCTGGGAATTCTATATCGAAGAGTTTTGTTCTCCTTTATCCTCTTACCTGCAGCATGCGAGCATAGGCAGGGCTTGTATGTTAGACCAGCGGTTCTGAAAATTTGTGAAACTCTCTTCAAGGTTATTTTGGTGCACAGTGGTAACAATAATGCAGCCAGGAGAGATTTAAAATGCAAACGGCTTATTCATTAGGGGTAATGAGAAGGAAGCTCCAAACAAACCAGAGAACAAAAGCCTTTAACACTGTCTGACATGATCCATAATCAGCCCTGATATTGTCAGTTTCATAGCATGACTGCCTACCCCCTACCCCACCAACCAGCCCCTCTAAGCCCTGGTGATTTTGCAGAAAGTAGCAAGCCTGCTTGGAATTGATGCTTCTTCATTACAGGCTTTTATTGTTCAAACTCAAGTTAGACCCCTTAGAACAGGCATAGGCAAACTCGGCCCTCCAGGTGTTTTTGGGACTACAACTCCCATCATCCCTGACCACTGGTCCTGTTAGCTAGGGATGATGGGAGTTGTAGTCCCAAAACATCTGGAGGGCCGAGTTTGCCTATGCCTGGCTTAGGAAGTTGTCGTTGAACCCAACTCAAATTCTTTGGAATGTCAATAAAACAAAGTCAAGAAATGCCAATCTAGAATCCTACCCAGAGAGGCAAAGCAGGGCAAGGAGAAGAACTTCACTAGAGGAGACTGATGGCAAATGGAATCCCCAACTAAACATTCTATTTCGTTCCTCTTACAACCTTTGGAAACAACCATCTGTAAATCTACATAGAATTTTGGTTTTTTCAGGTTTTCTTCCCTTCCTCCAACAGAGCAATAGAGTCACCATACAGTCATACCTCGGGTTACAGATGCTTCAGGTTGCGTTTTTTCAGGTTACGGATGCGCCGAAACCTGGAAGTCCCGGAACGGGTTACTTCTGGGTTTCAGCGGTCACGCATGTGCAGAAGCACTAAATTGTGCTTTGTGCATGCACAAAAGCACCAAATCACAACTCGTGCATGCGGAGACGTGCTGCTGTGGGTTGTGAACATGCATCCGGCACAGATCATGTTCACAACCCGAGCGTCCACTGTATTCTGAAGAGCAAAAAAGAGGACACACTTGCTGGCACCTGGGGCATGCTGTGGGTGGGTCACACACTGGAGTGACATCAGAGGGTGCCAGGAAGGGATGCGGCAAAACCTGGACATTTTGGCAAATTCAAAAAGTCCGCCTGGACAGAAATTTTACCTCTAAAAAAAGAGGACGTGTACTGGAAAAAGAGGACGTATGACAACCCTTGATATGAACATATATTTTTTTAATCAGGGAAGGGAACATCCAGAGACAGGGGAGGCAACAGACTTTACTCACAGGGCTGGGCTTGACATACTGATCATGGTGTGCAAACTGGCAACCTCTGCAAGACCTCAAGGTTGTAGTGGCCAGTTCGGAGAAAATGCTGACGGTGTGTAGCAGCTATGAAAAAGGCAAATGCCATGCTATGGATCCTTAGGAAAAGATTCTAAAAACACAAGTGTCAATATCTTCTTGCCATGATAAAAATGTGTGTTGCGGCTGCACGTGGAACGCGGTGTACACTTCTGGTGCCTCAGCTCAAAAAAAGTATTGTAGAGATTCAGAAAAGGTCAACCAAAATGACCAAGGGGATGGAGCAACTCCCCTATGTGGAAAGGTTACAACATTTGGGACTTTTTAATTTTAGAGAAAAGGTGAACAACATGAGTGGAATAGGATAGTATATAATTTTGAGGATGATTCCCTCCCCCCTTCCTCTCCCATAATACTAAAACCTGGGGCCATCCATTTATTGAAACTGAACGGTGAAAGTTTTAGGATAGGGTAAAGGAGGACGTTCTTTGCACAACATATACAGTTGCAACTGAAATTATTCAACCCCCATTGCAAATTGGGTTTATATCAAAATTTCAGCTGTTTGCAATGAGCAAATCAAACAAAAAGAATTGAAAGAGCTCGACGCCATGGATGCTTCAAATAGTTCCCCCCAAATTCAGCTGAAAATGCAACTTATATCAATAAAGTGTAAAGAAACCGGCAGTAGCGTAAAGGTGGGTACACATCCTGTTAATAACACCTTCATTGTTGTCTTTGGCTCCTTAGCCCATTATAACCTACAGTATGTTGGGGAAGAAAAGGGTTTGTCCTAGTGCCTGTAGCACCTGTGACTAAACAAGCCTAAGGCATCTCATGAGGGCAAGGAAATGGGTGCTTGTCAGTGTGGATATTCGCAGCTTGACAGTCCTGAATGGAAATCCTGTGGTTATCCGTCTGCAGGCTTCAGGGAAAACTGAAGAACCCACAGCAGGCGCCGGTCTGAGCTGCTCTTTCCTTGCTCTAGCAATCTTTGTTGCACTGTAATCACACAATTATTGTGCCATTAAAATGTCATATTCGTAGAAACCCACATAAACAAAGCATTAACAATTGCTGGAAAATTGTAGTCTTTACTGCTAATGACCTGCTCTCCCTCCCACCACCTCCTTCCCCCCTCCACTCTTTTTTCCCTGAGCCTTGATTTAAGAGGCAGACGCAGAAGTATGTCTCCAAGCTTAGAGAGTTTCAATTTTTAATGTGCTGTCACAGTGAGAGACTTTCCTTTCCTTTCTTGTTTTTATTTTAAGCCACAGGTGTTTCCAAGGAAGCTACTTAGTGAGCTGGTAAAGGAGGAGGCAGCTGTTACCTGAGTGCGTTCTCAGCTAGGGGAAGATGTCAAATATCTTGTGCAATAAGGGAGAGCTGCTTTGGGGGAAGAGTTGGGTTTCCAGCCTTTATACACAGGAGGCAAAAAATTAAGGCTGTGCACTTTCATCCCCCTGGGTCCCTATCTCTCTGTAAAGAAGGCTTGTCTGAGTAATAATTAACGGAAGAGGGAAACAGGGTCAGAGAGAAAGGAACGGGCCTCAGTCCACCAACTTAATTTCCGATAGAGCAACTTAGCCTCTGCTGTGAATTAATGAAGCCCTTTCCTTTAAACTTCCTGCTTGTCCCCAAGAGGTCCCATCTAATTGATTCCTCCGGGACTCAGGTGTGCTATTTCACAGCGTGTTAGTGCTGTTTCTCAGATGATAGCCCACGTAATTCTGCACAGTTTGAGGTAGCCCTTTAGTTGTGGTGTTTGGTGGATAGTTCCTTTGGCTAAGCATCCCCATTGCGGATTCTTTTTTTTAAGAGAATATAATGGAAATACCTCGCTGCTGAATTTTTCAGTGAAGAAAATGATCAAATACACGGCCTCTCTGTCCTCAGATGAACTGGGACTGTCACTTTCAGTTGAAGCTTTAGCAGACAGTTTGATTAGTCTAGCTCTGACATACAGTTATTTTGGATCTCCCCACTTTGCCTGTATATCTGAATGCAGTGTGATCAGTTCAAGGAGCATCTCTACTAACCTTTTTGGTTATACATGGGAACAGTCTTACATTGGAAAGCTTCTGCAAGTGCCTTTGAGTTTCCATCTCATAAATTGGACTCAGTTTGTTAGTCTTTGTACGTAATTGCCCTAGCTAGTGCCCCAGACAAAGAAAAAGGTGCTGTCACATCCCCCAGGGGGAATGACCCTAGACTTGGCATGGAAGATATGGGGCAAGGGAGCTTGTGTATTACCAGGGGACCTAAAGCCCCATATGGAGATGAATAGACAGAGGACTTCATCAGACCTCCTCAGACCCCATCAGAGAACCAGGTACCAGCAGTCCCTGCCGCCTGAGCAGACAGCCCGAGACACCTCCCCGGAACCACTTTTTCAATCACTTGATCCCATCTCTTCTTCCTTGCCTGAGATGCCAACTGGTCCTCATCCTCCTGAAGACAAAATGTTAGAGGAGTTCTAGACTTCCATGCAGAGCATGACCCACTCTTCACTCAGCCAATGAAGCTTGAACTCTTGATGGCCTACTCTGTTCTATAGGGCTCAATTATGCTATGGTGGTGCTTGGAACAGATCTACCTTGAAACTGTCTGAAGTCCTGCCTGTCTTGCATCCATTTGACCATGTTTTGCCTCTTGCCTTTGTTGATGAATCTTCGCTGGCTCTGTTTTGAGTCATCAGCCCTATTGCCTACTACTATGGCTACTAATGATGATGATATTCATATCTATAGCTATCTATCTATCATCTATATCTATCTATCATCTATCTATCTATCATCTATCTATCATCATCATCTATCTATCATCTATCTATCTATCTATCTATCTATCATCTATCATCTATCTATCTATCTATCTATCTATCTATCTATCTATCTATCTAATCTATCACCTATATCTATCTATCATCTATCTATCTATCATCTATCTATCTATCTATCTATCTATCTATCTATCATCTATCTATCTATCTATCTATCTATCATCTATCTATCTATCTATCTATCTATCATCATCATCTATCTATCATCTATCTATCTATCTATCTATCTATCATCTATCTATCTCTCATCTATCTATCTATCTATCTATCTATCTATCTATCTATCTATCATCTATCATCTATCTATCATCTATCATCTATCTATCTATCTAATCTATCTATCTAAGCTATCTATCTATCTATCTATCTATCTATCATCTATCTATCTATTTATCATCTATCTATCTCTATCATCTATCTATCTATCTATCTATCATCTATCATCATCTATCTATCTATCTGTCTGTCTGTCTGTCTGTCTGTCTGTCAGTCTCTCTGTCTGCCTATCTATCTATCTATCATCTATCTATCTATCATCTATCTATCTATCTATCTATCTATCATCTATCTATTATCTCACCTAACTAACTAACTAACTAACTAACTAACTAACTAAACTATACTATACTATACTATACTATACTATACTATACTATCTAGGCAATATATGCAAATGGCTTGATCCAGATGCATTGCACACAATCAAGGAAATGGCACTAATTTCTATATGATTGCCCAGTTTACACGTTACATTTCTCAAGACAAAAATTGAGTCTGTTTTCATGCACAAAAAACAATGTATTGTGTATACTGCCCCTTTAACATACAAATAGAGGAAGAGCTTTTTTGAGCTGTCATATTGGTTTATCTCGAAAAGAAGGTGGGAGGGCTTTGCAGTCTCCTGTCTGAGGGCTTGCCTTATTGATATTTGCTGCCAACGAAAGGCACATTTCATATGTATCTGACATGTTGTCTTTGCTGACAACATCTGGGGGTGGTGGGTGCAGCAGCAAAGCATAACATTACCTGAATGAAAAATATGCTAATTTAAAGAAGGGTGCATTTCCTTCCGTGTCCGTGTCCATCTGTATGTGTCTGTGTGTAGTTTTGGGGGGCATTCCCGGTATATGTAAGGTTTGAGATAACTCTGCTCTGGTCCACTGCCATACATCCATGATTCTAGATAGTTTTCATGATATGAAACTGTGTGGAAAACACTCCTTATTTATAATCAGGTACTACATGAAAGCAGAATATTTGCAAGGCAACTCCCCTACTCCTTTTTTTAAACAAAAGCTATAGGTATATTATGGAAAGCTGATCATGTCTTTCTGCATAAAGTGATGGAAAGTATTAATTCCATTGGGATGGTCCTTGTCTCTTGGTGGATGTGGGTCTTTTCCAACTTGGTTGTGACACAGGTTAGTAGTTATCCAATGTTAGCCATTTTCCACAAAAAAATTGGACATAGCTTGTTTTATGGGTAGTTTTCCTCTGCTTGTGGCTTTCAGTGCAATATAACATTGACTCGGGGTAGCGTGGAACTGACACATACAGTTTTATGGGGTATTTTTCTACCTCAAGCGAATTGGGGACCCCAGCGTGGTAAAATGTCCCCAAACAAAGCTGGAAGTCAGACCATTGGGCCACCTATCTCAGTATTGCCTTTTTTGACTGGCAGCAGATTTCTAGGGTTTAAAGCAGCTGTCTAACTCAGCACCACCTGTAGATGCCGGGCTTTGAACCCGGGATGTTCTGCATGTAAGACAGATGCTCTGTCACTGAGCTACAGCCCTTTCCTTCTAATGGGGAGTTGAAGATACTGCTGCATTATCGCTCTGAACATTCCCTTACATATTAGTGTTATCTTGGAACATTTCTATTTTTAGTGTTAAAAACCCCCTCTACTATTTCCCGAAGGATTCTCCAGGGATCAGTTTGTAAGCTGTTACATCTTCTTACATGTGGGATGTCTCAAATCTTTTCAGAGTGGCTTAACATTTTGGTCATTGAACAAATACATTGAACGAAGATATGTGAATTGCTCTTATTTTATACAGATAACACTTGTTTTTGAAAGGCGTTTTGCTCAGACCACCATGTCCTTACTGTATGTGTGCCTCAGCTCTGGAAGCCTCAAAGTCAGATCAAAGCTTTGCTGGGCTTGATTGTTAACGTGGAGCTGCGTACCAGCAGGGGCTCTCCCATTCTCTTGGAAGAAAATGGGAGCAACTCTGGATTGTAATTATCTGGGTGCTTAGCAGAGGGTTGGGGAACTAGTGGCCCTCCAGAGGCTGTGGGGTTCCGACTCCCATCAGCCCCAGCTAGCATGGCCAGTAGTCGGGGATGATAGGACTTGTCGTAGGGTGACAACTTAAGGTTCCCCATCGCTGACTTAACATACCAAGTTCCTCTGCAGCTTCAGGTTCAGGACACAAAAGGCCCAAACCACTGGCTTAACTTGGGCTGCATCCAACATGGCCGTTCCATCAGCACAAGGATTCCCACCTGCTCAATGGAACATTCTTCTCCCTTCCCCCCAATACCCACTAACTCTGTTCTAGGGGTTCCCTAGCCCTTTGGATCAGTTTTGAGGAGGGCACAAAGCATGCATGGGGAGAAAAGACAGGTGCAAGCCGAAAATCTTTGCTGACAGGACACGTTAGTTGAATACCACCCAGTGCCTGTTAATGATACCTAAAGTCTGAACTTTGAGACTGAGGAGGGGAGGGCTATGGTAAGGATCTTTTAATAGCTGGTGAGACTGATTAGCTATTTCCCCCCATGAGATGGGGAAGGATTTGTCCCCCTCCCTCTGCTGGAAGGGCTCTCATTCTCTCAAATTCTTTATTAACTCACTGTTTTATATAATTAATACTAGTCATTAAGCTGCAGCATTGAAAGAAAAATGGCCTAATTTCTGAGAGAGAGGGGGGGGGAAATCAAATTTATTACCAGTACACGAGAGAAAATGAATATGAGGCACACAGAGAGGAGCTGTGTGGAAGACAAATAGAAAGGCAAGTAGAGTATTGACTTGATCCTTCTCGGGTGCATGCTAATTTGGAACCTAAAGTGAGTTAGATCATAATAAATTAAATTTAGATTTCGGCACATCAGTTAAATAAGTCCCCAGATAGAATTCTACTTGAGAGGAAGAAGAGGTAATGCCTGGTGGAAATGTTATAATGAAGAACTTATCCAATAATCCATAACTGATGTTTCGTCCTGGGTGAACGAAGGGGTTTTCCTGCTTCAGTGTTTAATTCCTGTACCTCTCCTTTATCAGTAGTCAAGGAACAGGTAAGTTATCAGTTGGCTTGAATGACAATTGCTCATTCAAGCCGGTCGTAAAATTGTAGGGCTATGGAATGAGTGGAAAGTCCTCTCGCCCAGCTCCTTTACTGAGGCAAGTTCTTCCGTTCCAAAGCATGCCTTCTTAGCAATTAGTCCATATGTCACCTTGAGAGGACAGGCAATGAGCTGAAATTCACTATTAGGAAAGTCAGTTGTGGCAATTTGTCTTGGACTGTGCCATTGAGATTGCAGTTAGAAAGGAGTCACATGTGTGGGTGTGTGGCAAGCACGGAGATGCTTTGACTAGAACAAATCTTCCAGAAATGCTGGTTTGGTGGCACAGGAAATACAACTTCATTCATTTGTTAATTTTGTATCCTGCCTTTCCACCAAATTACGCTCAAGGCAGTCAACAGCAAAAAAAATACAAACAACAACAAGTAAAATACCTATAACCAAACACTGCATACAATTCAGCCAGACTTAAGCACTTTAAAGGTAAAGGTAAAGGACCTAGGCTCCATTTTTTTCAATGGATGGGAGCTCAGCAGATGCCTGACTTTGGCAGTGAAATAAATGGAAGCTTTATGGTGCTTATGAGCTGGATTGTGCCCATTTCATGGGCTGGAGCCCACCCGTTTAAAAAGAAGTGTTTTATTTTGGCAGTCTGAAAAAGAAAGGATTCTGAGGACTGTCGTCAAACCTTATAAATCTTGGGACCTTAAGTGATTCTAGGATTCACTGGATGTAACTTCTCCCGATCTTTTACTGCATTGATAAATCATGTTTTACAAGATGCCTTAAAAAAACATCAACTGTATTGATTGCACGATATATTGGACTCCTACCAAAAGCTTGCAAACACATTTCATATATCCTCCTGCTTGAAAATAGCCTGATGGGCTGGAGTGGTCTTAAGAATGAATGGCTTTCAGAACATCCTCCAATGCTTTATATCTTCAAATCCTCAGCTGTTGTTCAAAATGCAAGGATTCTTTTCATCTGTGGCTCTAGCTAGGGCAGCTAGGGAAGGTATAAGCAATGAAGAAATGAGTAAAAATGACATTGTGAGTGTCCATATTTATTCGCCCTGTCAAATGTGCTCCATCTACAAGTCAAAAGATTATTTCTTCAATTGCCGGAAACTGCAAACATGCCCTGGGATGTGAGACTTAGTCAGGGCTTCCCTGACTTTTGCAGAATTGCTGGCAATAAAGTTACACAACCAAGCTGCAGAACTGACTGGCTCCAGGTTTTTTTGGGGGGGACCCTTCTTGCAGGGGTCACTGGCACTGGGAGCCACCACCACTGGATTACTTATGGGTGGGCAACAGTCAGTGACCTGTAACGCCCCCCCCAAAAAAAATTCCAAAGGGATTTTGGTGATTCTTTGGTCTGATCCAGCAGGATTCATCTGTTCTTATGGTCCCAGCTACTTCTGCCTCATCAGCCAATTGGTTCTTGTTCTTGAAGATCGTGTCGAGGATAGCTGAGTCCCATCTTCTGGAATACGAAATTGTCAGCAAGGCAGGGCAAGAATGCCATTACACTGTTGCAGAAGCTGGGTGCCACCCCCACTCTCTGCCAAGTGGTAGCAAGATTCCAGGAGGTTCCAGGCACTCACCAAAGGTCTGTGTTCCTATGGGGAATTGAGACAGAGTAGAGACTGACGTAGCTTTAGGAAACATGGTTTACACCTTCAGTCTGCATGGAGGGAGTCCAGATTTTACAGTGTGGCATCTCTCCTCTCCCTTCTTCCCAGCACAGCAGCTAAAGACTCTCTTTTCCTGTCACTTCATACCCAGTTACCTTGGCAACCTTCCGTCTGCCCATGCCCAAGATTCCTCTTAGATGGGCCATCAACACCTTTTGAAATGTTAAGGGATCTATCCCAGATGAAGCCCTGGCACAGAAAGGAAGCTTAGCCTGTATTTTTCCACTGACCTCTAATCTTCCCTTCAAAACTAACAATGAAACATATGTTGTAGATACTTTCCCACATTTATTATGCCATTTTTGTGATATACAAATGACATGAGAAAACTTGGTATACTTATTTCTTTAACATCATTCTTGTTTATAAAACCCAATAAAAATAAATAATAAAAAATCCAAATAATAAAAATCCTACCATTATTAATTTCTGGGGTTTAGGGGGGTCCCCCCAAATCCATAACAATACTTTTCATTGATTCAGTTAGGTAGCCGTGTTGGTCTGATGCAGTCAATATATATATATATATATATATATATATATATATATATATATATATATATATATATATATATATATATATTTATATAAAATAAAAAAATTGTCCAGTAGCACCTTAGAGAAGAAGTGTGCATGCACATGAAAGCTCATACCAAGAACAAACTTAGTTGGTCTCTAAGGTGCTACTGGACAATTTTATATATCTATATCTATCTATATCTATATATCAATTTATTTGTATATCTATAGATATAATACTTTTCATTGTTAGCAGAGTTTGTCTTCCAACATATATCAGAGAAATTGAGGTGTCCCATTATTGCTATGTCCTCTTTGAAATTTGTTGATCAGATCTAGGGATTCTAGGTGGACTTTCTTTAATACATTTGAAGCTGGATTTAAAACAAGAAGAGAACTTTTGCTGGGGAGCACAAGTAGGGAGAATGCTGTCAGGCTCATGTCCTGGCCTGCCATGGTCTTCCCTTAGGCACCTGGTTGGTGAATGGCAGACCAGGAAGCTAGATGAAACTTCCTTTGGTGTGATCCAGCCGGTTTTGGCTGATGAGATGTGGAAAACAGCACATTGGTTGTCAGAGCTTTCTAAGCATATGCAGAAACTAAAGGATATAGGTGAGAAATAGGAGGAGATTCAAAGCCTAACAAGGAGATGATGAAGAAGAATGCAAGCTGCACTCTAAAGAAAGACTACAGATGGCAAATACGCAAGGGACAGAGCATTCCAGGTTTTAAAAGAAAAGTAAACAATTTAAATGGGATTCGGAAGATAACGCCGAGGCAGCAGAATTCTGAACAGAAGTTAAAGGCTTAAGGTGGGAGAGTAAAGGACTGGAAAACACAACATTACTAATCCAGCTGAGACACAATTAAAGCCCTACCTAGTATTCTAGCAGTGTAAGTTGAACAAAACAGATTTTTGCAGTATTAAAGGGTGGGTATAGCAAGATCTGTCAATAGCGTTGATTGGTTGAGAAAGTTGAGCATAAGGTGCCAAGGTGAAAAGATTAAATGCAAAGCATAAGTCAGGGGAACAAGAGCCTTTGGGGAGGGGATGCAGCTTGGTAGTGGATGCAGAAGAGCCCAGGTTCAATTCCTGGCATCTCCAGGGAGAGTTAGGAGAGACGCTTGTCTGAAATGCTGGATAGCTGCTGCTAGATAGGGCTCGTCCACATTTCCACGTGTTTCGTGCCTAGAAAGCAGGGGTCTGAGAGGTTTTCCGTTTGCCCTGGGGGAAACCTGCTCTTTAGTGCTGAATCAAAACGAACGTCAATCAGCGGAAATCTGGATTGAAGTTTGGTAGACTTGGCGGTAAAGAGTGAGATTTCCTGTGGGAAAGCAGGATGACGAGTAGAAATGTGGATGAGCCCTTAGTGTATACAATACTGAGCTAGACGGGGCACTATAAGGCTGCTTCCTTTGTTCCTGATTTTATAAGTAATAAGCAAAGGACCACGGAGCAATGCACACACAGAGAGGACCGCTATGCATGAATACTCTGTGGCTGAAACCCCAAGCCCGCGTACCTGGGAGTGAACACAGTTAGACTTAAAGGTAAAGGGACCCCTGACCATTAGGTCCAGTCGCGACCGACTCTGGGGTTGCGGCGCTCATCTCACTTTATTGGCCTAGGGAGCCGGCGTACAGCTTCCGGGTCATGTGGCCAGCATGACTAAGCCGCTTCTGGCGAACCACAGCAGCGCACGGAAACGCTGTTTACCTTCCCGCCGGAGTGGTACCTATTTATCTACTTGCATTTTAACAAGCTTTCGAACAGCTAGGTTGGCAGGAGCAGGGACCGAGCAACAGGAGCTCACCCCGTCGTGGGGATTTGAACCGCCGACCTTCTGATCAGCAAGTCCTAGGCTCTGTTTTTTAACCCACAACGCCACCCGTGTCCCTCACAGTCAGACTTACTTTTGAGCAAACATCTATGAGACTGTGCCAGCAGAAGGTTGGATTCCTTTTCTCTTGCAGCAGCAAGAAGCATTTGGATTAATGGTAGTTTAGAGAAGAAAAAAAAGATGTGGTTAGACACATTGGTCACAAACCACTGCCATTCCCCATCATGCATACCTCATTGAATTGAATGCAGGTTACAACTGAAAAGAATTGCATGGCTTCCATTCATTTCCGTGTGACTTGCACAGGCAACATTATAGGTGGATCATGGTTTAAATAAATAATCAGCATTGCTTTGGTGGAATTTAATGAAGCATGCTGCACAAATGTATTGGATTTTTTTTATTAAAGGAGTCAAAAGTCTGCAAGCATGTAGATAAGAGTGATCTTGTATAAATTTAAATGTCCAGAAGGGCTTTGATGTAGCCCCTCACTTAGGTGCTTGAGAAAAGATGTCTCATCGCTGTAATAGGAGCTAGCCATTTGGTGCTTGCCTTTATAGCCAACATGAAATGTAATATTCAACATTACAGGGGTACTTTGGACCAGTCCAATGTGTAAAGCTGATGAAGGGGACGTGGGCCATTCATTTGTCAGAGGGATCATTCCCCCTCCTCCCCTACCTATTATTACATTAAAATGTGCTGTCAGATGTGAATAAAATCAATTATGGGGTAAAATTGCCAGTTTCGAAAGCCTCATTTTGTGCTGTTAGCAGCCAAAAGGGACTTGGATACTGACTTAACAATAAAAAAGAGAGATCAATTATTGGATAAGATCACACATTCCCCCCCCCCCAGTGTTGGAACAATTGTACAAGTTTTGAATCTCTCTGTACTACACACAGGTTGAGATCAAAGAGGCTGTGCTTCTGTAATGATGTGATTTTATCAGGGCCCCATTGTGTTGGCTTCCACAATGCAGGGACAAAGCCATTGTGTGCAGCTGAACGAAAGGACAGGTTGACTCTTCAGCACGTGAGGGTATGGCACGGAGAGCATGGCGGGGATGGTTTGGGCTGTGGCTTGGGCAAGGGGTGCAGGCAGATGCTGCAATTAAAGCTGTGTTCTGTTAACACAGGCCTCTACCACCTTGTTCTGCCACAAGGGCAGATTCACGCCTTAAAGATGGATAAGTGAGTACAGTGGTACCTCGGATTATGAACTTAATTCGTTCCAGAGGTCCATTCTTAACCCAAAACCATTCTTAACCTGAGGTGTGCTGTGCTGTGTATAGATTGAAATTTAATTACTATACAGTGGTACCTCGGGTTACATACGCTTCAGGTTACATATGCTTCAGGTTACAGACTCTGCTAACCCAGAAATAGTACCTCGGGTTAAGAACTTTGCTTCAGGATGAGTACAGAAATCACATGGCGGCTGGGGGAGGCCCCATTAGCTAAAGTGGTGCTTCAGGTTAAGAACAGTTTCAGGTTAAGAACGGACCTCCGGAACGAATTTAGTACGTATCCAAGGGATAGCACTGTAATTTAAATGTAAATACAATACACCTCACCCTAGTGGAGAAGACTGTTCCTTGATGAGCTTAGTGTGCTGTCCAGGTGCCAAGTACTGATGGGCCATTTCAAGGCCCCTGCTGCTCTCCCTTCTGACAGTTCTTCATCTTTAAGTTGGACCAGATAGCCCTTCAAATAAAACTGAAGTCTGAAGGCTGTCCAAGCGCTGTATGACTGGAGACGTATTCAGCAGCAGGGGAAAGACTTTAGCTCAGTGGCAGAGGATTCACTTTCCATGCTGACAACAAAGGCATGACAATTCAGTTGCAGTGCTTCTTGTTCTGATGAGCATCCATGTTTGTACATGAACAGGGCTCTGACATCGACTGGGATGACCTCTGGAATCAGTTTGAAGAACGAAAGTACCTGACTGCCCGGAAATGGAAGGGAGGAGAGGACCCGTATCGACTATATGCCTTCAACCAGCGGGAGAGTGAGAGGATACCCAGTGACCGTGGCATACGAGACACAAGACACCACAGGTTCCATATTCCTTCTTCTCTCTCTCTCTCTTTTCCAGTTGCATATCAAAAAACACAGTTACCACACACATGCTCCTGCAAAAGGACTTGACCGTTCCTGAATTGTGTTATCGGGGAGCACACCCTAGGTCTGATGGTCTGTAGAGGCATAGGTCAGGGGCTGCATCCAACCATGTCATCCTGTTCTGCTCTCTATCCTTTCCTTGCATGTCTCCCCCTCAAAAGAAATCTGCTCTGGAAATATGGGTGAACCTCCAGAACAGATTTAGGAGCTGTACAGGGATTCAGCAGAGCGAGGAGGCAGGTGGAGTTGTGTTGCCCAAGTGTTGCACAAATAAGGACATATTCATTGGCTACAACCTCATGTTATTATTTAGTCTAAAGAGGAATCAATGGGCTCAATCCGTTATATTCTCTCACTTTTTTTGTATATCGCTTTTGTGATGCCAAGAATGCTTTACAATTATTAGGGTGGGGCGATATATTAATATATTGTCCAAAACCAGTTTGAAGTCCCTAATATGATATCGGTTTCATAATTTTTGACCTGGCAATATATCACGAATCATGGGGGTGGGTGCTATGCAAAAATCACGATGCGAAAAGAAGCGTCAAGCCGGCCATTGCTTCATCTCAGTTTGCTACTGAAAGCTCACAGAGTAACAATATATGGTGAGCATCTCAGCACTAAATCCGGTCTAGGGTGGCCACATAAAGGTGTCACCAAACAGGGGGAAATGCACCAGGAAAACATGCATGCATTTTGCATGTGATGTATATAGGTTGAAATTTAATTACTGTAATTTAAATGGAAATACAGTACACCTCACCCTAGTGGGGAAGACTGTTTCTTGATGAGCTTAGTGTGCTGTCCAGGTGCTAAGTGCTGATGGGCCACTTCAAGGCCCCTGCTGCTCTCCCTTCTGACAGTTCTTCATCTTTAAGGTAGACCAGGCAGCCCTTCAGATAAAACTCTATCCTGTAAAGTCTGAAGGCTGTCCAAACGCTGTATGACTGGAAACGTATTCAGCTGCAGGGGAAAGACTTTAGCTCAGTGGCAGAGGATTCACTTTCCATTCACAAGGTTCCAGGTTCAGTTCCTCAGCATCTCCAGGTAGAGCTGCAATAAGCCCCTGCCTGAAGCTTTGCAGAGCTGCTGCCAATCAGTGCAGACTAGACTGAACTCACTGGACCAGTGTTCAGTATAAGGCAGCTTTCTGTGTTCACATCTAGAGCAGCCTGGAAGATCCATGTGGAAGGAAGCAAAGGGTAGATCAGTCCAAGTCTAAAGTTGACAGGAAATGCTTCTGTCCTCTCCAGAAAAACCATAAGCTCCTCCTCCAGTAGGAGAGTCTGAGTAAAAATTTTTATTGAGCGATTCCCCTATTGGCCTAGTACCAGAAGAGGCACAGGGGGAACCACCAGACTGTCATCTTGCCACAGACCTGGGTTTAAGACACAGCCCTTAAATTAAATCTTAGATGCTGATTAGAAAATCCTAAATTCAGTTTCCATGTGAAAACTTTCCTCCCCCCAGCCCCCCTCCCATGTGAATATTATGGTAGGAGCCAATCTATACTAGATAATGTTGTGTTGATGCTTAAGTGCAAGCGCTGCTGAGATTCTCATTTGTTTGCAGACTATAGCCAGATGCTCTTTCCCCCAGAGGGAAGTTGACAGTCCTGATGGGTGTCAGTTAATAGCTAAGCAGAGAGCATGTCATTCCTGGAGAGAAATAACAAATGGAATATTCACCAGCTGCCCCATTGAAGATGGAAGTAGATGTAAATTGGCTGTCATTTCATCCCATCCCTTGGTCCAGATTCTGTACACCAGGGCACTGAGTTTTTGTTTGTGATTAGGGGTGTATATCAGGAATATAAGAAGAGCCACAGATGGTCCGTCTAGTCCGGCATCCTGTTCTCACCGTGGCCAACCAGATGCCCATGGGAAGTTCAAAAAAAAGGACCTGAGTGCAATAGCACTCTCCCATCAATTCTCATTGATGGAGCTAGAGATGGCACAGAACATAGATGTAGCATGGGCTAATTATATTTTCCCTCCTGATTCCTTCATGCAGTAATTGGGTTCTGGTTTATTGAAGATGTCAGGAGGATGCAGCATTAGCTAAGTACCTGAGCAAGCACATGAATTTAAAACAACAACAACAGCAGGTGTCTGGACTGGCCGATGGAGCGAGTGGGGAGCTCAGTTCGCAAGGAGGAAAGGAATTGCTCCCAGTGGGAGATACAGCCTGTCACTGGCCAGCTGCTTGGGGAGATTCAGCAGCTCCCCTCTGGCACGGCAGTGCACTTTGTGGAACAGGCTGCGGCAATGAGTCTCATTGGGAGGAGAGGCCAGGGACAGCGCATCTGATTGCCCAGAGCTGCCTGGTGGGCTAATGGAAACTGTCAAGCAGCAGTGGCTTGGGAAGCAGGGAGCATTTCATCCTCTAATCTTTTGGAGATTGTTAGTGGCGGGTCTCCCTCACAGGCATTGATGGAGTGAGCGTGCAAAACTCTATCTGAGTTTTGACACTAATGGCATTGATCAGGCATGATGTCCCAGCTGTATTTACCCAAATGCCATTTGCCTGGGATTCAGGCGTTGCTGTTGGGTAGCTCTGTGGGCTTCAGAGAGCACCCGCCTTCCTTTCCATATGCTTTAGCCCCCGTGGCAAGTGGATGAACTACTCACAGGAGCACAGGAAACTGCCTTATACCAAGTCAGACTCTGGGTCCGTCTAGCTCAGTATTGCCTGGAGATACTAGGGGTTGATCCTGGCATTCAGAGCAGGTGCTCTGCCTCTGAACTATGGACCTTCTCCAGTTCTCCCTGGTAGTCTTCTTTCTTTATTAAATTCAGCAGACACTCTCCTTTGCAGGAGCTCTGAAGTGGTGATTGCCTCTGGTTCAGGTTGGGACCTCAAAGCCCCAAGCTCCATAAAAAGAAGTTGGGGCTGCCCTCTCTCTAGCACACCCTTATCAGTGTAGGCCCCAGAATGTGCCCTCTAACAACTTCCTTACTTACCATATAAGCAGTGCTATTTTTCTAGAAAAAGAGGTGCTGGAATTCACCATGAACACCTCCCTTGTTCTTTTAGAATGGCAATGGCACCCACCTGAAAGGTGCCAGAACTGAGTTCTGGCTCGAAAAAAAAGTCCTGCATATAAGATTGATTTTTATGTGCTTAGTGTAGGCTAGATTGTTCCCATTGGTAGAAACTAGAGAGTTCAGAAGTTAGTGGTCAAGTTCACAGGGTATCTCCGGAAAATATTTCTCATGCATGTCCCAAGTTGAAGATAATGAATGGATTGCACAACTCACATTCAGTTCAATAAGGCTTTTGTCTTTGACACATCCCTTTGCTGGAAGTGCTTGGAAAAGTAAGAAGGTTTTTTTTTTTGGTGTGTGTGTTCACATGTAAGTTGGGGACGCGGGTGGTGCTGTGGGTTAAACCACAGAGCCTAGGGCTTGCCGATCAGAAGGTCATCGGTTCGAATCCCCGCAATGGGGTGAGCTCCCGTTACTCGGTCCCAGCTCCTGCCAACCTAGCAGTTCGAAAGCACATCAGAGTGCAAGTAGATAAATAGGTACCGCTGCAGCGGGAAGGTAAACGGCATTTCTGTGCGCTGCTCTGGTTGCTGTTGTAATCTTTCCGAATAATTTTTTATCAACTGCTTCTAAGAGAAGCAAACCAGTGTTAGATCAAGAGATGAAAGGTTCTTTCCCGGATTAGCAACTGGATGAAAAGATGGTATGTGTGTGTAAGTGATCCATTTTAGACAACTATGTGAAAGAGATAAACATCAAGTTGCCCTCATGCTCTTTGTTGGAAATAGAATCATTGCACAGCATATTCGTTCCGACTGGAAAGCAACCCAGACAGCCAGGTGGCAAAATTCACCAATGACCCAGAATATGACATAATTGTCCACAGCAGACTGTGAGGATGCGAAAGGATTTCATAGCCCTGGAAAGAATGATCATTGCAATGGCAGATAAAATTAAATGTGGATAAACATGGTGGGTCTCAATAATTTAAACTGATGGGGCTCTAAATTAGCTGCTGTCTTGCAGGAATTGCTAAGTCTGGGTCTTGAGTCTACTGCGGCCAGCTTGCTGAATAAATCAGCTCGTGGCAATTCAGCTGTCAGAATGAAAGGATACATTAGGAAAAGAATAATAAAGCAAATCTCTTTGGTAAAACTGTACCTTCAGTGCTAGGATGGTAGCTGAAGGCAATCCACCAGGCCTTGTTTCTGTGCACACTTCCACTAATTCCAGTGTTTGGGGAACAGGGAAGGCTAATGGAAGCTCTAGTAAAATGACTTCAGATTGCACAGCAGCATAACTTAGTGGGTTGTACTCTGGTAACCTCTAGACTGTAAAACTGGATAGTGTGTGTGTGTGTGTGTGTGTGTGTGTATTGTATTATATATCTCTATCTAGCCAAGAGTGAGAATAGCATTTCTAAGATGATACTCCGTCTATAAATAAAGAAAATCTTCCAGCTGCAAGTGGAATTGTTTAACATTGGTCTATAAAATGGTGTATGAAAAATGGAAAACAAAGCACATGAAGGTGGAATGTCTTTTAGAGGAAATAAGTGTAAGATTTATTGAATTTGATCTTCTTGGAGCAGTAATGGAAATCACACAGTTTCAGTCAATGAGTGTCTGAAAAACCCTGACTTGGAAGGAGGCAGATTAAATGACCTAATAGGTCATTTCCATTTTGCATTTCAATGATTCTTTATTTTCATGTTGTTTGGGGCAACTGCCCCACCTGCAACTCATTGATGAAAACAAAAAGATGTCAGTAATATTCCCTCCATTTTCTCCATTTCCAAATCCTTGGAAAATGGGAATGTTCTCACGACATGTTCACCCAGCATAATGGCAGGAGGAACATTAAAAAAAATGCCTTTTTAAAAAGCTTGCTGTGATCATCCATTGAAATTCATGCATTTATAGAGTCAGGCAAGAAACATGATGATTGGACCCTTTCAATAAGATTATCACTGTGTCAATGGATAGGCAAGTAGCTAAAAGGTATTTTGAGTGCTGGGAACATGCAAAATAAGAAATGCAGGGCAATCACAGTATAAGTGTGCACTGACGTTCTGTGATAATATAACGGGATCTGGGAAAATCTGGAAATAGAAATTCTTATGAGAGTGAAGCCCTTAGACCCTGCCAAGTTTCCTGCTTTGTCCCCCAAGTTTTTGGTGGGATATTGCAGGTGCAACATTGCAAGGAAGGAAGCCAAGATGATGTTTTGTGGAACAATTATGGAAGCTGTGCTTTGCTTATATACTTGTAGATAATAGCTGCAATGGAGTGGAAATATGGTAGGTAGCAGCAGTAGTCAGTTGTTACTTTTCTGTAATCCTCAGCTGCAGCAACTAACATCCTTTGGTGTAGAAATCTAATATAAATAAATGAATTTACTTCTACTTTGTGGCCAGTAATAATATCAACCTTTAGATGAGTCTTAAACTTATCTTAACACAACAATAGTTTGTTTTGGAATGGGACAACGACCTGTAGGAAAATTATGTGAACAACCCACATCACCAATAAGAGCCATACCACTGATACCGGAACTACCATATTTTTCGCTCCATAAGACGCACCAGGCCACAAGACGCACCTAGTTTTTGGAGGAGGAAAACAGGAAAAAAATATTCTGAATCTCAGAAGCCAGAACAACAAGAGGGGAGGGATCGCTGCGCAGCGAAAGCAGCAATCCCTCTTGCTGGTTTGGCTTCTGGGATAGCTGCGCAGCCTGCATTCGCTCCATAAGACGCACACACATTTCCCCTTACTTTTTAGGAGGGAAAAAGTGAGTCTTATAGAGCAAAAAATACGATACTTAAAAACAAGTGAACATATTAGGTCAATATATTCCTCCACACTCAATTCCATTTCTTCATGGGGACTTCTTGTCACCAATCCTTTGTTCACCTTTTCCTATAAGTACAAGACCTCTTTCTCATATCTAATAATAAAACAGCATTGCTATTACTATTCTTCATAAACAGAGAAACGATCGCATCCCACTATCTTTTCGATTCTCTTCTCATAAATACATACATACTGGCAAAAGCAATAATAAACTTGGAGCCAAAATTGCACTGTAAATCATCTCCTGCCTGCCCCATGTGTTTTTTTGTGTTTGTGTGTGCGTGTGCAATATCTGGAATAAAGTCATACACTCCAGCTTGGCAGGCTAGAAATGTAACAGTGAGTGGGATGAATTGCCCACAGCCAAAAGAATTCTTCCTGATTGCTTTTGGGTCTCTGCCATCTGCAGCAGACACCTCCCAACGAGTCGAGGCATGCCAGTGTTCCATGGCTTTGTGGCTCCATATGCTAGCCCCGCTGACCTCCACCTTCCAAATGCTCCATTGGTTTTATAGATATACAGTAGCTGCCACTATTGCTAGTTTCTGCTGGTGACATGCTGGTTTTGACTCAGCAGTTGTTATAAACAAGGGAGAAGTGCAAAAAAGATGGAAAGGGAAACCAAACAGGGGAGGAAATCTGAATATTTCAAGGAGTGCAGTTCAAAAAAATGATATTTTAAAATTATTCATAGTTTTGATAGCACTATGCAGCTTATAACATGAACAGATGCCAGTGCCTTATAATGAGAGCCATTGATTCATCTAGGTTGGTATCATCTACTCTGACTGGTAGTGTCATGATTTCAGGCAAAGATGTTCCCCAGGTCTACTAGATCCTTTAGTAGAGAATAATCTGGGGGTGAAGGAGAATTTAACTGATTCTCTCTATTAAAATGGGAGCAAACCTAATTCACATCTCCTAGACTTTTATGTCGTAAGCAGGCAGTTATCAAGCAGATAGCACATTTTGGCAAATTTTGCAGTGCAGTTTCATTTCAAGAAATGCACACGACATGCAAATTGTGTGTGTTCAAAAATAATGTCTTTTAGGAGAAAGTGCCTACAAATGGCATACATAATGTGTTTTTTTAAGGAACAATGGATACAACTTAAATGTTGACTTTAACTTGTCATATCCACAGAAAATGAAGGGAATGGATTTATGGTTGAATGCCTGTGAAAGTGACAAAAAAATAGGCTGATCTGTCCATCCCTAGATTGAACCCAGGACCAAAGCATGTCCGCCATGGGGGAGCTAGTAGCTCCTTGTCTTGTTAAAGATGGGATTGCTTCTTCATGATTTGAATTGGGGACTCATCACATCCAAATCATTCCTTCATTTCAAAAGTCTGTCATCAAATAACCCTTACCCTGGTCTTCCTTTGAACAAGTATGTGAGAACAATAGGCCATTTTAAGTCCCGTTTATACAGAGAATGGACTGTAGCAAGTTGTTTTTTGTAGCCTGCTAGTCTTGATCTGTGACCTGAACCTGAATATTTGAAGCCTGGCTTAAATGCTAAGTAGTAGAGATAGATCGGTGAATTCACAGTATGACCCCATTTCAGAGCCAGGCGACTGTAATTCATTGATAAGAGCCCAATTCTTTGCAGGTAAAAGACTCCAGGTACAATCTCTGGCATCTCCAGTTGAAAGGATCAGATAGCAGGTGATGAGAAAGACCTATCAGGACCTTGGACAGCTACTGCCAGAATCGAGGATACTAGGCAAGGAGGACAGACAAATTGTCTTACCATAATAATGCAGCTTCCCATTTTTGGTACTTTTTCTGATCACAGGCAGAAGTGGAAGCCAGCATCCAGCAAAAAAGGCAAAGAGGAGATAAGTGGCAAGTATTGGGAGGAAAGTGGCAAGTGTTTCTAGTTCTGGTTTATAGTTCGCCAACACAATATCCAGGCTGATCTCAGTAAGGTTGCGTACACAGCATACATTTAAAGCACATTTCCAACCCCCTCCCTCCCCAAAGAATTGTTTTAAAGGGACTGGGAATTTTAGTTCGGTGAGGGGTAAACTATAGTTCCCGGGATTCTTTGGGCGATGAATGTGCTTTAAAGGCATGTTCTTTATGCAGCCTATGATACAAGACACACAAACCAGCTCGTAGATCCTAGCTGGCAAGGGTTAGATTAGTCCTGTGATTCAGTAAGATGAAAAATGTCTAGCTGCCTTTCCCATGCTGCCTAAATGGTTAAATCTTGTGCAGCCACATGGCCTCCCAGGCCCAATACCTTATTGCTCAGACCATGGTTTCAAAATGAGGTTGTTGTTGAGAGAGGGAAATGGCGCAGCAGCCTGGGATGGATTTCACAGAGCTACCTTATGGCCATGAAAACAAACATATGACTTTTGCTGCTTTTAAGATAAGTGGAAGCAATTAGATTTAAACACAATGAGCCTTTGCTTTGTAAGGTCTCCACAATCCCTATTGATTTCTCAGATTGCCTTGTTTTCTTCTTCCATATTTAGTTAACTTTCTCATGTCTGCAAACCTGCTTAGAGACTCAGGGTTGAGGCTCCCTGCGCCAAAGGTGGCACGTGTCTTTGGCAAGCACAATCTGCAGGCTGACATTGGGGGGTGTTGGTGGGGGAATACATTCTGCCAAAGGTCCTTTTTCACAAACGGCTGATTCCGTGGCATCTTTTTGAGGCAGAGCAGATAACATTAGCCAAAGCTCTCAGAGGGACGAGATATGAAGCTAGCAGCCCTTTGATGGGAAAATATATTGCAGCGTTGTGCTTGTTTCGCATTCACAGGGCTGATGGTTCATTTTGATCCCTCTCTAAGTGGGTTTTGTCTAGCAGGCACCGGGAAAGTAACTAGATTTGGGGGGAAGGAGACAAGGCAACGAAATCAAGAGTGGAGCATTTATTGGCATGGGGTGACGTTTAAATCTAATTGCTTCCACTTATTCCTCAAAGAGGAACTTTCTTTTTGAAGGGTCAGTCGCAGGAAGGACGGCCATGGAAATGTGACAGTTTTATAATGCGATTCTGCTTTGAAATGTGCAAATACTTTCCCCGTTCTTTGGGGACTGTTCAAACTGTCAGGCGTGCAAATGCTTCCTTCAGTTGCAGGGCTCAAGATGGTTTCATTTTGGCTCATGCATGACTGCCAGCAATATAAATAGATTCTGCATATTAATCCCGAACTCATTTGTGCCCTGTTAGATGGTGAGCTTTCTCCACTTGTCTTTAGCAAGGCATTTGCACAGTGGAGCACAGGTTCTTGGGAGGATTACTGTGTTTTCTTTAATTGGCACCCCTATAATACTGAGATACTAGAAATGAAGCGTTAAGGTCTACTCGACAAAGTCTGTGCAGGTTACAGGTTGCTATTATCACCAGCTGAGTTTTCTGATTTCCTTTAGAGGACAGATAAACTCCAACCTTTCAGGTTAGGATGGGTCATAGCAGAGTGGTGAAGTGGTGCTTTGCATGCAGAAGGCTCAATCTGTTGCATCTCCTTCATATGCCTTCTCCTCGAGAGGTCCGTAGGGTGGCAACACGAGAACAGGCCTTCTCTGCAGTGGCTCCCCGTCTGTGGAATGCTCTCCCCAGGGAAGTTCGCCTGGCACCTTCATTATACACCTTTAGGTGTCAGGCAGAAACGTTCCTTTTTAACCAGGCCTTTGGTTGACCTGATCCACATCCTATACCCTTTTAAAATGTGGCTCTTTTTGTGTGTGTGTGGGGGGGTTATTATTGTGTTATTGTTTTTATTTTGATTTTATATATTGTGATCTGCTTTGTGAACCGCCATGAGACCTCCAGCTATAGGGTGGTATATAAATTCAATTAGTAATAGTAGTAGTAGTAGTAGTAGTAGTAATAATAATAACAATAATAATAATAATAATAATAATAATAATGGGGATGGGAGAGAACCTTGTCTGAAACCCTGGAACCCCACTGCCGTTCACTGTGGTTAGTACTGAGCTAAACGAACGAACTCAGCATAAGACATCTTTGTATATTCCTCATTTGGGACCAAGTAGGTTTATGATAAATCCCCTTTTTATTAAGAAGGGAGGAGCTATATCAGTGTGGGGTCCATCTATCTTATCCCACTGAATGCCAGTTAAATAACAAAATATGCTTTTCTTTGCAATGTATTAAGCAAACCCCAAGTTCTCCTTTCTGTTCAATGCAACTCTCAAATGATGCCAAAGACAGATGGGAATTTTCTTGTCCAAGAATCCCTGGCCCCTGGTCTTGTCTAGTGACCAGGGGTCACTATTACACTAGCTCGCAACAGGTTACTTGGCATACAGAAGGGTAGTTCCCCGGCAGTTCAAGATTACAGCATAGTTTTTGGTGCGTTTTTTAGAAGGTTTAAAGATTCTTCCCAACCTGATCCTGCTAATCTGGCTTTCCACAACTATTAAATATAGGGGTTTTTTTGTTTTTGTTTTTAAAATCTAAATTCAACATGTGTTGCATCCAGTATTCTATTGTTGCATCTTCCTTGGACTTTCACTATCTGTTTAGCCACTAACGTGGCTCTTTCCTCATGACCTTTTGGGCAGACTCAAACTGCAGGAACAATACATCGCTAAGGAATGGGGGAATATGTGGTCCTCCAGAGGTTATTGAACTTCACCTCCCAACCCAACTACCATAGCCAATAGTCAGAATATTGTAATCTGAGGGCAAAGTCATGTTAGAGGTACCAACTTGGCCTGCAGTGCAACTATCAGAATTTTTAAAAATTCATTTTATAACACAAATAAACAACACAAACAGGAAAACAAACAATAAAAACAAATTCTTGTCTTATCCTTATTTTTTCTAAACATTGTTAGATGGGCTTCCCCAAGTCCCCCCTATCTGATTTTCATTTTACCTCATCTTGAGCAGTTTACATATATCATAATTTCTAACCATTTTTTTTATCACACTTACTTTAACCATAAAAATCTTCACATTTTATCACTTGCAAACAATACTATTTTAAAATACACTATCTTCTACTTCTAACCCTACAGCCTAAATCCACTTCCAAAGCTATTCTAAGATTTAAATATTAACATTTTTTTTTCAAATATTCCTTAAACTTCTTCCAATCTTCTTCCACTGTCTCTTCTCTCTGGTCTCGGAGTCTCCTGGTCAGTTCAGCAAGTTCCATATAGTCCATCATCTTCATCTGCCATTCTTCTATAGTTGGTAAATCTTCTTCCTTCCAATTCTTCCCTAGCAATATTCTTGCAGCTGTTGTGGCATACAGAAAAAAAGTAACATCTTTTTTGGGGATTTCACCCCCCACTATACCAAGTAAAAGGGCTTCTGGTTTTTTAATAAATGTGTTTTTCAACACTTTTTTCAGTTCATTATAAATCCTTTCCCGGAAGTCTTTTACCTTGGGGCATGTCCACCACATGTGGTAAAAGGTTCCTTCTTTTTCTCTGCATTTCCAGCATGAGTGTGATACATTTTTGCTAACTTCACTGGTGTTAAATACCATCTATACATAATTTTCATCAAATTTTCTCTTAATACATTACATGCTGTAAATTTAATTCCTTTTTTCCATAATTTCTCCCAATCCACCATCATGATATTGTAGTGCAACTATCATCCCTAATTGTCGAGAGATCTCATAATGAGCGCTGTGCCTGGTTCTGTATTGCATGCTTGCCTCAACCCACTGGTTTTGGTTTTGTCATGAGCGTAACAGTCATTTTGCAAAGAACTGGGTGGGGAGGTATATGGTGAGGACTGTGAATTGTCCCTCCCAGGAGTCCCTTATGTTGGCTGAGTGGAAAGTGAGCTGTGATAGTTTTTCATCCTGCCAGCACCATGCCCCCCCTTCAGTGGCCCCTCTGCTATACCTATGACTCCTCTCCTGAATCATCTTTGAAGTCTTTGTGCATATTCTGGAATAAACAGTGTGGCAATTGTGTCTCTAGACAGCCTAGTAAGAATGACTGGCCCCGTACGCAGCAAGTCCTTCTTTGATTGCGCTGCTGTGCGCGGGGGATTTTGAGCTTCTTCCTTTCATGTTTTTGTTATAAGCTGCTGTTTTCTGCAAGCCAAAGCCAACAATACGCAGCCAGCAGTATCCTTGCATTGTTCTCCTGCTCTTAATCTGTAATCCCAGCTGTCTGAATGTTCTCTGAGGACCCAGAGGCTTCACACCATTCTTATTGTCTAAATAAGGGGTGTGATTTGTTCTACCCTTGAGATGCAGCCATGTGATGAAAGCAAAAACATTTGCATTAGGAAATGAAATAAAAAGAGGATAGTCACAGACAGATGAAGCCCATCACATGCGAAAAGTGTGCGTTCTTGGGAATTTCTCACAATTTTTTTCCTGGCCTGCAACAGAACAGTGGTAAGGGAGGCCTAATATCCCAGAAGCAATCACGTAGGATCTCTCCCCCTACCCCACCCCGCCAAAGCAGCACAATTGCTTACGTTGAAAAGTAACGTTCAGACAGAATTTCAGGCGTCTTAAAGCAATTTTTGGAATGCATTTTTAGCAGCCAAAATCAGCTAGCCATGATTACGCCGTGACCTTGCGGGTTCCTGGAACGTTACCATTGAGAAAGAGAGAATGGAAGACATACCAAATTTGCATCTAAATATGGCCATGATGACTTCTCCCAATGAGATTTTTAGTGAACTGTCATCATCATTTCATTTCACGAGAGTGGTCATATACGAGAGCTCTTCAGCATTTCCGACATTTAATACGTGATATTTGAGCTCCCCGGGGAAATTGTGCTATGTTCTAATAAAAGATGTGAGGATGAGCTCCCTCCCATCAAAACCTGCTGGACATAAGTAGAAATTAAAATGTACGCAGTTGTTAAAGGTAAAGGTAAAGGTACCCCTGCCCGTACGGGCCAGTCTTGACAGACTCTGGGGTTGCGCGCCCATCTCACTTAAGAGGCCAGGGGCCAGCGCTGTCCGGAGACACTTCCGGGTCACGTGGCCAGCATGACAAAGCTGCATCTGGTGAGCCAGAGCCGCACACGGAAACGCCGTTTACCTTCCCGCCAGTAAGCGGTCCCTATTTATCTACTTGCACCCGGGGGTGCTTTCGAACTGCTAGGTTGGCAGGCGCTGGGACCGAGCAACGGGAGCGCACCCCGCCGCGGGGATTCGAACTGCCGACCTTTCGATCGGCAAGCCCTAGGCGCTGAGGCTTTTACCCACAGCGCCACCCGCGTCCCTTACGCAGTTGTTAACGGCACACAATTTATTGGGTAAGCAGGTAGAACAAATACAGCCCTCTCTTACTGTCAAAGAATTGCAGGTCTAGAACAAGCCTAAAAAGCCTAAAGGGCTTGCATTTTACATTTGACTTTTTGCTCATCTGGAGCAAACTGGTGTCCTGGCCACATTATTCCCAAACAATTCTGAATTTTGTCCATGTAGTAAAACAACTCGATTCATGGAATCAGCTTCATAATTTTGCACTAGGCTTCTCCAGCCTGTGTCCCAGGAAATCTGTGTCCCAACCTGGAGCACTAACTGGAGCTGTGTTTGCACCACACATTTAATGCAAGAATCCTGGGAACTGTAGTTTGATAGGAATTGTAGCTCTGTGCACCTGACTGTTAAACAGAACGTTGGTGTTTCAAGCCCACCCAGGGATGGCTGTGGGCCAGATTCCTGCATTGGAAGGGACCCTTGAGGTCCCTTCTAACTCTACAATTATATGATTCCCATGATTTTAAGGGGTGGGTGGGTGCTTTCAATGTATGGCACTGATGTAGTCTGCAGGTGCTGGAGAGTGTTGGTGGTAGCTTGGCATGATCTGTCTACTACAGATTTCTTAGGCACCACGTATTCAAACTCATTGTTGCAAGCTTGACAAGTAAACATTTACTTTGAAAAGAAAAGATTCAGGACTAGCATGTAGTTCCTCAATTGCTCATTCAGTTGCAAAGTCTTCTTCCAGATTTTCCAGAAGATAAACTATATAAATGGTACAAGGAAGTGCTTTATCCAGATCATTGTCTCATCTATCTTACAAAATCTACCCTTCTTTTGTAGCCCTTTTACTTGGATGTTACTGGGGGTGGTTTAGAATGTGTTGGAATATTCAAAGTTGAGACATCATGGTTTAATTGGCCAGAAGTGTTGCTGTATAGCTATAGTTAATAATCTATGCTTTTGCATGTAAAACAGGGCCAAGAAAATGGAGTATTATCTCCTATGCTGCATGAAATAGGGAAGGAGGCAAGATCAAGACTTTATCGTCTATTGTTGTCTGTCAAGCTCACAATCAGAAAGTGTGAATGGAGTGTTAAATTGGGTAATGCCTCTTTCTTGAATGATCTGGTTAGGTGGAAATTAACTTTTTGATCTTATAATTGTTAGCTTAAAATAGCTGTGCCCACGTAACCATTGGCAAGAGTTGGCTATATGAAAATGCTATATCAGTTTACGGAATATACAGTAGCTGTTTGACCTGCATCTAAGTGCAAAGGATTAAAATGTGGAAATTTAAGTTGTTGTCACTTATGTTACATGCCTTGCTCTGATTCAAAGATTTTGCTACAGAAGCAATGTAAAAAGTTATAAAACTTCTTTTATTTCCTAAACTTACTTCTGCGCTGATTGCGTTTTCTTTCTTACTCCACACTAAATGATTTTAAAAAACACAAACAAAAAAACAGATTACAGTGGTACCTCGGGTTAAGTACTTAATTTGTTCCGGAGGTCTGTTCCTAACCTGAAACTGTTCTTAACCTAAAGCACCACTTTAGCTAATGGGGCCTCCTGCTGACGCCGCACTGTCGGATCACGATTTCTGTTCTTATCCTGAAGCAAAGTTCTTAACCTGAAGCACTATTTCTGGGTTAGCAGAGTCTGTAACCTGAAACATATGTAACCTGAAGCATATGTAACCTGAGGTAGCACTGCACTAAAATATATTGGGATGAGGGGAAGGAAGTTATAAATACTATATTTAGTCATCTATCTCATGGTTTCTGGACTTTACACAATAATGCATATTCTTTAAATTGAGTAATCTTATTTGCAGAGTCTATAACTAGGATCATAACTATACTGATTGGCTGATTATAGTATTTATAACTTCCTTTCCCCCTCCCCAATATATTTTGAGTAATCTGCTGTCTTCTCCACTGGCCAAGAATACTAACAGCAATGATGGCTGGTTGTCATCCTACCACTTCTTTTTCTAAAATTGTCAGGATCCACAGAACCAAACCCCTTGAGACTCCAGGTTGGGGCTGAGTCATGCTGTTTTGAGGATAAAAAGGAGTCTCATAGTTGCTGTAGGCAATGACTAAGGTATTGGGGGACGGTGTGTGTAGACAGGCAATTTATGATTCGTCAACCACATTTGTGGCAATCACACAACCTTAAAATCAGCGAATGAAAGCAACCACCACCCAGCAGCAATTAATAATAATAATAATAATAATAAATTTTATTTATATCCCGCCCTCCCCAGCTGAAGCCGGGCTCAGGGCGGCTAACAACAATAAAACAATACAAAAGTACAACACAAACAACACTCTAAAATCATTCATTATAAAATTATATCGCTTTACTCAAGATAAATTCCATGTCCTTTCTGTGGCCTCCTTTCTGTCATCTGCCATGGGCTAATGCCTGCGATCACGTCACCCTGTCACCATCAATATTGGCTTGTCAAAAGGGTAGACAAGTATGTCCTCCAGGCAACAATTCTAGATCTAATCTAGAAGGTTGTCAGTTCCTTGGAGTTCCTTTGCAATGCAGGTTATCAAAAGAGAAAGTCATTTGGCTAATGGAAAACACACAGCTGTCCTCTGGTATGTGTACTCTTATTTTAATACTTTTGACTTCAGGGGAAGAAATATTTTCTTCGGGGTGCTTTGTATATTAGAAATCCAAGCAGCCAGGTGTTCCTTTAGCTCCCGAAGCCCAGCTTCTGCCAGCAAATCTCAGGTCTTCTTCAAGGTTTTATTTTGAGTGGCTAGATGCATTCTCCTGGCAAGTGAAATTAGAAATCATCAGTATGGCCAACTATGGAACAGAGCCTGGATCCTTTGGTCCTTTTGATTCACAAAACTCTGAAGTCAAGGAAGCCACCACCCTATGGAAACTGGCCTCCTTTGCACTTTGGCTCTCAGTTCAACTTTCCAGTTGGCCAAACAGCTCTCTGTATCCCCATAGAAACCTATTGGGTCAAATCCAGACAGCTGGCATTTTGGGGCATGTGCCAGGACCCACTGCTGATGCCTGCCCTTGAATTCCCTAATTTCCCACTCCCTGGCATGGCACTTTGAGCAGCCAAAGTGACTAGATCTAGCCACACTTTGAATTTCTCACAGAATCCCTGAGCTAGTGTTATTCTGGGGTGTTGTGGGGAATTAAATGAGTTGCTAGACACAGCCCCAGCACTTCTTGATGCATTACCACTACAGCTAGATAAACCCACTAGGGTCCAGGGGTCACAGACCTGAAACTGGCTTTCATTAGTCGAATGCAGATGGCTCTGACCCAGTTCCTGGCTACAACCTGCCTGGTCAGCTGCTTGGCTGTGCAGATATTTGCATTTTAAACCTCTTGAGAAGCCTGTATAGCCAGGCTCAGGCTCTATCTCAGTCATGGACATGAGCATGTGCTTGACCTCTTTACAGGCACAACTCAGAAAAACTTGAATTAAGAGCTGCAAAAGGGTCCTAGCGATGTACCCTTAAGCTCTGTCTTTCAATCTGGTTTCCCAGGGCTAGATTCATATCATTTTGTTGTCACCTCCAAGTGGAGATGAAACTGTTGGCATGGCCACTTACACATCATAGAAAAGAGAAGGAAAGGCATCATTGGAAAAGTCTGCATAAGCTTTGCAGGTGCTAATTTATATGCATAGGTGCAAATGTAGAAATAATTACTACAATTCAAATTGGTGTGGAAGAATGCAACAAACTCAATCACCTACCCGGGGACCAGCAGTTGATGGGGACCTTCAGTGCACCCACTTTCCCTTCTCTTTGTCTTTAAATACATATCATTTTCAACAATTATAAAACATACTTTTATATCTTATACAGTTTTTTTGACTTCTGTCAATCACATCTGAAAATTTTCCAATCTTTTCCACTCAGTTTACATTTCTTACTTTCACTATTACTTTTAAATATCATAACTCATGTCTCTCTTCTTTATCTTCTTTGCAATATTTCATATATTCCTCCTTACAAAACTTTTTGTAGTCCTATTAGCGTAATTTGTTGATTACAGTTGCTCTTCAAATAGTTCGCATGTTTATTCGAATCTTCCGTGAATCTCTGGTCCTGCAGGTTTCGAATCCTTCCTGTCATCTTATCCAATTCTGCGTAGTCCATTAACTTTGTCTGCCATTCTTGTTTTGTTGGTATTTCTTCTTGCTTCCATTTCTGGGTTAGCATCCCTTCTTTTTGTCTTTAAACTGGACTAGAACTGGACAGGTCTTCAAGCAGAGGGCTCCCACAAAGAAGAGGACTGACAGCCCTTCGGGAAGAGGGAAAGTAGCATACATAACCACCCAAGGAACATTGATGCTTCAGCATTTAATAAGCCTGGAAGCCTCCATCATTTCCTACCACAACGTGGTGCTAAAATTGTTAGGATATTTCCGTTCCACCTTAAAAGGGAGCAG
Organism: Podarcis raffonei; assembly: GCF_027172205.1. Taxonomy (NCBI): domain Eukaryota; kingdom Metazoa; phylum Chordata; class Lepidosauria; order Squamata; family Lacertidae; genus Podarcis; species Podarcis raffonei. The sequence goes on along the minus strand of NC_070604.1, from coordinate 92,136,866 downwards.
GATGTTTGTGTCACAGCCTGCGTATTTCCTGTCTCACAGGATGTTTATGTTGTGTCATTGCTTTCGTTTCTTTCTTGTTGCCTGAGCAGACCGAAGCAGACAGTCATGGTTTCTTTGTTCTGACCAACGCTGAATAAACTGTAAATATGCTCTCCTGCTGTGCATCTTTTGCTGTGTGAATTCTGCTGATAGAGTGTGCACAAGTCCAAGAATGTGGCAATCTATTCTTGAGGCTTCGTGTCGCTATTGCTGATATTGCCTGTCTACGGGAGGTCGATGGATCGTCCGGCAGCCAGCTTGGGGGCTAAGATGGACTTTGCCTCCCTGGCAGTATCCCAACAAAAATAACAATCACTCTCGATTGTCTAGGCCTGGTATAAATACTAGGAGATTGTAATTCAGTGTGTTCTGTCCCCTGTACACCAGGATCCAAGTTTCTCCAAGTTTCTTACATGGGGTCTTGGGGGCAGCAACTCTGCAATCTAAACCCCCTTTGCATCAGACTGGGGCAGGGTGAGGAGGAAGTTGGATTTGCCAGAGGTGTCACCTGGTGCAGCCTCCCACCTGGTAAAATGTGGGTGTGACTTCACTGCTCCATTAAGCTCTGCTGCTGGCTGGCTGGAGTTTCGATAGCAGCCTAAAGTGAGGGAGCCAGTGTAGTGTGGTGGTTAAGAGTGTCGGACCAGGAGCGAAGAGACCAGGGTTCAAATCCCCACCCAGCCATGAAGCTCGCTGGGTGAGCTGCTTCTCAGCCTAACCTACCTTACAGGGTCGTTGTGTGGGGATTAAATGAGGAGGGGGAGAGCCAGGTATGCGCTCCTTGGAGGAAGAAGTGGGATAGAAATGCAATAAATATGTAATAAATAACCAAACAAGATTCCGACAGAGCTGTCCATGGTTCTGGCTCAGATACGCTCAAATTCTTATATTTGCCCACTGTCTGGTGGCCCTTGGTAGTGCCTTGTGTAGCACTGAAAGTCTGTAATGTAATGCAAGGTGACTGCCAAAGTTCACCTTGTATAGAAAAAGGAAATGCTCAACGCATCAATTGCCATGATGTCAGAAGCCCTCACAGGTGCAATGTTGCAAAGCATTTGAGTGGAGAGCAGCACATGATCCTTAAGTGATTTTCCACTGCAGCTCTATTTGTATTCAGAAGTATCCAGTGACTATCTACTGTTCCCTTAAAGAGCAAACACAGAGCAACTTTCCATTAATTACTGCGTATGCCTTTCCAGTGCCTAATCCCACTGTGAGATGCTAAAACTGATGCCGCCAAAGTTCATTATTCTCGTAGATGCTGAACGGGATAAAATATTGGAGGGGTTTTTTTTTCTTCAAAAGAAAAAAAAAAGGAACAAAAGCGAGGGCTCTAGTTAATTAGCTGCATTTCTCTGACACAGTTGCCTACACATGAAGTTCATGCTGAGAATCTTCCCGAGTTGCCACGCAGCGGCCTTAGCCCATGTCCATGTCAAGAGGAGAAATAAAGAACTTGGGATGTAACACAAAAGAAAAAGAGCTGTGATCCATCACTGACTCTGCCTTCTGAATTAACAGCTTCACTATTAGATAAAACTAATGTAGGTCGTTTGCATGGATGTACATTAAAGGAGACTGCAGCTGGAAATAAAATGGAGGAACCGGGGATGCAGAAAACCTGTTTTGAGGACGAGGGACCCAGGAACTGGCGTGTTTGTTTCTCCTTGGCACTTCTATATATGGGCATATTTGCAAATCCCTCACAAATCTATTATATCATATTTATTTATTTATTTAAAGATTTTTCCATCGGTAACAAAAGTACATTCAGTGCCTCTGTTTTTAAGTCTTAGCATCCTTCATAAAGAACAGCTGCAGTCAGTTTGAAACATTTTTTGTTGTTGTAGATTATGTGAGATGGAGGAGGGAGAGAGAGGTGGGGAGGGAGAGGGGAGGAAACAGAGAAAGAGAAAGTTAGGAGGGGAGGGGGGAGATTAGGGAGGCATTATTAAGAATTATTATTAATTTATTCCCAACTCTTCACAACCCATTTAACAAGTTTAAAACAACTTACAGTTACAGAAATAAAAGTCAGGGCAAAGAGATGAATCTTCAGCAATCTCCAGAACTGTATAATGAAGGTGCCAGATGCAATTCTGTGGGGAGGGAGTTTTTGGGCCACCAGCTATTTGGAGCCTGAGTCATTTAATACATAATACATTTAATACAGTCAAACCTCATTCTGTGTCCGCCTCCGCTTGTGTCTGCTTCGGTGAACGTCCGTGGCAAACCCGGAAGTACCAGAACGGGTTACTTCCGGGTTTACCGCTTGCGTGTGCACAGAAGCGGCGCTTTGACGTGCATCATTTTCGGCTAGTGGGCGGGCCTCCGGAACGGATCCCGTCCGCAAAACGAGGTTTGACTGTAAATGGTTCTTGAACAGAATGTGTTTCCAGGAGTCTGTTTGACTTCTGAAACTGTTCAGAAACCAAGACACGCCTTCTGATTGGCTGCAGGAGAGTCCTGCAGTCAGTCGGAAGCTGCGGAAGCCACGCTGGATGTTCGGCTTCCAAAAATCGTTCAAAAACAGGAACACTCACTTTGACTGTATTTCACATTTTCCAAAGTAATTTGGAGGAATATTTTCTGAAAGTCACATGAAACTCAAGGGGGTGGGGAGTGAGCATGAAATTCTTCAGATAGCCATGAGCCATGTATTCTCCTGTTTCAGATATTGCTCAGGAGGGGTTTGGAGCAGTATAACTATTCCCCCTTCCCAAATTATTGAAAAAGTTCTCCATTCCCCACCCCTGGTCACTGAGGAGCAGGAAGTCAACCCTCTGCCCGATGGCCAAAAGACGAGATAGCAAAGGACAAGTGCGAGTTAATGGATTGGTTGCCTTCAAAACAAGGAACTGTATGCTGATGCGGCTTAGCATTTTGCTTGGTGATAATCATGGGAAAGGAATGATTTATTCATAACATTTGTTTCCTGCATGTTCCCCCAACAGCTCAGTGCTGAACAGAGGTACAAGCTGTCTCCACAAATGTAGACGTGTTTGTATGAAAGGGTAGACATGGGTTGATTTGTATAGCTCAGCCACTGTGTACACAGGTACATAGATTGCACATTTAATTCTGCATATGAATAACTGGGCAATGTAGCTCTGTCCACAGTTACGCAGATTATACATTCAGCTGTAATGAAGGATCATCGAATCATAGAATTGTAGAGTTGGAAGGGACCCCAAGTCTAACCCCCTGCAATGCAGGAATCTCAGCTAAAAAATCCATGGCAGGAGGAGTGCTGTGGCACTCAGGCTCTGCTTGTGGGTTTCCCATGAGCGCCTGGCTGGCCATTGTGAAAACAGGCTGCAGGAATGGAAGTGCCTCTAGCCTGATCCAGTGAGAATCTACGATTCACAACACGTGAACACTCTGTGTGTGTGGTTTGGGAGCTGCATGGTCAGGGGAAAAACAATGCTGTCCAGGGTTGTAAAGACTGCAGAGAGAATAATTGGGTGCACTCTTCCAACCTTGGATCAAATCTATGCTTCCAGGTGCCATAAGTAAGCTGCAGAGATAGTGCAGGATAGTCCGCACCCTGGAAATGATCTCTTTCAGCTTCTGCCTTCTGGAAGAAGGTGCAGGGTTATAAAGACTAGGACTAGCCTCCTGAGAAACAGCTTCTATCCAAATGTGATTTTGGTTTTAAACGCAGTGTAAGGTAGTCTCTATGGTAGTATATTGTATTTAATTATGGGGTATCAGAGTTTTTAGGGGGCTAACCAAGCTGGGCTAGCTGGGCTAGCAGGCTTGTTGGTTTCTGAATGTCTGATGTAGATTTTCAATTCTGTTGTTCTGTATGGGACAATGACAATAAAGATTATTGTATCTTATCGTATCGTATCTTCGGATTGTGAAGGGGGCATCTGTGGGGAAGCCTGCATGAGCCCACATTGAGTTGAGTTTGAGCTCCAAAGGAGTTGTGCCCAAGTTGGCATACGAGTCAAATTGCTCACCCGGACACTTTGAGCCTTCCTTTTCCAAGGTCTGGCCCACAACCACAGCCAAGTGAAGGAGGATGCTCCAAAGGTGAGCCAAAAGTTATGTGTGCTGGTACCCTTCCCCAGAGGCAAAAGAACTCGGGAGGCGCAGGGTAAACTCAACTCTTGATTGTTTCATAACATTCCTATTACCTTATCACTATGCGCATTTCAGGTCTGCTACTATTGATCATTCCACCCCCCCACCCCACCCCCCACAGAATTACTCCCGAGTCTGATTGCTTCGCCGTATCGATCATTTGTCTCGAAGTTATTATGCAACTTCGATTGCTTTAATAACATGACTCGAGTAATTCCGTGAGAATGAAATTGTTTACTTAAGGTTTGCTTTTGTCTCAGCTTTCGTGTCAGATGAAGGTCTATATGCCTGGAGTGAAGTCAACTTCATGCATTAATAACAAACCGTACACTAATTCCCCGGGCTTTGCAAGTTTCTTCTACTGTTAATAAATGGGCCTTCCTCTCCCCCTGAAATAAAGACTTCTAGAAATAGATATTGTCTATGCTCTGAGCCAATTTACAGTTTCATGCGCTACCGCAGCCAGAAAAACTGCATATGAAGCTGCCGTATACAGAGTCGTATCATTTACTCCTTCCAGTCCAGTACTGGACCAATTGGGTATACTATTCCATCTGGTAGCAGGTCTCCAAGGATTCAGGTGGAGACCATTCCTTTCTCTGGTAGCTAAGATTGGCCACATTCATAAAGCACCATGATATCACTTTTGACAGCTGTTGATCCCCCAAATTATCCTGAGAACTGTGGCTTCTTAAGCATGCTGAGAGTTGGTTGGAGACCCCAATTCCTTTTGCAGAGCTACAGTTCCACATTGAGTGGTCTTTTAAAGATGTCTTCTAAAGGTTGTAGTTACTTATCTCCTTGGCTCGGCGGCTGCATAACTCCATACCTGCCAACATTTCATAGAATCATAGAATCATAGAGTTGGAAGAGACCACAAGGGCCATCGAGTCCAACCCCCTGCCAAGCAGGAAACACCATCAGAGCACTCCTGACATATGGTTGTCAAGCCTCTGCTTAAAGACCTCCAAAGAAGGAGACTCCAGCACACTCCTTTCTCCGATGAGAATAGGAAAAGCAGGACATTCCAGGATCAAATCAGAAACTGGCATTGGTTCTGTAAATATGAGATGGTCCCTGGAAATAGGGGCCCTCGGAAGGGCCTGGACAGCATCCTGTTATCACAGTAGCCAACCAGATGCGAAGCACAAACACACTCTCCTCTTTTGCAATTTCTAGCAACTGGTATTTAGAAACATTACTGACTCTGACTGTGGAGGCAGGGCATAGGTATCATGGCTAGTAGCCACCATGCGCCATGAATTTGCCCAGTCCTCTTTGAAAGCCATCCATGTGGCCGTATGTCCATTCTGCTGCCAAGCTCTGCTGCAAAGCAGCCTTGTCACGTCGGGGTGTTTGAGCAGCTTTTCGGCGGGGCTGGCCCCCGTTGCGATTCTGCTTTGCAGCAAACGGCTGTGTGTGCAGATGTGCTGGACTCCCCCTCCCCACTCCCAGCCTAGCATTTGGAAGCTGCAAAGCCCAGCTGGGGACCGGCATCTCTGCCAAATGACCTGCTCTCCAAGCCTTCTCTGTGTCGTTCCAAATGGCTTTCAAGGAAAGGTTGACAGGTTGAGGCAAGTTTCCAGGTTTCTCTCTTGTGTTTGTTTCCTCTGCATTCATTTGCATTTTTTTTTTAAAAGATGAACTAGGTTGCAACAAGACGTAATGACTGTGCCCTGGTGAAAGGGATATCAGCAAGCATTGGGCCAAAGCGTTTGAGCCTGCCGATAGCAGAGAGCAGGGAGGAAGAGGAGGGGGAGGAAACCCACCCTCCTTTTTCGCCCCCCCCCTCCATGATCCAGACAGCAGTAGGTGGGGTAGAACTTGAGAGAGCAGCCCTTGCCTGCATTTTTATGAATGGCCCTCCGTCCCTGAATAATTCATGAGCCACTTTGACAATCATGGCACACAATCCAGTTAATCTTCTTCTTAAATGCAGCCTTGCTAGTCTCTCCTCCACTTTTTAATGTGCCTCGCCTCCTCCTTTTTTTCTCTCCCCCGCTCCATCCAAAGACCAAAAAAAGATCCTGTGAATTTTTAATACGTTATAAATGTGATGTTTCTGACACATCGCGAGGTTCCCACTCAGCGCCAAGCTTGTTGTTTGTTTACCTTCACCTCTTCTGTGGCATATATTTCCCCCTTTTTTCAAATTAGTCAAGGGATTCGGGTGTTGTTGGGTGTTTTTTTGTTTTTTTAAAGATAGCTCTCTTGTGGGAAGGGGGGCATTGACGTTGTGGGGTTGTGAGTCACTTAAACCAAAGTTTCTTTTTCATTCTGACACTGCAGCTGGGAAGCATAGAAGAAACAGGACACTGTTGATGGTTCCCCAGGATGCCTGCAATGATTTTTATGGGTTTGGCTTAGCACTGAACAACACTTCTGTTTGCTTTTGCAGGCCCTAAATAGTTGGGGGAAGGGCGGGTTTCACCTCCTTTCAGGGGCAGAGACAATTTCAAGGATGGGACTCCCATAAAATTCACTGGTGCTCTACCTGGTCTGGAAGCTGCAGTATTTAGCCCCTCAGAATGGCACTAGGTCCTTCTGGGAACATTCAGAGAAAATAGAATTGTGGCCTCCAAAGGTGGCTGCCATTTTCATGGTATCCACCAGTGTGGACTAGCATTTCCCCTCTAGAATATTCCTCATCTCATGATGTGATGTCATTCCTGGCATTTTGGATAACTAAATAAGGCAGCCATCTACCTAAAAATACACCTCACCCAACCAAATTTCAGGCAAATGTTTTCCGTTGAACCCAGCACTTTGCTACATATAACACCTTGCACAATTTAAGTTTCTTAATGGGGGTGGGGAACTGGAATTGTCTGGTGAGCCAGTCGCTAGTGCTTTCCCCCACCTCCACCCCCCGTGGACTCCTTTGACAGGTGGGGCTGCCCATGTATCAATCACCTGACCCCACCATGATGCCTAGTGAAGCATTTCCATTTACAAACTGGGTTTAATTCATGGAAAAATCTTCCATTGCAGACCAGCTTGAACTCAAGGTGGACTGCCAAGAAGGTTCCCTGTGGCGAATCCCAGCCAATCAGCTGATTGACTCTGATTGCAACTCTCGCTTTCAGCAGGGACCAGCTGCACTCAGAGGCTCTCGGCCAGGAACTCCAGAGTGCAGCCAATCCCAGCAGGGGTTGAAGTCAGCCCTGATCAGCTCATTGACATTGATTGCAACTCCTGCTTTTGGCAGGGAGAGAGAAGGAAGTTGCTGGACGTGTGGAAACTTCTGCCCCGTGTGCAGGAAAATGGGAACTAGTAAGAGGGACTCAGAAATTGTGTCAATCAAAAGTAGAATTCAATCTAGTGGTGTGCAAAATTTCACCAGAAGAGAAATCCTAGTCTTATACAGTGGTACCTCGGGCTAAGTACTTAATTCGTTCCGGAGGTCCGTACTTAACCTGAAACTGTTCTTAACCTGAAGCACCACTTTAGCTAATGGGACCTCCTGCTGCTGCCGTGCCGCCGGAGTACAATTTCTGTTCTCATCCTGAAGCAAAGTTCTTAACCTGAAGCACTGTGCTGCTTCATTCCCAAAATAAGAGGCGTTGGGAACCCAGCCTGGACATCATGTCTTCTGTCTCAGTGACACAAAACTTGCAAAGTTGGTAGTTTGGAGCAATGGCAGCTCATACATTAAAATCGAGACCCTGCTCCTCGGCAAAGCCCAGGGGGCAGTAACCTGAGTCGGGGCCTTCTTGGCAGTGGCACCTTCTTTATGGAACAGGCTGTTTCATAACTATTACAGTTTTTCCAATTACAGTGGTACCTTTGGTTAAGAACTTAATTCGTTCTGGATGTCTGTTCTTAACCTGAAACTGTTCTTAACCTGAAGCACCACTTTAGCTAATGGGACCTCCTGCTGTTGCCGCACCGCTGGAGCACGATTTCTGTTCTCATCCTGAAGCAAAGTTCTTAACCTGAAGCAATATTTCTGGGTTAACGGAGTCTGTAACCTGAAGCGTATGTAACCCGAAAAAGCGTATGTTACGAAAAAGGAGCAATGCAGAAGCGAGCTCCAGGTGGCTGTAATGCAAAACAGGAGGTTGATGTTATGGGACTGTACCGTGGGAACAAGGGACAGTCTATTCAGTGCACTGAGCACCGGATGTTAGCTCAGAGTGTCACATGACCCTGTACTGGAAGTACATGGGTGGAGTTATTCTCTCTCTGCTGTTGGTGATGAGAGTGTACAGACATGATTTCTCTGTACTGCTGGAAAGACAGGAATAAAAGCATGTAAATATATTTCTGTCTGTCTCTTTCCCCTCCCTGGCAATGGGAGGGGGAGAAGTGGTGTGTTCTTCTTCACGTTGGGAAGAATCGCCGATTGAAGACCTCCCCTGGTCTTGCTGGGAGTCGCTGACAGGGAGGTCAACAAGAATTCAAGCCGGGCACCTGGAGGGTGGCCAATTCGCTGGCTTTTGGCTTGAATTCAACAGGTACCACTGTATGTCCTCACGATCACAAGAAGATGGGGACCAAAGAAAGCTAAATTACCAAAGACATGGACCACGTGGAAAGATTCTGAAGTCATTTTTGACACAGCACTAATACCAGCCCCATCATATTTGCTGACCCTGGGAAGTTGAGCAAAGTGGCTCTCAAACAGCAATAATGCACTGCATCTTTTAAAAAAGAAGAGCATGAACTTGTCCTATGATGAATCCTTAGAGGCCAACATCATGATGCAAATGTGGATTGACACGCAACTGACAGTGTATCTAGGGTCCACCCCCTGAGATTAGGCTAGTGGGGAGACAGGGCAGGGCTTTTTCGGTGGTGGTACCCAGGCTCTTGACCTCCCTCCTTTAAGAATCTTAACTATTTTTCAATGAGCATTGCCTCCTTTCCCCTTCCTTTTTATGGTTGATCCCTCCCTTGGGTTGAATGGCAGCCTGTCTCCTGCTATTATTTTCATTCATTTTCCTTAACTCCTCTCTTTTCATTATTTTGTTGCAATACTTTATACATTTTAAAACTGTTTTGTGAGCTACTTCGGATGCAACCTTCAGGCTGAAAAGTAGCACAGGAATACCAATAAAAGCAAATAAGATAAATCAAATATGTTCCTTCGGCCGTCAGCTGCATCATCTCTCTTTTGTAGCTGAAATTGCAGTTCTTTGGCTGCTTTCCTGAGTGGTGTGAAGATCACTTGAAAACACAAACATACAGCTATAACACTATCCCTCCCCTCCAAGAAAAAAACTTGTGAATATGTTTAATGTGGCGTGTAATACAGGAACAAGTGTTTGAAATGCAAATGACAGTTGCTAGGATTTGTAGCTATTTAATTCTACTTATACGGTGTTATCCTCTATCTGTGAACAGTGTTTAAGATGCATATTATAGGTCATAGATCACCATCTTTATCATAAAAGGAACAGTCAGACTCTCCTTACTGCAATATGGCCTCCCCTTGACTAGAAAACAGTGGGTTTGGTTATTTCCGAATGTACAGAAGCACTCTTCTAATAGAAAAGTCACTGTGGTGTAGTACATGTATGAGCAGATTTCAGGCTGAAAAATAGCAGTCTACAGATGGAGCCACTGATCCAAATTTTGTTTCAGGAGGCAGTGCCTATCACTCATCTTTAATGGGATGGTAGGGCGTGTTGAATTCTTCAACTTTCAGCTTCCAAAAATGAGGGTTGCTAAAAAGCTGGGAATTCAAAAGATATTTTGGTTAAATTAATAAAATTAATTTTGCTTGGTAAGTAAAATTGCATTGAAATAATTAAAAATCATTGCCAAGTACTTGCAGCTGTATTATGTATTTATATTATTTAGCATTACCTGACATTTTCAGATGGTAAAATTAAAATCCTTTGATTTTCCAAAAACTTTTTATGTGCTTCTTCATCAAATATAGCATACCCTCCAACATTTCTCTGGTGAAAATAGGGATGTCCAATTCCATAATGATAATTTTACTATTTATACCCCACACATCTTACTGGGTTGCCCCAGCCACTGTGGGCAGCTTCCAACATGTATAAAAAACAGTAAACATTAAAAAAAAACCTTCCTTATACAGGGTTGCCTTCAGATGGCTCAGGGGTCGGATATCTCCATACCCTCCAACATTTCTACATTGAAAATAGGGACATCCTAAGGAAAAGTGGGACATTCTGGGATGAACTCAGAGACTGTGATGGCTTCTCTAAATCAGGGACGTCCCTGGAAAATAGGGAAATTTGGAGGGTCTGACATAGACTTATCAAGCTAAATTTCATCCAGTCACAAAAATAATGGCAGGTTTGAAGTCCTCTCAGATGCAGAGAACTACCAACCCTTTCCCCTGATATCAAAGATAAGTGTGTTGTTGTTTAGTCGTGTCCGACTCTTCGTGACCCCATGGACCAGAGCACGCCAGGCACTCCTGTCTTCCACTGCCTCCCGCAGTTTGGTCAGACTCATGTTTGTAGCTTCGAGAACACTGTCCATCTCATCCTCTGTCATCCCCTTCTTCTTGTGCCCTCAATCTTGCCCAACATCAGGGTCTTTTCCAGGGAGTCTTCTCTTCTCATGAGGTGGCCAAAGTATTGGAGCCTCAGCTTCACGATCTGTCCTTCCAGTGAGCACTCAGGGCTGATTTCCTTAAGAATGGATAGGTTTGATCTTGCAGAGTCTCCTCCAGCACCATAATTCAAAAGCATCAATTCTTCGGCGATTAGCCTTCTTTATGGTCCAGCTCTCACTTCCATACATCACTACTGGGAAACCATGGCTTTAACTATACGGACCTTTGTTGGCAAGGTGATGTCTCTGCTTTTTAAGATGCTGTCTAGGTTTGCCATCGCCTTTCTCCCAAGGACCAGGCGTCTTTTAATTTCGTGACTGCTGTCACCATCTGCAGTGATCATGGAGCCCAAGAAAGTAAAATCTCTCACTGCCTCCATTTCTTCCCCTTCTATTTGCCAGGAGGTGATGGGCCCAGTGGCCATAAGCTTCGTTTTTTTGATGTTGAGCTTCAGACCATATTTTGCGCTCTCCTCTTTCACCCTCATTAAAAGGTTCGTTAATTCCTCCTCACTTTCTGCCATCAAGGTTGTGTCATCTGCTTATCTGAGGTTGTTGATATGTCTTCCGGTGATCTTAATTCCGGCTTGGGATTCATCCAGCCCAGCCTTTCGCATGATGAATTCTGCATATAAGTTAAATAAGCAGGGAGACAATATACAGCCTTGCCGTACTCCTTTCCCAATTTTGAACCAATCAGTTGTTCCATATCCAGTTCATATTCAGTGACCCCCTTCATGGATCACTGCCTTGCCGTGGCAAAGGGGCTTGAATAACTCAGAGAAGCTATGAGCTATGCCGTGCAGGGCCACCCAAGATGGACAGGTCATAGTGGAGAGTTTTGACCAAACGTGATCCACCTGGAGCAGGAACCGGCAAGCCACTCCAGTATCCCTGCCAAGAAAACTCCATGGACAAAGACAACAGGCATATAAAAGATAAGTGTATCTGGACTCAAATCCTTGCTGAACTATGAAACTCACTGGTAGTTCTTTGTTAGTATACTGCTAGGTGATTTGCAGCAGTTCAGAAAGCGTTTTTTACTCTCCATGGTTTAATTTTTCTCCCACCCCAACTTTTAAGCTATTAGTGTCTCTGGAGAGTAATAATACAAATTTGTAATGGCATTTGCAGGCCATCCCATTAGGATAGGCATCCCCAAACTTGGCCCTCCAGATGTTTTGGAAACAGAGAATATCCCTGTGTATGCATCTTTGAGCTCCTTAGCAGAATGAATGTAAATCATTATTATTAGGAGTAGTAGTATTAGCAACAGTAGCAGCAGCTGATATTATGTAATAATAGTTGTAGTGGTTGTTGGCATCTGTCTGTCTCAAGAGACAATGGAGTGTGCCTCCGAGGGTGAAGTCAAACCACTGCATTGGCACCAAACTGAACTCCCTGCACCACATGCCCAAACTGACCAGATGCCAAGACTCCCCTCTCAGCCTCACTGACGTGGTTCAAAGGAAAGCAACAACAGCAACAAACTTCACTATGGTCGCAGACCAGCATAAGATACAAGCATGCAAATAAAATTAAGCACATAAGACTTAAAGAGGAGAGGGATAAAAGCTAATAGTTAAAAGTGGCTATAACTCACATACACTTAAAGCAGATAGAGACAAAAGACAAGCAGTTGAAAGCGACTGACTGTAAGGGAGGGAACGTGAAGCAGCACAGGTCTTGCATTATGGGCCTTCGGATTAGGCCTGAATTGTGACAGAAGCCATCCTTCAACGTATGTCCATAATGGCAGTGCAGAATAGTGTGTGACATCTGGGTTTTCATCTTGGAGCAGTAGGGAAATATAAAGTTGTTCATAAAGGAAAGCAGAGCAATACATTTGACACTAGCTTGGCTGTAGGAGTTGCCTGAAGGAGGCATACAAGGCATCATCCAGCTGTCTTAAGGACTCCAGATTTGTGTAGGGTTTACAGTAAACCATTTATTCCTTAGCCCTTTCTAATCCTGAAGATATCCTGCAAGGCAGTGGAGTTTAGGATCAGAGCTTTCCTCCTCCTAGATGGGCTGCCTTCCCAGGTTGCCAAGTCGTCTTCTTCTTTGGCAATCTCTCGTAGCTGAGTAAGATTGTCTTCCATGAACACAGCTTTAACAGTGAGTCCACAAGTGACTGTGGAGGCCAATTCTGGATCTACACATCCTTCCACAGTGGGGACATAGGTTTCCGGGCAGGAGTTGATCACGGTGAGGGGTTGCCAATCGTGCCTTCCTCTTAGCATGTTTCTCCCTTTTGTCCTGAGTTTGAGCGTCTTCAAAGCCCATGACACCTTTGGTAAAGGCTGTTCTCCAACTGGAGCGCTCACAGGCCAGTGTTTCCCAGTTGTCAGTGTTTATACTACTTTTTTTTAGTTTTGCCTTGAGGGAGTCTTTAAACCTCTTTGGTTGACCACCAGCATTACACTTTCCATTTTTAAGTTTGGAATAGAGAAGTTGCTTTGAAAGATGATAATCAGGCATCCGCACAACATGACCAGTCCAATGAAGTTGATGTTGAAGAATCATTGCTTCAACACTGGTGATCTTTGCTTCTCCCAATACACTGGCATTAGTTCTCCTGTCTTCCCAAGTGGTGTGTAAAATTTTTTGGAGACACCAGTCACACCTGTGTCTTGAGCAGCCAAACTGGGGCCCATCAGTCCCAGCCAGATGACTGGGGCTGATGGGAGTTGTGGTCTAAAGGTTGTTCTAGAGAAAGAAGAGAAAGGGATTTGATTTATGCCCATGTTTCACTTAAGACAGACAATAGTTTTTAGGAGAACTAAAAGTAATGTGATAGAAAAAGGAGTATTTAAGAGACTCTCTTCTCTTCCAGTTATCATTGATCAAACAGGCTTTGCAACTCTTTGAAATGAGGCAAAGATTTAGACAGAGACGGTGACCATAGTGGAATGAGCGTGCCCATTAGAAACTCTAATTATGTCACCTGTCTAAGAAAATTATAGTCTATTTCCAGCCTCAGAGATACACTAAGACATTAGAGATACACTAAGACATAAGTGGTTCCAAATTTTGTACATTTTGTACATTTGTATAATTTCTGTGTTACCTTTCTAAGTGTCTTAAGACTCAAATGCCTGGCACACATTTGGCATTTAATCAATGTTAAAGGGCAGTAATATGTGATGCACTAGAGACTTTAAAAAAACAACACAAAAAACCCCACCAAGAAATATGTGATGCAAACCTGATTAAAAGAAGCTGGAGAGGCATGAAGTTTTGGTTGCCAAGATCCTAGAAAACGTCTACAAAGGTGAGTCAGAAAACCTTGAGTTTTGGACCTGCAGAAGGTTAGATAAAGCGCTTGCTGGACTGCGGTGTAGTTTGTCGTGTCAATCAGCTTGATGCGGCTGCTATGTGTTGTTGACGTTAGAGATTTATATGGCAGGACAGGATCTTAGAGAAGCCCCAGGAGGAATTCTCCGAAGTGTAAAATGTGACACCCCAATATTCTCTAGACATTTATTTATATGCCCATCCAATGCATTCAGAGATTAATGTACACTTCTAAACTTTCACTTGAAAGGCTAACATTTGATTATATATTTGTATTAGAGCTGAGCTGAAATGTCACAGAATACATATTTCTGAAAAGTTCTTTTTTTCCTCAACCCCCTAGAATAAGAAGAAAAGCATCTTGCAGAATTTTCTTCTCCATTTTTTTTTAGTTGCCATTTTTGCAGAGCCTTTAGGGAAAAGAAAGAAGCTGTGCTACTGGTGCTGCTCATGGTGAGCCCCAGAGTTTCACCCCTAAAATCAGCTGAAGAATTTCTCTCTCCCCTAGAGAAATTTGGTGAAATCTTACGCCTACTTAGTTTCTCTGCCCACAAATAGGGTGAGTAATTTCAAAAGGCCTTTTGGGTACAGCTTGAATATATATGGGGAAAAGGTGAAGCAGAGCTCCACCTTCTTCTTTCCAGTCCCCCTTTAACCCAATGAAAACTCTTGACTTTTGTGGCCATTTTCATGTCATCTGATCCCTACCGCACTTCTCCTAGACATAGTATTTGCTTATCCCTTATTCAGCCTCCTCCAGCCCCCAGCATAGTTAAGGTAAGAGGTGAATGGACCATCCCTGCAAATGGCCCCTCAACATTATACGCATGGTCTAATAATTACTGGTTTTCCCAGTAGTGATGTATGGAAGTGGGAGCTGGACCATAAAGAAGGCTGATCACCGAAGAATTGATGCTTTTGAATTATGGTGCTGGAGGAGACTCTGCAAGAAGATCAAACGCATCCATTCTTAAGGAAATCAGCCCTGAGTGCTCACTGGAAGGACAGATCCTGAAGCTGAGGCTCCAATACATTGGCCACCTCATGAGAAGAGAAGACTCCCTGGAAAAGACCCTGATGTTGGGAAAGATGGAGGGCACAAGGAGAAGGGAACGACAGAGGACAAGATGGTTGGATAGTGTTCTCGAAGCTACCAGCATGAGTTTGACCAAACTGCGGGAGGCAGTGGAAGACAGGAGTGCCTGGCGTGCTCTGGTTCATGGGGTCACGAAGAGTCGGACACACCTAATTGACTAAACAACAACGATAATCACTGGCCAACTTGCAGCCCAGGCTCAGATCCAGCCTCTAGAGCAATTCAGTCTGGATCCCTGGTGCTCATGCCAAGTTTTAATATGTGGTTTTAAAAATAACCACCATTACACTTGTAAGGAAAATAAAAATGATAATGTTACATTTCGCTTTTATATCTTGCATGCAATCCAAACTTCGGCTATGCTTGAGTGCAGCGTGCTCCATAACTGTGAATCTCTTTCGTATTGCAGTTATAGTGCCATCTTCTTTTTCATTTGAATGAGCCAGACCACTTGCAAGTATGCAAAGGTCCTTTTCTCTGGAGGGGAAATGCACTTCCAGCTCTTGGCTACTCTCAGGTGAACACACTGCTTCCTCGCCTAAGTATGCAGAAGCTGCCCACCCCAGGTCTAAGAGACAAATCCAAGATTCAGCCTCCCTTAAGCGCCACACAGAAAGGAAGGTGAAGGTTGCTGGTAACTCTCTGTATGGAGCTTGTAAACCATTTATTTAAATGAAGATATATTTTTTCCTTTACTCAGCGTGCAGCTGATTCAGATGGGTTCTGCAATGGGACACCACACTTCTCTTTGTGGACTGGAAAATACTGTGCTTCCTGCTGTTCCTGACTGCCGATTCCTTTTAACCTTAAGGATACAAATTACGGCACTGTGCAGTTCTCTACCTAGCCAGCTCAGGTTCAACTCCAGATGACGTTTTTGTGTGTGTAAAGAAAACGTCATGCCAGTTCAGTAGAGATGTTTCTCTTGGTCACACATGGATGGGAGAAAGGGGAGGGATGACTCACATTATGAGGGTTGCTCTCAGTATACAACAGAGCTCTCTTCTTTTCTTTTTTACTTTTTCTTCTGGTTTCCTGAGTTCAGCAAAGTTACAGCAATTTCTGTTGGCCACTGCTGCATGATTAGAGTACAGCAGTGCCGTAGCTATGTGAGGGCTAGCTGTTTTTTTTTTTTTTTTTTGCCCTGGGTGAAGCCATTGAGGCTCCCAGCCTGTGTGTGTTTGTGTGTGTATACACAAATGTGTGTGGCCAAACTAGGTCTTTGACCAGGTGAAATAAAGCCTAGTTTTGCCTCCCTACTATGGACATAATTTAGAGGAAAGACGAGGAATGGTTCTAGGTCAGCATGCCAGGGTGTTATCTCCCTCACTCCTCATGGGCCACTTTGACAAGTGGACAGAGCTGCCCACATGCCAGTTACCTGACATCATAATGATGTCATCATAGTGCTATCAGGTGACCTTTCTGCCCACTATTTTGTGCAGCGCTTTGGCCGGGGCATCTGAAGATCTGAGAATCAGCTGACCCGGTGCATGGTCCCTGCATGTTTGTGTCCTCCACCTCCTGCTCATTTTCTGAGGAGACCCCAGGTTCCAGGTCTGGCTATGGTTGAACCCTGACAGGAAGCATCCGGAAGCTTGACGAAGTAAAAAAAAATTGTTTAGGGGTAGGAATGCTCCCCCTAAAAACAAACAGAAAACCCCCAGTCCAATGAAGACTGAGCAAATGAAATGAGTATGACATGCCGAGTCAGGGAATGGGAAGGAGAATGGAATGGAATATCCTGAGGAGGAATATTCCAAGGTGCAAGATTATATTGCAGGGCCCACTTGTTAGTTTTAGTTTTAACAGGGCTGTAGAGCACCTGGTTCCTGATACGCATTTTCTGAGATACTCATTTTTAACCTATGGCAATTTTTCTATTTCATAATAAACCAAAGGTATTTTAGTCCCCATCTCCATAAGTCTTCTCATAATGTTTATTCCATTGCAAGAACCACTGAGGCTTCAGATCTATCGAGTGTGGAGTTTCGAAGCCCTGCTCATTGAAATACTGATGTCAATCTCTCCGGAGAATTGATAGGTGCTATCTGAGGTTCTGTGGGCTTTAACTCTGAAACCATTGCCCACAGATTGGCTTGAATGTGAATCAATGATGTATTTCGTACCTGCCCATTGTCCTATGGATAAAAACCCTTAGCTGGAGGACAAAAGTGAGCACCTTTGACAGGCTCCATAGGTGGATAAAGAGATCCTCACCAGGAATGGGGGAACCAATTTCATTCTGAGGACTACATTCTTTTCTGGGCAAACTTTTGGGGTGTGGGGTCCGAGGCAAATGTAAGCAAACAGCAAATATGAATTGTACCTTTGTACAGCAGGCTAGTTTCTGCACACACTCTCACCTCCAGCTCTATCCTACATCCAGGCAAACAGATGCCATTATCAGATTTCAATGACATATTCCAGCCAGGCAAAAACACTAAAGGAGATTGCAAAACTGGGCTGGTGTGGAATGCAGCTTGCAGAGAGGCCAGGCAGATTTCGAGTGCCACATTTCCACCACATGTGGAACAGGCTTGAAGTTTCCCATCTCTCCTCGTATTACATCTGAAGGCAGCCCTGTTTCGGGAAGCTTTTAATGTTTGACGCATGACTGTATTTTAATATTTTGTTGGAAGCAGCCCAGAGTGGCTGGAGAAACCCAGCCAGATGGGCAGGGTATAAATAAATTAATAATAATAATAATAATAATAATAATAATAATAATAATAATAATTATTATTATTATTACTATTATTATTATTATTATTATTATTATTATTATTATTATTATATCCCATCTTTTGCTCCACAGAGCTCAAAGTGGCATTCATGGTTTGCCCCTTCTTCGTTTAACTCCCACAACAACCCTGCGAGGTAGCTTAGGCTGAGAGACAGTGACTGGTCCAGGGTTGAAGGCCGAGTGGGGGTTGGAACCCTGCTCTCCCTCTATGCCACACTCTAACCCAGGGGTCAGCAAACTTTTTCAGCAGGGAGCCAGTCTGCTGTCCCTCAGACGTTGTGGGAGGCCGGACTATATTCTGAAGGGGGAAAAAAAGAATGAATTCCTATGCCCTACAAATAACCCAGAGACACATTTTAAATAAAAGGACACATTCTATTCATGTAAAAACACGCTGATTCCTGGACTGTCTGCGGGCCGGATTGAGAAGGCGATTGGGCTGCATCTGGCCCCCGGGCCTTAGGTTGCCTACCCCTGCTCTAACCTCTATTCCACACAGGCTCAATGCACCTGAGATTCTTCTTGTGTAGAGTGGGGGGCTTCTCTGATGTGATTCTGCAGACGTGGAGGCCTGCTTGGAAGGCATATGTGCAGAACACTCTTGTGTGATTCTGGCTGTGTGAAGGAGTGTTGGGTACGCACAGAGAATGCTAAAAATGCAAAAGCAGAGCTGCTGGCAAGCAAGTGTTGTTGAAGCAGAAAGGAATAATGAGCAGGAATGAGGCGAGTGGGGAGGGAGGGGGAGAGAGAATGATAATAATCTCTTAAAGAAAGTTAACAAGGCAGAGAGAGAGAGAGACTTGATCGTATGCGGATTCTGGGGATATGGTGTCACAAGTTCTGTACCAGTCTTCCCCAACCTGGTGCCCTCCAGGTGTATTGAACTACAACTCTTGTCAGCCTCAGCCAACATGGGAAAGTGTGGGAGGGGAGGGGGAGAGAGAGGGGGAGGGAGAAAGAAAGAAAGAAAGAAAGAAAGAAAGAAAGGTAATTAGGCAATTGCAATTTGCCAGTCTTTGAAACTGAACCACCCACCAAAGAACTAAAACAATAATGTAATAATGAGGGCACTGGCATACAAGGGCATCTAAATAGCATCCAGGATGAAAGAACTCTGCAACCCTTCTCTTTCCCCTAATCAGTAGTCCTTTGCTTCATGATTCTGCCAAAACCACAAAACAGGAATTACGTAAGTAAACAGAAAGATCTAAAATAGCTGAAATATCTCTGGATGTGTCCCTCGTTTGAAATTATATTGCTTACCAGGCCAGTTAACCTGCAATATGGATTGAATAAGGCACATTTCCTTTTCCTCACTAAATGAGAAGGTGTTCTTGAAATAGAGTTATATAAAGAGGCATCTATTTCAGGGACGTTTTTCTTTCCTTTTTTCCTAGTGTAAATTATTTTGGATTGGAAATAAACGCCAGGGGAGATGGTTGCAGGCCTACGCTGCAATCTGCCCAACTTCCTACCTCTCTCCTTGGCTTCCAACAGCGAGCCCTCCTGGAATTATTTTTGTTTAGTGTTCTCATTATTTTCTTTATTTTTGCTGAATTTTGTTAACTGACTAGAGAGACCCACAAGGGAATTTTCATCTCATGAAGTAAAATGTAAGAAGTAGCACCCAGCTGGCAATATTAGTTGCAGTGGAAATCCATGCTTAAAAGAAACTCAGTATTAAACTAGGTAATAGGAAAATGTTCTTGCTTAGGAGAGTTAAGAACACTGGATTGGGAAGTCCTGAATTTGATTTTGTCCGCAAGTGTTTCATCATATAAGTCATTGTATAGCTGGAGTCATTGTGAGCTAATGGGGTTGCAGCTTCTCCAGTTGTGAAAAACAACATTTTTCTTGCCTCATAAGATTGAATAAGTTGCTGTGATAAAGATCATGGAGAGCTTCTGCCATGTAAGGTTGTATACTCAAATGCCCAGTGCCATTTGGAAAGGCTGGCATATTTGAGGAAAGTTTAATCTCAGATGTATCTTTGCCGGGAAATAAATAATTCAGACAAATCCAATGGAAAGGCCACGTGTCGACGACTTAAAGACATCAAAAATGGCTCTGAGAATGGGCTGTAACAAGC
Source organism: Podarcis raffonei (assembly GCF_027172205.1). Taxonomy (NCBI): domain Eukaryota; kingdom Metazoa; phylum Chordata; class Lepidosauria; order Squamata; family Lacertidae; genus Podarcis; species Podarcis raffonei. The sequence continues at coordinate 92,116,973 of NC_070604.1, read as the reverse complement.
TCTCTTGAAGAATTATTCCTTGAATCAGCACCCTCAACCTTCTCTCCCTCTTTCCCTCTCTCTGTGCTGTTGGAAATCCTGCATACAAGTAGTAAAGATGTCATCTCACAGTGAGATCCAAGAATGTGAAAATGTAGTACAATGCACCTTCGTTGTGGGGAAACCTCTGACCCTCCAGATGTTGTTGGACTTCAACTCCCATCAGCCCCAGCCAGCATGGTCAGGGGGGTGATGGGAGTTGGAGTCTAGCCACATCTGGAGAGCCACAGGTTACCCATCCCTGTTCTACTATAAGATTTCAAAGCATGAAGCTCAAAAACAAATCTCCAGCTGCGGTCTGGAGCACTGTGTACTGGAATTGCCTCTTTTTGTGAAAGAACAATTGGGAATGGGGACAGGGAGGAGGGGAGGGAAGTTGAACTTTTATTGGTTTTGTAAAAAAAAAAAAGTGTTGGCAATTTGGTGACCTATGAAATACCATAAGCAGCAGAAAACATTTATCCAGTGACAGCCCGAGGTAGCAGAGGCAGCTCTTAGTGGGTTTATTTTCATTATTACAGCAATTTTAGGGCTGCATGCTGCAATTTTCACTCGCAGTGAGGTATTAAATTGAAATTACCCCAGATGTAATTGTCACACAGAATAATTCTGGACATGCTGAATTTAATGTTTTCCAAGCTGTGGTTTTATTATCCAAGCGAGTGCCAAAAAACCGCTTGTCAACAGCTTCGACAGCAATGTGCCTTTTCAAGTGGTGGGATGGTTAATGGGCAGGGGTTGTTTAGGAGAAGCCATAAAGAGCATTTTGGCCCCATCTTCTTAAGTGATAAACTTATTGATCCAATGAGCTTGCCCAGTGGCGTCAAATGCCCTTTATACGTGAGTTTCATGTTTTGAAGGATTTCCTTTCAATGTGTCACTTGGACCACTAATGGTGCATCACATTTCAGTTCTACTAGCTAGACCTCGCATTTCTACAGCGTCTTTAAAATGTTGCTCTGGCAGACCTGTACTCCACTTTCTTAGGTTGGTTGAGATATTCACGTGTTATATTCAATGAGCGGACAAGCTGTCTACCTGCTCACATGGATAGTTAGTCTGTACACTCATTCAGCATTCAATGGCCGTACAGGCTGTGTACAGAATTGCTGAACACAGGCTCTTTCACACAAACACTTCTACACGTGTAGACTTTGCTGTGATCAGTGTAACCGGTGAACAGGCCTTGGGTGAACGACGGTTTGGGATTGATGTGAACACTGGATTCCCCCCTCTCCTGCTGCTCTCATGACAGGCGGCTTGAAGGAGTCGCCATGTAGCCATTCACTGTGAAATGTGAAAGGCAGGGCAGCATAATGGTCAGTGTGTCAAATGTTGGAAGCAGGACTAGAACTCACACAGCCAAAGGAATGTATAATTATAATTACCTGTATGTTTTTAAACAGATCATAAAAAGGTAAAGGGACCCCTGACCATTAAGTCCAGTCGTGGCCGACTCTGGGGTAGCATGCTCATCTCGCTTTATTGGCTGAGGGAGCCAGCATACAGTTTCCGGGTCATGTGGCCAGCATGACTAAGCCGCTTCTGGTGAACCAGAGCAGCGCATGGAAATGCCGTTTACCTTCCTGCTGGAGCGGTACCTATTTATCTACTTGCACTTTGATGTGCTTTCGAACTACTAGGTTGGCAGGAGCAGGGACCGAGCAATGGGAGCTCACCCTAGGCTAGGTTTAGACCACAGCGCCACCAGTGTCCCATCACAGATCATACCTGGTTTTAATTATATTAATGCTTGATTGTTTTTTAAATGGTTGGGTTTTTAAATGTTTTTAGCAGTTCTTAATTTTATCTGTAAGCTGCCTGGAGTCCCTGTCAGGGAAAAAGTTCGGGTAATAATAATAATAATAATAATAATAATAATAATAATAATAATATGCCTACATTTATGAACGTCCCTTTTACATTTATGCCTACATTTATGAATGTCCCTTTTAAACCTGCCCAGGTTGGTGGTCCTCACCACGTTTCATGGCAGTGAATGCTGTACTTTATTGATAAGCGTGCTCTCTCTCTCTCTCTCTCTCTCTCTGTATGTGTGTGTGAGAGAGAGGAGACGGGCGGGGGGGGGGGACTTAAGAACATAAGAACAGCCCTTCTGGATCAGGCCAGTGACCCATCTCATCCAGTACCCTGTTCTCACAGTGGCCAACTAGATGCCTGTGGAAAGCCCAGAAGCAGGAACCTGAGCAAAATGGCAGCCCCCCTTCCATGGTTTCCAGCACCTGGCATTCAGAGGCATACTGCCTCCGACTGGGGGGGGGGGGATATTCATCAGCCATGAGTAGCCTTGTCCTCCATGACTCCATGTCAATTTAGCGTCATTGGGTGACCTCAAGTTCTAATACTATGAGCATGGGAAAGGCCCCGTGTGGTAATCCTTTCCTTATCTTGTTTTTATTATGTATTTTGTGTTTCTTTTTGTATTTTTATGCTGCGAACTGCTCTGAGATCTCTGGATGAAGCGCAATACACAAATTTAATAAGCAAACAAAATAAACAAAATCAGAGAGCTGCTTGAGCCCCTGTTCATCTCTGCTGCCCTTTTCTGCGCCCTTTCACCTCCCTGTTCTGGCATTATTCATTATCCCCTGCTGCCTGACTGCTGAGCTCTTCCCAGGGCAGGGAAGGTGAGGAGTGAACCCATCCCAGCTACTGGGCATGACTTGAGTAACGGAGCGTTCTTTGCATTTGAGGTAGCAGCAGGTATATAGAAAATCCAATTCTGCACTAGCTGGCTCTCAACTCTCAACATAATTGATGTATTAGTGGCTGGGATCTTCTGTCTCTATCAGTACGCCAATACCTACCTACCTCTCTCTCTCTCTCTCTCTCTCTCTCTCTCTCTCCCTCCCTCCCTCCCTCCCTCCCTCTCTTTTTTGGAAGGAGACCCTTTTTGATGCTACATACAAAGAAGATAGCAGGGCACACATCTGGGAGCATTTAGAGCATAATTGTATATCAATAGCAGTGAGAAAGCAATTTTCTGGAAGTTTGGTGCAGAATATACAGAGCCGTCAGATCTGATGTTTTTTTTTTTTTCCTTTTTCAAATCTGATCTGATTTTTTCTTTTCTTTTGAGATTAATTTGGCACATGGGAATGGTGTGTGTTATGATTTCAGGGCTCTCTCCCCCCACCCCTTGCTCCTTAGGGCCTTCTTTCAACAATACCCCCCCCCAATATTTCTATTATTTCACACACACACACCCATTCCGCTTTGAATTATTTATTTCCCTGGCACTGCTTTTCTCAATAATATCTTTATTTAATATTACATTCTCGGCAATGCAGGAAGTTATTCAATGCAACCGTTTATTTAATTGGGGAAAAGTCCAATGGGCAGGGGAGCCAGCAGTGTTGGTAAGAGCATTGCTCTCCTATACCTTATCCTTATCCGCATGTAGCATTCAACGTAGCTCTTTTCTGCCTAGCTCAAGTTCTCATTTATAAAAGAAGCGCGTTATAAGTGCATTATTGCAGGACCCCCTTTTCCGCTTAATTCCGTTTTCTCCAATCCCCACTTTTTAATTTCCCCTTTCCCTTGAATTATTTATTTTCACGGCTCCTTTATATAATACTACTTTATATAATACTGCTATAGTACTATATTAATAAGCCAGTAAGGAGCTGGAAGGCATTGAATGCTGCAGTTTGTGTGTGCATCCCCCGGGGCAACAGGATACTCTGGGAGTATCTGTGGATGAGGTTGCAAGAGCTCTGCTGACATCCGCCAGCTCTCCCTGCAGCCAGCCCCTCTCCCGCCTTGCAAAGGTAAGCTTGCTTGGGACTAGGTGGATATAGGTGGCAGACTGGCTTGCAGTGAGCAAGTCCTGAGCCATTTATGCCTTGCGACCCTACAAACATAGAACAATGTGCGGGTCAAATTATGAGAGTGGCCTGGTGTAAATGTAGGCCAAGTGAGTCCACAAAGCCTTTGCCATATGCCAAAGTGGTGCTGATTGCTTCAGCGCGCATTCAGTTTGTAGCTCAACCAACATTTAATGCACAGTTTTGCCTACAGTGCTTTGATTTCTGACTTAGGCGTTTTTGTACATTAAATGTGGGTTGAGTGCTGCGCATGGATTGGGTGTGTTCTTTATTTTTAACATTCTTGAACTATTTTCCAAGGCAGCTTACATAATATATTAGAAGCAACAATAATGTAATAATAAAACACAGCTTAAAATACACTTGCAAACTCTAAAGCCGCAATAAAAAAGCCAAGCAAACTACCGTCAAGGATGAAACTGTGTATAAAGTTGTGTGCAGTGTAGAGAAAGTAAACGGAGAAAAGTTTCTCTCTTTCATGACACTAGAACTTGCAGACATACGACGATGCAGAATATTAGAAGGTTCAGGATAGATAAAAGAAGGTACTACTTCACATAGCACACAGTTTGCGTTTCTTAGTGCAGAAAGTATTGATCTGATGTATAGAGATCTTTCCTATTCTAATTAATTCAAATGGGTTATGGAAGCTTCTCTGTGTGAAAGAAACAAACAGAAGGTTCATGATGTTTGGGTTATACCTTCAGAGAAGCTGAGTGCAGCTGGCTTGAACTGGTTCTCTTATCTCTTTCTGTCAAGGTCATGCTGACTATCAAAATAAGGCCAGAAGGAGCCTGGCTTTCACTTTCACTTTCCATCTCTCTTCCTTCTGGTGTGGTGTTCTGTACATAGTATGCTCAGAGTTAAGTTGTAGACTTATTATAAGTTATTGTAAGTTTAAGTTAAGTCTGCTGCAACTGGATTTCTCATGGACAGTGCCAATCCTGAATGCAGTGGATTTGTGACCATTATGCTCAAATACTGCCTTCAGTAGCAGTAATAATAATAATAATAATAATAATAATAATAATAATAATAATAATAATTTATTATTTATACCCCGCCCATCTGGCTGGGCCTCCCCAGCCACTCTGGGCGGCTTCCATAAAAACCAAAAATACAGTAAAATATCACACGTTAAAAACTTCCCTGAACAGGGCTGCCTTAAGATGTCTTCTGAATGTCAGGTAGTTATTTATCGCTTTGACATCTGCTGGAAGGGCGTTCCACAGGGCGGGTGCCACTACCGAGAAGGCCCTCTGCCTGGTTCCCTGTAGCTTTGCTTCTCGCAATGAGGGAACCACCAGAAGGCCCTCGGCGCTGGACCTCAGCGTCCGGGCAGAATGATGGGGGTGGAGACGCTCCTTCAGGTATACTGGACCGAGGCCGTTTAGGGCTTTAAAGGTCAGCACCAACACTTTGAATTGTGCTCGGAAACGTACTGGGAGCCAATGTAGGTCTTTCAAGACCGGTGTTATATGGTCTCGGCGGCAGCCCCCAGTCACCAGTCTAGCTGCCGCATTCTGGATTAGTTGTAGTTTCCGAGTCACCTTCAAAGGTAGCCCCATGTAGAGTGCATTGCAGTAGTCCAAGCGGGAGATAACCAGAGCATGCACCACTCTGGCGAGACAGTCCGCAGGCAGATAGGGTCTCAGCCTATGTACCAGATGGAGCTGGTAAACAGCTGCCCTGGACACAGATTTGACCTGTGCCTCCATGGACAGCTGTGAGTCCAAAATGACTCCCAGGCTGCACACCTGGTCCTTCAGGGGCACAGTTACCCCATTCAGGACCAGGGAATCCTCCACACCTGCCCGCCTCCTGTCCCCTAAAAACAGTACTTCTGTCTTGTCAGGATTCAACCTCAATCTGTTAGCCGCCATCCATCCTCCAACCACCTCCAGACACTCACACAGGACCTTCACCGCCCTCACTGGTTCTGATTTAAAAGAGAGGTAGAGCTGGGTATCATCCGCATACTGATGAACACCCAGCCCAAACCTGCTGATGATCTCTCCCAGCGGCTGCATGTAAATGTTGAAAAGCATGGGGGAGAGGACAGAACCCTGAGGCACCCCACAAGTGAGAGCCCAGGGGTCTGAACACTCATCCCCCCCCCACCACCTTCTGAACACGGCCCAGGAGGAAGGAGCAGAACCACTGTATGACAGTGCCTCCAGCTCCCAGCCCCTGAAGACGGTCCAGAAGGATGTTATGGTCGATGGTATCAAAGGCCGCTGAGAGATCCAGCAGAACTAGGAAACAGCTCTCACCTTTGTCCCTAGCCCGCCGGAGATCATCAACCAGTGCGACCAAGGCAGTTTCAGTCCCATGATGAGGCCTGAATCCCGATTGGAAGGGATCCAAATGGTCCGCTTCTTCCAGGCGTGCCTGGAGTTGTTCGGCAACCGCTCGCTCAATCACCTTGCCCAAGAATGGAAGATTTGAGACTGGGCGATAGTTGGCCATCGTGGCTGCATCTAAAGATGGTTTTTTAAGAACCGGTTTAATAACCGCCTCTTTCAGCGGGTCTGGGAAGGCTCCCTCACGGAGGGAAGCATTCACCACCCCACAAAGCCCATCGCCCAGTCCTTCCTGGCTAGCTTTTATAAGCCAGGATGGGCAAGGATCCAGGAGACAGGTGGTTGGTTTCACTCGTCCAAGCAGCCTGTCCACATCCTCGGAGGTAACAGATTGGAATTGATCCCATTCAACTTGACTAGACAGAACTCTAGCACTCTCCCGCCCCGGCCCTGCTCCCACGGTGGAGTCTACTTCTTCCCGAATCTGAGAGATTTTATCTGCAAAAAACTTTGCAAAATCATTGCAGGAGAACATGTGGCCCGTACTGGGCCCCGATGTTGCAGGTGGTTCCGCTAAATTGTGAACCACCTGAAAAAGTCTCCTGCTGCTGTTTTCTGCAGATGCAATAGAGGCGGTGAAGAAATTCTTCTTCGCCGTCGCTATCGCCACTTGGTAGGCTCGACGTTGAGCTCTAACCTGTGTCCGGTTAGATTCGGAATGAGTTATCCGCCACCAGCGCTCTAGCCGTCTCAACGATTGTTTCATTGCCCTCAGATCCGTGGAAAACCACGGGGCTGTCCGGGCTCCATGCAATCGGAGAGGGCGCTTCGGAGCCAAACAGTCAATAGCCCTGGTTAACTCCGCATTCCAGCGGGCCACCAGGGAATCAGCTGAAAGGCCATCAACATGGGATAAAGCATCCCCTACCACTCTCTGGAAACCATTTGGATCCATTAAGTGGTGGGGGCGGACCAGTAAAGCTCTGCTGGATGAAATATTAATTGCCTCTGGTCTATTTTTGGGGGGAATCCTGCAACGGCTTTAAGTTGTTACTCTGCTACCTATACTTTGGAATGTACTCTGGATCAATACTGAGTACGACACAATTGCACTCTCCCACAAGAACTAGCATTGGCCACCAGCTTGGATGGGTTTAAAAGAGGATCAGGCAAATTCATGGTTGATAAGGCTGTCCATGGCAACTGGCTTTGCTAGCTATGTTCTGCTTCCACTGTTGACTTTGAATACTGGTTGCTGGGAATCCCAAGTACGGAGAGTGCTGTTGTGCTCAGGTCCTCCTTGTGGACATCCCATAGGCATTTGGTAGTGAGAACAGGATGCAGGGCTAGATGCACCTGTCACCTGATCCAATAGGACTCTTTTTAGGAAGGTAAGGTGAGATACACACACACACACACACACACACATTTAAATACCCTGATAGATTTCTAAGGAGATTGGATATTCTCGATTCATAGGAAAGGCTACAACTGTATGAGAGACAATGGGACTAAAACTTCTGCTAACTTCTAAGATTGTTTAAGCCACAGGTATTATGTCCCTCTGGCCAAGTCACGGTGACTTCACCTTATCTGCAGTCCTGCACACAGTTAGGCTTGTTAAATCCCATTGACATCCTCCTCTGAAATATCACAGAGCAAGTCAGTTAATGAGAAGTCTTAACATGCCTGTCCATGGTTCCTTGTTCTATAAATATGTCTGAGCAAAGCCTTTCATTGCAATTCCTGAGGCACTGTGAGGTTTTGCCTAAGCTTTAAGGCTCCTCTGACCATAATTTGCTGTGCTTTCTCACTCCACACAGATTGCACGGCTTGCCTCTGCATTATTGTGCTGGATTATAACCACGCACAACGGAAAACAATTAGAGGTCTCCTCTGAGATTTCTGCTTTTATATCTCCTGTTTTACAGTTTTTTTAACCTGTGCGTACAGCATAAATCAAACATGAGAGTAAACTCTGGGCGATTCCTTCTGCCCTGCTAGAGTCATAGAATCATAGAATCATAGAATCATAGAATCATAGAGTTGGAAGAGACCACAAGGGCCATCGAGTCCAACCCCCTGCCAAGCAGGAAACACCATCAGAGCACTCCTGACATATGGTTGTCAAGCCTCTGCTTAAAGACCTCCAAAGAAGGAGACTCCACCACACTCCTTGGCAGCAAATTCCACTGTCGAACAGCTCTTACTGTCAGGAAGTTCTTCCTAATGTTTAGGTGGAATCTTCTTTCTTGTAGTTTGGATCCATTGCTCCGTGTCCGCTTCTCTGGAGCAGCAGAAAACAACCTTTCTCCCTCCTCTATGTGACATCCTTTTATATATTTGAACATGGCTATCATATCACCCCTTAACCTCCTCTTCTCCAGGCTAAACATGCCCAGCTCCCTTAGCCGTTCCTCATAAGGCATCGTTTCCAGGCCTTTGACCATTTTGGTTGCCCTCCTCTGGACACGTTCCAGTTTGTCAATGTCCTTCTTGAACTGTGGTGCCCAGAACTGGACACAGTACTCCAGGTGAGGTCTGACCAGAGCAGAATACAGTGGCACTATTACTTCCCTTGATCTAGATGCTATACTCCTATTGATGCAGCCCAGAATTGCATTGGCTTTTTTAGCTGCTGCATCACACTGTTGGCTCATGTCAAGTTTGTGGTCAACCAAGACTCCTAGATCCTTTTCACATGTAGTGCTCTCACATGTAGTGCTCTCAAGCCAGGTGTCACCCATCTTGTATTTGTGCCTCTCATTTTTTTTGCCCAAGTGCAATACTTTACATTTCTCCCTGTTAAAATTCATCTTGTTTGTTTTGGCCCAGTTCTCTAATCTGTCAAGGTCGTTTTGAAGTGTGATCCTGTCCTCTGGGGTGTTAGCCACCCCTCCCAGTTTGGTGTCATCTGCAAATTTGATCAGGATGCCCTTGAGTCCATCATCCAAGTCGTTGATAAAGATGTTGATAAAGAGTCAATATTGACAGAAAAGGCTGGCTCAATTAAAAAGGATATTTGAGTCTGATGCGCCAAAAGCTTTCCAGTTTCCAAGAAAATGCCTGGAATTCCATATACAGACACACAAAGCAGAAAACCCTTAGGATGGGAAAGTAGGCAGGCGTTTTTAACAGGCACATGTGCGAACGATGGGGCTTTCTACTATGAACTTTATTTTTATCTTTTTAGAATTGAGCAGTTAGATTTGCGGGCAGGTTTGGCATCAGAACATGGCATCTTTGAATAGCTGCCAGAGTCTGCTGGCTCATCCAATCAGTGCAAGGTATCAGTGCAAGGTATCTAGGTCTGAGGAGCCACCCCTTAAATTTCCCACAATGCCCCTGAGTGGTACTGCATCAGGGGCATTGTAGAAAATTTAAATGGGGGTTTGTCATTTGGTGCTGACTGGAATACCATTGCTGCTGTTGGTGCCTGTCACCAACTGTGCCTGTGATGATGTAGGAGGTCACTTGAAAACTTAGAGCTGGCCCTCTTTGTGGAGGCATTAAAGTTAGACAGTGAGAGTTGTTAAATTAGCCACTTGCTCATTCTCAGAGAGGTTTCCCAGCAACATTTCTCCCTGTCCATTCCACAGCTGCCACTGTCTCCCTCCCATAACCATAGCACCCCTTTTCCTGGTTGTTTAATGAATTCCAGAGATTAACTAGTTTATTTTGCTGTTTCAAAATGGCTACAGAACAGCCCAAACTCACAAATGCAGACCTCAGTGAGTTTGGGCTTCAGTCCTTCTGTCCTAGTTTCACTTTGCTGTAATATATAAGGTGATTGTCAACAGAAAGTATTGCCTCTTGTCACTCTCTTCAGGATCGGCGGTTGCTTGAAATAGTTGAAAACTGTCAAATCTCCACCATCTTCCTCACTAACAGCTAACCTCCCACTGACTAGAACCTCTAAGTCAGAATCTGCTGTCAGTGAGACCGGTGACAAAATGGACTGTTTAAGTCACATACTAAATGATCCCTGTTGTTCTTCCAACAGCAACCCTGCACGGTAGGTTAAGCAAGGCCTTCGTGACTGAGGGAGGATTTGAACCCTGGTCTCCGAGGTCCCAGTTCAACACTCTAACCAGTATGCTACACTGACTGTTTAGGTGGAAGAGAATACAGCAAACAAAACAACTAAGATAGTGAAAGTCTATCTGTCTGTATTAAATAGTGATTGCTCTTATACTACCCAGAGGGGCACAGTCTGTCTTGAGGTGTGCCAGTTGCCAATGCCCTAATATACTTTTGGAATCATAGATGTGACAAGCGCTTGAGTAGAGAGAGGCATAAATTTGGTATAAACAAAGCTAGTGACTTTATTTGGATCTAAACTAATTGATTGTCAGAAGGGAGCAATATATCTTCATGTAACACATCATGAACTTATCATGAATTTATTGTCACAAGAAGCTGTGTTGGCCTTTTAAAAAGTTATGATCAAACTCATGAAAGAAGACAGGTCTATCAACAGCTATATGACTATTAAGCTCCACAGTCAGAGGCTGTATATCACTGATTACTAGATGCTTGAAATAAACTAGGAAGCAGAGCATCTCCTCCATTCTTTGCTCGTGAGCATTTCAGGGGCAACCAGCTAGGTCATCTGGGCGGCAAATTTCTAGACTAGATGGATGTTCACTCTGACTTAGGAAGGAAATTCTTAAACCCAGTCTGTAAAAACTGATTGCAGTCAAATAGCATGTCCTATATTCCTCTCAAATACATTGCTGAGGAAGACAGAGGGGCAGTTTCAACCCACTCTTGACTCTTGCTCGGGAGCACCTATACCATTGGTTATTACGAGCTATAAAAAGTGGCCATGGCAAATACTGGATTTATAACCAAGGAGCAACTGGTGCAGTGAGTTGGTGCCATGCCACTGCACTCCTGTCAGTAGTGTCACTGTCATTTTACTGGGACATTTGGGAGTGGGGCATGGTAACCTAAGGCTACCATATTTTTTTCAATGAATCCAGGGACACTTTTCAACTTCAATGAATTTTGTATGGGGACTGATTTGTAAATCCGGGGACTGTCCCCGGGAAACAGGGACTTCTGGTAACCTTATGGTAACCACATGTTTGGGGCCCTGTTGAATGCACTAGCAGAGCCAATCCATGCTTTCCCTATCCTGCATTCCTCCCCCTGCCCTAACCCTTTGCTCTACCCCGATCCCCCAAACTTTCAAACATTGGTTTCTAATTCCAGGTCTATGGAAAAGTGACTCTAGCTAAACAGCTAGAGTATGTTGCATCAAGCTTTGAATTAGCATAGCGACATTGGTCTTCCCAGCTCACGAAAAGCTGGATGTAAGGCCAAATGGAAAATTTCATGCTTTTTGGATTCCCAAGTTGGATTGTAAGCTTTGGAATCCAGAATTAAATGCTAAAGCTGGTGTTTATTTCGGATTAAAATGTGGCCTCAGATTTCTGTAGTGACCTTCAAATCCTCAAGCAAGAGGTGGTTTACTCAATGACATTACTTCATTGTTGGGGGAATTGTTAGAGGCGGTGCCTCTTACATCATCACCACCACCACCATCATCATCATCATTTATTTTATTTGTACCCCACTCATCTGACTGGATTGCCCCAGCCACTTTGGGAAGCTTCCAACAGATATAAAAAACATAATAAAACATCAAACATTAAAAAACCTTCCCTATACAGGGCTGCCTTCAGATGTTTTCTAAAAGTTTTATGGTTATTAATCTCTTTGACATAAATACAACACTAACTGCCTGTCTCTAGATTTTCCCACCATCTTTTGGCAGCTCCATCTGGGAGCCAGGCTACCTCTCAATGCATGTTATTCCAGATACATGGAAGAGGAAGAAGTTCAGTTTGCACACGGTTTTCCACCATACTTTTGTTAGGTTTAGTGAAGTCTTCCCCCTCTGCCTTCCCAGTCCCAGAGATGAATGTGAGGGGAACAGAGCAGTGTTAACACAAATAGGGAGCACCATCCCATTGTGGCCTGTAGTTTGGGAAGCACAGTTTTAAAGGTAAAGAGCCAACAAAACACACTTTCTTTTGGAAAAGAGGAACCAATTAGTGTTGAAGGCTTTGAGGAAAACCCTTTTTGTGTGATGAAAGGCAAAACATCTGAAAGATCTGTCTACAAAGGTTCCCCTGCCTATTGAATGAGTTGCCACAAGACTGTGCATATCACAGAGGGAGATAGGCAAGGAAGTGTTGCTTGTATATTCAGAATGTCATTAAGAGCTCGATTTCCATCTGTGCGGTTAACATGTAATTCACCTTTTACAATAAGGCATTCACATCAAAGAACAAACAGCAGACACCACTGGATATGGATACAATGGAGTGGCCAATTATTTATCTTAGGTCAGGGTGAGAATGACTCTGTGAAGCTCCAGATGAAAAGACGTAAGTTGTGGTGCGGATAAGGTGTGCATATCCCACAGGATGTTGGACCCAGAACTCTGCAACCTATCTGTGAATCATTACATAAATGTTATGTCATCACAATTGTCCATCTGTTTAATTGTCTTTCACTTTCCCACAAGATTGTGGCTTGCAACACATTAAATGGATAGCGATAAATATCTCAGTTCAAAAACCAAGGCATACAACATGGCATAAAATAGTCTGAATAGGCAAACCAATTCATTTATTTATTTACTTTACATCTCACCTTTTCCTCCAAGGAGCTCAATGTGGACACATACATGGTTCCCCCCCCCCCGTTTTATCTTCACAACAACCCTGTGAGGAAGGTTGGGATAAGAGACCGTGACTGGCCTAAGGTCACCCGGTGGGGATTTGAACCCAGGTGATCTCCTAGGTCCTAGTATCTGGTAGACTCTAGCATCTTCCAGCCAAGACTCAGCCCTTCTGCACTGATGAAATGTCACTGCAAAGTAGAAGAGAATATGTGGGTGCCAACCTCAAGGCAATATAATAAAATAAGGAAGCAGCAAATGCACTGTGTGAACAGCACGTGCTGCTTCATTTCCAAAATCAGAGGTGTTGGGAACCCAGCCTGGACATCATGTCTTCTGCCTCAGTGACACACAACTTGCAAAGTTGATAGTTTGGAGCAATCGCAGCTTGGACATTAAAATTGAGACCCTGCTCTTGGGCAAAGCCCAGGGGGCAGTAACCTGAGTTGGGGCCTTCTTGGCAGTGGCACCTTCTTTATGGAACAGGCTGCTTCATAACTATTACAGTTTTTCCACTTACTTAAGATGCGCCTTTTTGCCCTGGAGTTCTGATTCTGTTGAAGTTGCCTTTAAGGAGAATTCTTTCTTTCTTTTTAGTCCCCTGCTTTGCCTAGCAGTTTATAGTATATATTATCTTACTGCTCTTGTAATTAATGAGTTTTCTTGGAATTTTAAGAGTATTTTTTTTTATTAATGGTTATGTTTACGTCCTTTATATGATGACTTCTGAACAGCTTTGTGATAGGTAATAAATAATAAGTATTGTGAACAGTGCTCCAGTAATTTTTTGTTTCATAATTAATCAAAAATGATCTTACTCATAAGCAGTTTTGCTCATTCCTAGAAAGGTCACTCAAAGTAGTTATAGGAGATCACCTCTTATGTCTCAGGATTTTGTTGGTCATGTGGGGTTCATTGTGATCCTACCTCTGCAACGTGTATTATGGGACTTGGTGAGTTGATGTGGGAATTAGGGGTGGAGTGCCTTCAACACATAGGCGACACTGAGCTTTCTCTCTCCTTTCCATCCATCCCAAACCCTTCACTGAGGCTGAGCAAAGAAGCTATGGTGGGATTGGCAAGGATGCACAACTTGGTTGGCTTATAGGACAGAGTGTCCTGTAAGTGACACAGTTTCATCCTGGGTTTCAGGTGCTGGTGGACTTCTCACCAGTGGCTCTGTATCTTGTTTAGAAGAATGGCATAATCTTTCACATTGCAATCCTCTGTCTCATCAAACCCAGTTTCATTTCATTGGGCCTATATTCACATAGCATAGCTTTAATGAAGAATGAATAGCACAAATTTCAGAGCTGCACAGATGGGTTTTAGTTGTCACTTAGCACCTCCCTACTGGGAAGGAAATCTATTGAATGCCACGCTCTTAACGATTCCATAACCTGAGCAATACTTTTGTCTCTTCCTTCATTCAGATGCACTACTTTGCACTATCGCACAGATCTGCCACCAACCAGCATCATCATCACTTTCCATAATGAGGCCAGGTCTACGCTATTAAGGACGATAAGAAGGTAAGACTGAGTCATATGACAGTGAAGTTGACAGTCAAATGGCTTCCAAGATGCCAAGTGCATTATTAACTAGTGCTGTGCCAAAATTTTCTCTCATATCTTCTTCCTTTTTTACCATTCCCCACTAATTGATGAGAAAAGAAGCTGCAATTAAATATTAGCAAAGGGGAGAGAATTTTTGTTTGCCTACTTTAATATTAGGATGCTTGCAAGTCCCCTTTCTTTTGTTCTGGGGACTATTTCACCAATGCTGTGCGCTCATCTTACCAGTGGTCCTCAGATTCCGACACTCCAAATAAAACCTGGGGGAAGAGAACATTATATAGCACCTTCTGTGGGTCGTTATCAGATCAGAAAACATGGGGGGAAGGAGCAGTCACCTGCTCTTTAAATGAACCGTAATCCTCAGACTCCCAGATTTCATTTTTAAGAGCAAGTTTCTAGCATGTGTAGAACCTGAGATAAAGGGCAAAATGTGCCAGCAATATTTTTCTAGCTTCCCCTGCTTTCAGTATTTTACTTTACAGCCCCCCACCTCCCCCCCCAAAAAATTCCTGTGAAAGCCCATACACACGCCACTAGGCCGCCTTGCAATCATAAGGTAAGCTCAAAGTTCTGTAAATTCACACACATATATAGTGATCTTAAGAATGGAGAGAAAGATTGTCTCTTTTTCAAAGGAGGAAAACTTTCAAGGAACTAGAGAGAAGATGTTGGCATAGTGTTATTTATAACAGTCATTGATTTTTGTGAAAGGCTTGAAATTATATCAGGAAAAATCACTGCAACTGATCCCCACCAACCAACGGCATAAGATGAAATTGTCAGAAATTGCCCCCTTTATGCCCATATCATACAGCAAAGAGACAGGACGGCTGCCCTCTCTTCTTTAGCCCATTATTTTTGTTGACCTTGCGTGTATAGACGCTGACCTGCACAGCGTTTGGCCTATATTGCTGTCCACTTTGTCTTGTGCTCTTTGTGAGGACTGGGAACTGGTGCAGTTAAGATTGTTAGCTGTGAAGTTCTCCTGGTTCAAGTTTTAACTCAGCCTCAAACCTTAGGCAAACCCCTAAACCTCAACCCCATATCTGCCATTTGAATACCTGTCGACCTTAAAAGAGTGCTGTGAAAATGTGCCCATGGTGTGTGTGTGTTTTGTTTAGTGTGCAGTTGGATGGTTTAGCTGGCAAAATAATGTGCAGCTGGAAATATGTGATGGTGATGTAATTAGGCACGTAAGTTGCATGCGTTTATTAAGCGTGTAAATGACAGGCAATGTCAGGAACAGCATGTGCACATATTATGTAAGGGAAGAATGTGCTCCGTTTCCGCAGCTAAAACAAACAAACTGGCCAAACCATGTTAAAACACTTTCTTATTTTGGGCCAGAACCTCCTCGTCTGTATCTTCAGCTTTGGGCAGATAATACTTCACCGCAACCTTGCAAATACCATTCTTCATGCAAGATTGGATCCTCCACCCACCTCTGAACTGTGTTTTAAAATAGGGGTAAATATAGGATTTTAAAAATTCTTTAAAAACTCTTAGCCATGCCCCCTCCAGTTGCTTCAGGGACAGATTCAATGTGAGGTGGATGGTCCCTGGGGTAGAACAGAGCAAATTAGCCCAATCCAGGGGTCCATTGGGGGGGCCATACACAGCCCTAAGAAATGCTAAGTACTAAATATTAACATGTGCGCGTGCACACACACACATATCATGTGCAACTACACCAGTGTAAGAGCCACTTCCTCCTTCTAGTCTGGTCCATCACTGGGAGGGGGAGACCAGTTGTCAAGGCTTCGGGAATTCTATTCCTCCCCCGGTGGCAGCAAGAAGCAGAGAGAACAAGGTAGAGTCCTTTTAATGAGTTTTTCATTCATAACAGCGAGACACAAAAGAATGCAATATGCCCTGATAAATGCATTGCTCCAACTGAGCTCTTCCTCCCTCCTTCGTGGCAACAGCACTTCCCCTTACGGTGGCTGCTCATGGCCAATTGTCTTTGGGTCCTTTGTTCCTGCACTCTTTAACGAGCGCTGAGTTCTGGGAGAAGGGGGTTCAGAAATACTCTCTAGTGACAACGAGTCAGCTGGCTGGTCTGCCTCTGCCTCCCTTCTCCTAACACTTCTCAACTCTTCTGTTCGTCTATCTCTGAGCTGTGACTTCCCTCAAACTCCTCAAAGCCCTGCTGTTAATCAATGCTGCATTCTCCTCCTCCTGCAGTGTCAGGAATCTCCACCATTCCTCCTCCATCTCGCCCCCTTGAGTCCAACCCCTGACACCAATGCAGTTGACCTCTGACCTCACACATGGTCATTTCTTGCATTCCCCAATCATTCATGCTGTGGGTGCATGTGAAGAACATCTTGTCATGCTAGGTGCTTCTGAGGCAAGGCAAGATGATGGACCTAGCTTTATTGACTTTGTCCATTTTTATTTCACAATGATTTTCCTGCATGTGAGGAACAGTGCTTAGACTCATGTGGATTTCTGACTCTTTCAATATTTTTGAATGCCTGCTGGGGACTTCAATGGCAAAACCTTCCTGTTCTTGAATGCTGATGCAGTTCTTTTTCGGAGAATGCTGTACTCAGTGATTCATTTTGATGTTGTTTAGCTCCCTTTCCCGCCTTTTTTTCCATATTGGCAAGCCCTCTGCGAACAGATCGTGCAATTACCAAGCTCATTCATTATTCAAAACGATCCCACCACTTTCTGGAGCAATTAATTGCAGGGATGCAGATTGTTCACAAATGATTCATTTCAAATACTTCAAATATGAAAATTGCACACTCTTTCCCACTGGGCGATGTGGGAGGTGATAGTGGTAAGAGATATCCAG
The DNA here is from genome assembly GCF_027172205.1 of Podarcis raffonei. Classification (NCBI taxonomy): domain Eukaryota; kingdom Metazoa; phylum Chordata; class Lepidosauria; order Squamata; family Lacertidae; genus Podarcis; species Podarcis raffonei. The sequence goes on along the minus strand of NC_070604.1, from coordinate 92,099,709 downwards.
GATTTAAACTTATGTGAAATTATTTTCTGTGCCTTGACTCTATCTTTGCTTATCATCACTGACTGGAGTCTGGTAATATAAGGAACAGCCTGTGGAGAATATTCAGATTTTCAGAGCTTGGGTCTAATTTTATTTTCCAAGGGAAGCTGTCATCCCCAGAAAAGCTTGAATATGCCCAGTTCAGTGGGTCAGAATTTTTTTGGAAATGTTAACATGCTGCCACAATGGGATAAACCAGTTTTGCCGTCCGGCTCACCTGCCATTTTGTCACCGAGAGTAAACACTGTTTCAGAGTTGGTGGAAAGCCATGGGCAGATTATGGAGGGAATCATTGTTCCATCCATGAGAAATGTGTTTCTGCATGTTGTTTAACTTCTGACCAGCTCTATCATGTAAAAACAACTGCACCATTTTATCCCTTTTTGTAGTTTTGTTTGTTTATTTAATGGATTTAAATGCTGCTATTCAAAACATACTGCATATATAAAAACTGCATATATAAAAACTCCCTTGCATATATAAAAACTGGTTGGCAGCTGATGGGAGTTGTCATCCAAAACATCTGGTGGTCACCAGGTTGGGAATGCAGACCTAGACTTTAGGCTCTGTGTTCATCTTCCACATTGTTCTTGAGCAAGTCAACCAGTTATCGCCATCCCCTTGTTTCCTGCTCAGTTTCTAATAAGCAGAGAGTAATGCTTGTTAATAACACAGCAGTCGGGTGATGTTCAGTTCCATCATTTAGATGTAGCACTTGAAGACCCAAAAGAAACAGAGTTGTACTAATCAGATGAGTTTCATTTCTGCTAGCACATAGCATATCATCCAAGATGTTATGGATGCTCTGGTTGGAGATTTGTAGGATCTAATTAAGCCAAGCATCTGCTGAGTCTGGGTGATGGTGGAGAACAAGATCAGGCAGAGTGCAGGACAAAATAGTCTATGAAGACGTAAGAAGCAACTCAAGATGAGAATCTGAGCTGGGTTCAAAAAGGAGTGAGTGAGAGAGAGCAAAGAGATTTGGAGCAATCCTTTTCATATACTCACAGGCAGTGTTTTTTCCCCCTAAAAAAAAGTTTAGGGGTACTCTCATTTTTCTACTCATATTGAAATACTGTCCCTCAATCAGGCCAAACTCAGATGCCCCGGTTTAAAAGGCCATATCTTATTTAATTAGCCAAAGGCCTGGGATACGAGGAATGTTTTTGCCTGGCACGTAAGGATATGTGAGCTTCCCTAGGGAGGGCATCCTCTGGTGATGATCACAGCGTCTGGGTTGTTTCATATGGGGAGATGTGGTCCTTGAAATATTGCACTCCTGAACTGCTTAAGCCAGCACTTTGAATCGGGTCCAGAAACTAATTGGCAGCCAGTACAGTCAGGGATGCGGGTGGCGCTGTAGGGATGCGGGTGGCGCTGTGGGTAAAAGCCTCAGCGCCTAGGGCTTGCCGATCGAAAGGTCGGCGGTTCGAATCCCCGCGGCAGGGTGCGCTCCCGTTGCTCGGTCCCAGCGCCTGCCAACCTAGCAGTTCGAAAGCACCCCCGGGTGCAAGTAGATAAATAGGGACCGCTTACTGGCGGGAAGGTAAACGGCGTTTCCGTGTGCTGCGCTGGCTCGCCAGATGCAGCTTTGTCACGCTGGCCACGTGACCCGGAAGTGTCTCCGGACAGCGCTGGCCCTCGGCCTCTTGAGTGAGATGGGCGCACAACCCTAGAGTCTGTCAAGACTGGCCCGTACAGGCAGGGGTACCTTTACCTTTTTACAGTCAGGTCAGGATTGGCATTATATATTCAAACCATCTTGCCTCGATGAGCAAGCTGGCCGCTGAATTCTGCACCAGCTTAAGTTTCAAGACAGTCTTCAGAGGCAGCCCCAAGCATAACGTGTTGCGGTAATCTAATGATTAATGAACTTTATTTACTTAATTATGTTGATTTCCATGAGTCTTCTCTAAGTATAGCTAAGAACACTTAAAAATATTGTAGGTTTGTAACAAGTGTACAAATTGTTTTTTCTATAAAATTTGTATGTATAAATACCTTTTCCCTCCTTTTTCCCAGCTTGAAGATAGAAAGGGCATTTTTCTCCTCGTTGTTGGCTTTCAACCAATAAAGAGCATTTAGAAGTCAACGAAGTCTTAAAGGGGGGAAAGTGACAAGATAACGGGGAATTTGAAATATGTGCATCTCTAATGCAATCATAATTACATGTTCTCTTTCTATAGCAATGCAAATTTCTAAAGCGCTAGTCACAAATTTGAAGGGGTTCTTTGCAGAACTCATGTTACTTCATCTCTTGTCACGTAATATCAATTCCACTTGTTGCCAATGAGGCGCATAAAAATAGCACTGACCAAAACATTCCCCAGTTGCTCAGCTGGAAATGTCAAATTATTGCCTGAAGCAGGATGCTCTTCATGTTAGGGATAGCTGAAGCCAGAAGTGGGAACAGATGGATCCATTCTCCATTACCCCTAAGTGGTGAATGTTCCCTGGATTGTGATGGTCTTTTGGGTTGAGGCAGTAGGCCTGAAGGCTCCCTGAGTTATGACAAGTTCTTGGGCTCCAGGGTAACTGCCATTCCAGCAGCCAGCTGACTTCTTCAGCTCTAGACCTACAAGGGCTATAACAACTCAGGCCTCAACTATCTGAGAGACCGCCTCCTTCCCTACAGACCCTCCTGGATGTTCAGATCAGCAGAAGGTGCTCTTTTGGTGGTTCAATCTCCCTTAGAAGTTCAGGGAGTATGTGGCCTGGCTGAGGGCAATCTCTGTGGCGACTCTAAGTTGTGGAATTCCATCCCCACAGAGGTGAGACTCACTTATTCACAATATATCTTTCAGTGAATGCTGAAGATGCACTTCTGGCCCTTGACACCTATTCCTGTGACTGTAGTATAACTTTTTTTATTTTTAATTCTGCCTAGACACCTGCTGGCGAAGGGCAGTGATTACAAATTTGATGCTAGTGATGATAATGATGATGATATAAAAGCTTCCAGGTCAAAACTGTCCCCAGCTCTGTGTGGCCTGTGGTTTGTACCTCAAGCTCTGGTTCCAGAAACTCATGTCTCTCACTATTTGATGAGGCTGTCTGTGGCCTGGCACCCAAAACTTTGCTAGGCTTTAGCATGTTGAGACATGGGGTTTTTTTCTGAGGAACTACCTTTGAGGATGGCCTATAAGTGTTAATATACCCTTCCAATGCACTATCAGACTTGGCAATTAAAATTTCTTGAAACGGTTTTGAATTGGATTCAAGATAGAGGATGGGTTTGAAATCTGATGGTTTTAGATCAGGGGTGGGCAATCTTCCCCCCCCCCCTGTTGAGGCTGTTTCCTCTCATCTGTAATCTCTTGGGGGGGACACATGTCCCCAGTGGATGGAGCCAGAACCAATGAAGGGCAGAGCCAGATACAAAAAACTGGAAAGAAGTCTGCCCTTTAGCAATGTCTACTATAGATACCTCAAATCAGAATTGCCAGTTTTACTCAGAAAGAATTCCACTGGTTTGGGTGGACTTACTAGTAATTAAATAAGTATGCCCAGTATTATTTTTTGTGCAACGTACCAGTACAGCTATCTGAAAAGCAAGTGGAAATAATTTCTTTCTGACTTTAGTGTGCTCTACACACACACACACACACACACACACACACACCATGGCAGAAGCCTATCATAGCTTACAACTGGAGAAAATTTTGCCACCAAGCCATACTAAGCAGGAAAAAGTTAGAACTCCAAGAAAAACAAGAAGGAAATGAACAGAATGGAAGGAAGTTTTAATGGCATTGAAGAATGAAGCAGGTGGAGTCAAGTAAATAATTAGCCAAGGTGCCTGTGTTTTACTGCCACGCAGTCCCTATTAGGACAAGCAAAAGGATGTCCATTAACCCCTAATATTAACCTTAGGTACTGCAGGACTGCACACTTTTCCATTAAGTGCTTACTGTCACCTGTAAGGATGTATCATCTCTGTTGGGAGCAGGTGGTGGAACACTACCTTAGAGCTGGTCTCCTGGTACTGGTACCGCTGCTGCTTCCTGGGCAGAGGTGGGGCCAAGAGTGTGACAGCACAGGTACCTGCTACAGCTGCTCAGCTGCCCCATCACCCACTCCTGATCATTATTAAAAGCCTCTTTATCTAAATGATCATTGTTATTTGGTTTCAGCCAAGATTGGCTCCCGAAGTGACTTAGAGCAATTAAAATACATCCTAATGATTGCATCAAGGATAAAACAGCAAAATACATTCCGATTTGGCTTCAAATTGCAGATGCCATAAGTTAAAAACAACAACAAGGTGTGCAGGAAACCAAAACAAGGACTTATGCAGCACTTGGAACTGATCATACTATTTAAAAGTTTTCTTCCAAAAAATTAGAGTTTCAAAAGCAATAGCAAGTGTTTCTTATATTTTTCAAGTTCTAAACAGTACCAGAAAATTCAAAATCAGCAAAGATTCCAATTCTGAAGCAGTTTCTTTGCTTCTGTTTATTCTCTCCTTTCCTCACTCCCTGCCTTTAACTTTCCAAAATAAAGACTGAACTCGGATGCAACTGCCTTCTGTGCATAGTTTTTGCTGAGTCTACATATGTAATAAATGGAAACCATTTTTCTAGTGAGCCATCCGCAACGAACTGCTTTCATGCCCCTTTAATGTGGGTTGAAATCTTGTCCGCAGCTACAAGTTCCCATGTTTTATCAAGCCAAGCAATAACCAGTGGCAGGCGCTCACCTTTCTATTTAGCCACTACTTGCAAATGCACACACAGATGCATCCTAGTTGCACTTGTACAACTTGCACACCTAGAGTGGGGAGGCTCTCTAGACGTGCAGAGGCTGTAAGAAAGCTTTCTCTGTTTCTTGCAGGAAGGAGCTTTGTATTTGGTGCTTTGTAGATTCAAGACACACATGGGAATTAAATGCTACTTTTAGAAAGCCTGCAGTGAAAATTAGGCATCTCCTCAGTCCCCCGTAGGAAAGCTTAGCCAAGAATGAACTAGCAAATGAAAAAATGGCCATGTGCCCAGACCTCTCCATGGCTCATCCAGAGGAACTCGGAGGCTGTCCTTGAAAACATAATCTCCATGCAAACCAAGAGAGCTTCGCAGCTAATTGTCCTTCATAATTGGGAGCCATGAGATTGTTAATGAAAAAGCTCTCCCCACATAAGAGCAGATCCCTGCAAAAGCATAGCTATTCTTTTTGGGCTACAGAAAAACAGAGTCTCATAGATCTCTATGATCCCTAATTCTCCATGCTAAACACATTATTATTATTGTTGTTGTTGTTGTTGTTGTTGTTGTTGTTGTTGTTGTTGTTGTTTCTTTGCTGCCCTTCATCTGAGGATCACAGGGCCGTTTATAATGTAAAAACATAAAAATACATAACATAGTAACAAAAGCAGTACCCCCCAGTTTAAAAGGCCATAGATTGTTTAATTAGCCAAAGACAAATTAAGCAAGAGGCATTCTGATAGTTGAAGAAAAACACAAAAATGCATATCATAAGAACAAACAAAAGCAACGTCCCCTCACACTTTGAAGGGCCACAGATGGTTTAATTAGCCAAAGACCTGGCTAAATAAAAATGTTTTCACCTCGCACCTAAAGATATCTTCCTGGGGAGAGCATTCCACAAATGGGGAGCCATTGCAGAAAAGGCCCATTATTGTGCTGCCGCCCTCCAGACCTCTAGCGGAGGAGACACACAAAGAAGGGCCTCAGAGGGTCCAGATTGTTTCATATAGGGTCTGTTCTCCAGATCTGAACACATGGGGTGAACATATGAATTGCCACCCTGACTTAGAGTGTTGAATATTGGCTACTGTGATGGATAGCACTGGGTGCTTTTTTAAGAGATTCACGACACCACAAGCTGGACTGAGGTTAACCATATCCATGTGGGAAAGCACTGCCAGCCACTCAGGGGAAGACATAGAAAGTAAGAAGAACCTCCCTGAGACCTCTGGTTATAGGGTGGTATATAAATTCAGTAAAAATTAAAGGAGCCCTGCTGGATCAGACAAAGACCCATCTTAGTCCTGCACCCTGTTCTTACCATGACCAACCAGATGCTTATGAGAAGCTTGCAAACAGGAATTGAGGGCAACAGCACTTTCCCCACTAGTAATTTCCATTAACGGGTATTCAGAGGCAAACTGCCTCTGAAAGTAGAGGTGGAACATAGCCATTGTGCCTTGTAGCTATTGATAATTCTACAAATTTGTCTAATTGTTTTTTGAAACCATTCAAGTTGGTGCACTCTGCTGTTCAGGAGAACAGTAGGGACTGTCCGATAAAATATTCCACCCATACGGTTCTACGGTGATGAACTCTCTCAGGAGAGGCTCACTAGTCTAATCACTTAGCTTTCAAATAAGAAGTATAGTCATGTTTATGAGTTTCAGAAGCCTTCCTTTAAATAGCCTCAGCTGTTAAACTTGTGTTTTAAGTGGCTCTAATGTGTTGATCTTGATAGTATGAGAAATGTGTTGTTTCCGGTTTGTATGGATAATTGTTTTATTAGAGTGATGCTTCGTTTTCTTGTTTTAACATCAAAACATACTCAAAGATATATATAAAAACAGCTCAAGTATCACAGCCTGCAATCTTAAATACAGTGGTACCTCAGGTTACAGACACTTCAGGTTATAGACGCTTCAGGTTACAGACTCCGCTAACCCAGAAATAGTACCTCAGGTTAAGAACTTTGCTTCAGGATGAGAACAGAAATCATGCAGCAGCAGCGCGGTGGCAGTGGGAGCCACCATTAGTGGTGCTTCAGGTTAAGAACAGTTTCAGGTTAAGAACGGACCTCCAGAACGAATTAAGTTCTTAATCCGAGGTACCACTGTACAGTTGTACCTTGGCTCCCCAACGCCTTGGGAGTTGAACGTTCCGGCTCCCGAACGATCAAAAACCAGAAGTGATTGTTCCAGTTTTTTAATGTTCTTTTGGAAGCCAAACATCCGACGGGCTTCTGTGGCTTCCGATTGGCTGCAGTAACTTCCTGCAGCCAACCAGAAGCCATGTTTTGGAAGTCGAACATTTCAGAAGTCAAACGGACTTCCAGAATGGATTCTGTTCAACTTCTGAGGTACGACTGTATTCTGGATAAGGAGTGAGCCTGATTGAAGAAAGTGACATTTACCTCCGAGTAAGTATGCATAGTCACACAAAATGCTAAACCATGGTTTTACATTATGAGGATGAACTGCCACAAGTCCTGGGCTTATGTACTTCCTCCTCACCTCTCCTTAAACTCAGGAGGAGATTGGAAGCTCCTGCCTTAGATTGTTGTTGTTGTTGTTGTTAAGTCGTGTCTGACTCTTAGTGACCCCATGGTCACTTCTGTCTTGCACTGCCTCAGGGAGTTTGGCCTTAGATTAATCACAGTTTAATCGGAACCCTCAACTGTAGTTCATCTTGACTATAATTAGTGGAAACAAGCCAACATTGTAAATCATGGTTTGAAGTTGGTATGTTTTCCCTAACCATTGTTTAGACTAGCCAATTTCTCCAGGTTGAGACATCATGACAAGCGGTGGTAGATCTGAAAGGGAAGAGTGCTTTGGAAGGGGAGAGGAGAGCAAGTGAGCCAAATGTGAAGGTGATTGTAGCAGCTTGCCCTCATAAACCCATGGTTTAGCATGTTGCGTGAACACAGCTATAATAAATGCAGAAACATTTGAAGCTATGCTCATAATGCACACCAGTCCTGATCCTACTTTTCTGGGAGTAAGCCCCATTGAATTCAGTAGGACCTCTTTCCACGTAGACATAGTTAAGTTTGCTCCATTAATTTAACTAATATTTTACAGAGCTCCATTCTTCATTTCAATATATCACAAAGTCTACCCAGTGATGCATCCTAAGGCCCAATAAATAAATAAGCAGAAGAAACCATCTAAGACCCTCAACATTTAAATGCCTCACTCTCCTTTCCCTTTAGTGAAATAAATGCCACATTCAAACATCTTTTCATGGCCCAACATTTTTCTTCCCATTTTCTTATTGACTGGAATGTCTGCTTTCTTCCAAAACAGGGCCATCAATATTCTAGCTGCTTTTATCAAATGAATTATTAACTCCACTTTGTTTTCTGAGCCAAATTCTCCCAAGTATTTCAAAAGTACGTCCATGGGATTTAAAGGTCCAACCACCCTGGGAATTTCTATTAATTTAGTAGGAATTAAAGGCAGAAGGCTTGAACATATCCACCCGATACGTATCACATTTGCTCTACTATGTCCATGTTGCCAGCTAGCTGAGGATATATTGTGATAAGTTTGTATTAATTAAATACATTTTTTTGTTTTAACTTCATTGGCGTTGGGTTCAGTACAACTGAACTAGCTTTTAGTTAGGCGGAGTCTTACAGAGATCAGATATAAGCACGTGGTAGTGGCAGCTGGGGCCACGCTGCTCTCTCAGCTTCTGAGCACCACATGTTAGTGCCATTTACTGTGAAGGGGACAGGAAAGGACAGGGCCGGCCTGCCCACCTCTGCCACCAGCAGAGAAGCGGCACGGGCACTGGTGCCAGCTTCCAGTGAGATATCACCAAAATTTTGCGAGATCTTGCCAAAATCTCACACGAGATCTTGCAAGATTTTGGCAAGATCTTGCCAGAGCACACTGTCATCACTGCTTTGCAAGTGTTGCCACACAATCCAGATAAGGGATACCAGGGTGGCGTGGTGATGGAATGGGGCAGCGTGCCAAGCGGTGAAAGGGGATGTGCTGCTCCTGGGCATGGCAGAAGGGAGCATTGCATTAAACATTTTTGGGAAATGATATACAATGAATTGAAAAAAATGTTTAAAATAACATTTGTTTAAAAAACCAGAAGCTTTTCTGTTAGGTATTTTAGGACCGAAAGAAAAACGGACATTATTCATGTATGCTACAACAACAGCAAGAATCTTAATAGCACAAAACTGGAAGACTGGAGAAATACCATCAAAAGAACAATGGCAAGAAAAGTTGGTGAACAGTTGGCAAAGTTTACAGATAAACTGCGTGAAAAGGACAATAGTGATTTTGAAAAAGAATGGGAACCTCTTACAACATATTTGCAGAAACAACAAAAAACATGGACTCTCTGGCAGGATTTAAATAAACATTTACAACTTTATTTACGGAGAACAAGAAATTTAACAATGTGACAACATAGTACTATATGCAAACAGCAGAATGTAACATTTGACATAATGAACCAGAAATGGAAGCTGAGGGAAGTCAATAGGGAGGGGGGAAATTGGAAAATGAAGGTTATTGATATTGGATATTTGTTATGAGAAAAAGAAAATTAATGAAAATTATTTAAAAAGAAGAAGAAGAAGAAGGGAGCATTGCAGTTGTGGGCATGGCAGTGGAGCCAAATCCCATTCCAATCTTCATGCTGACCTTCCCAGTAAGTTGCAGCAACCCATGGTATTTGGAAGCCAAGAGAGCAGTGCTGTCCCCAGGCACCACTGTAACCATACTTATCATTGCAAAACAGCAATTTAAGATGTCTTGGCAGAGAGTGAGGACTGCCTGCACTATAGACACAAAGGCAACCCCTGCCACCGGGGCATTAGCCTGGGTAATCTGATAGGAAACATACACAAGAAATGATTTATAGAAGAGATTCACAGTGCCTGAAGCTAAGAATGCAGGCATCTTAGAGGCCAGATATCAACCCCCTTAATGTCATCCTCTGCTTAGGAGGTAGAGTGGGATACCAATAAATATTAATATTATACCCCTCCCCCTCCAGCTACACATATGGCGATTGGTCAAAACCCAAGTATGAAATACAACATTTCACCTAAGAAAATTCCGTGGCATGAATCCACCCTAGCTTTGGCCAACTGCTTTCCCAGAGGAAGAGAACACTCTTGAATGCATAGGAATGGGTGGGGAGCTCTCCCTGACCCTGATTTGCTGAGGCACTGGCATAAGCATTATAAGCTCGCCTTAATAAATGTTTCTGGCTCTTCTTAACTCCAGTGAGGCTCTTACCTCACTGCAGAAATGTTCTTGGAAAGCAGGGAACCGGTCTGCATTTCTCTCTCTCTCTTTCTCTAAATAATAAACAGCGGAGAACAGAAGGGACTGAGGCAGACCAGTGCCAGAGGCAGCTGCGAGGGAATGTGAGGTAATATACTACTTACAGATTACTTATGCTGGCAAACTTTGACCTTTGCCTCAGGGGAAAGGGATGAAACATGCCTTCATCTTACAGCACTCTCTAGCGCAGTTTCCAGACAAAAGGCCTTGTGAGAAAAATCATGTCTGAATACCCTAATACTGTGTTCAACAGGGGCAGCTCTCTCCATTTCCTTTTACAGCTGCCCTGGCAGCTCTGAGTAGGGGAGACAATTATCTACATGTGGAATCTCTAAAGGACAGTTTTGGATGTTCAGAGAAGCAGAAGGACGAGTGATTTAGGCATGTTCCGATTAGAGATTCTGGCAAACTTTCTCCCTAGGCAGGCTCAAAAAGAATTCATGGCGTTTCTTAAAGCTCACGTCAAAGGAGAAGCAAACTTTTCAAACCTATAATTTCTTCTCTAGCTTGCTTTAAAATCTGAGCCGGAGAAGAATTGCCAGCTTCCCCTGCCCTCTCAGTTGAGTGAAGCCCACTGGGTGACCTTGGGCAAGTCACTGTCTCTCAGTCTAACCTACCTCACAGGTTTGTTGTGGATATAAAAAAAAATGGAGAGGGGGAGAGGTGTATATGTCTCTTTGAGATATAAATTTTATAATAGATAAATACTGAGAGAATTGATGGGCCGCAGGTTAAATAACCAAGGAGAGAAAGGCCATCTCTGCAAGAAATGGGCTCTGTACCACAACCTCGTCTTTTTGCCACTGTGACTACTTAGTTCTCTTGCCAATTCAGCACAATGAAACCCTGTTACTCATTGAATCGAGCGTGAATTAAAAATATGGGAGGTTTTTTCATTTTTTCTGAGCTTTTGCTTGGTTTGGAATATTGGTCTTTGGTAATCCAAGATGAGTTTGGGAGCGCTTGCCCATCTCGGCTTTTGTTGTTGCTACTCATCAACAACGTGCAAGTAAAGGTGTTCATCCCTTCCCCGTCACCACCCCACCTCTCTCACAAAGATTGTGTCACAGCCCTTTGCTCAGTGTAGCCTTTTGCAAAATGTAGTGTAATAAAACTTACAGCCCACAAAAGGCCCAGTGCTCCCTTGTAAAAGGTAAAGGGACCCCTGACCATTAGGTCCAGTCATGGCCGACTCTGGGGTTGCGGCACTCATCTCGCTTTATTGGCCGAGGGAGCCGGCGTACAGCTTCCGGGTCATGTGGCCAGCATGACTAAGCTGCTTCTGGCGAACCATAGTAGCGCACGGAAACGCCGTTTACCTTCCCGCCGGAGCGGTACCTATTTATCTACTTGCACTTTGATGTGCTTTTGAACTGCTAGGCTGGCAGGAGCAGGGGCCGAGCAATGGGAGCTCACCCCGTTGTGGGGATTCGAACCGCCGACCTTCTGATCGGCAAGTCCTAGGCTCTGTGGTTTAACCCACAGCGCCACCTGTGTCCCTTCATGCTCCCTTGTACTTATGGGCAATTTAGTAAGTTCTAGGAACAGCCTGGCACTGTTAAAAAAAAGAAGTCATTAATAAGAGTGGAAGCTTCAAAAGACACATTGACTGGCACTCATCCGACTAGGAAAAGCTGTTGTGTATGATACTGTAGGCAAAATGCCCAACTCCCCATTGGATTTCTGGCTGCAGGGCTGTACTGGGGGCTGGTGCCAAGCTAGGCAGCAAAGGGGGAGAGGGGGAGGCAGAGGCCTTGTGTGCCAACGTGGAGCCTGAAGGAAGGAACAAGGAAGTGGGCATTAGTCCAGTTAAAGACAGAACAAAGGAGGAGCTGGAGTGTGTCTAACACCACCAAATGGATCATTTCAGTGCTATTGTAATGGTTTTTATAACATTTTTTCATTGCATGAAAGTGCTCTGCAGTCTTTATTTTATGCATCGTCTCATTCCCACAATGCCCATTAGGCTGAGAGCAAGGCAGTGCTTTTCAGTGGCCACCCAGCGAGAGCCAGTTCAGAGATTTCTAAGAGCAGGGAGAAGAAGCTACCAACAGATTCCCCTGCTTCTTCTATAGCAGCCTTCCCCAACCTAGAACCCTCAAGATGTTTGGAGTTGCAGCTCCCATCTGTACCCCAGGCAGCAGATTACTGTATTTTTCGCTCTATAGGGTGCACCGGCCCATAGGGCGCACCTAGTTTTTTTTGGGGGGGGGGGAAATAGAGAAAAAAAATTATTCCCCCCCCCAGGCGCGGGGCTGGGGTGGGGGAAGCAGGCTGCTATCCACAAGCCTTCGCAGCGGACCCAGGGCTTCGGGCAGATATCCGCAAGCCTTCGGAGCGCGGTGGGCACTCCTGCCGTGCTCCAAAGGCTTGCGGATAGCTTCCTGAAGTCTGCATTCACTCCATAGGATGCACACACATTTCCCCTTCATTTTTGGAGGGAAAAAAGTGCGTCCTATAGAGCGAAAAATACGGTAGTTTTGATTTTAATTGATTAACCTTCTGCCCTTTCCAGTGAATAAAGTAATATAATTTTTGTAAGCTATAACTCTACCACTTATTGTTAGGGAAGCAAAGGGAGTCTTGAACATTTCGTTTTCCCGGTGAACATTAACACACTGGGACCAAAAATAGCCTTGGATAAAGAAACAAGGGTGCCTTTCACACCCATTGAAATTGGGTCCTTCCAATTAATCAACCAAGCGGATTGAACCCATTGAAGTTGGCACCCCTGTTTAGAAGCCTGCCTTGCTGAAAACAACTTTCCCACCTCTTTCAAGTTCCCTGGGAGTGAAAACACACTTCATAGGAGCTGTGCTCAAATGACGTTGATTAAAAGAGTAAAAAAATAAACCAGGTGTTACTCTGAAACTGTATAATTAGTGCTTTGTGCTGACTTCTCCTTTCCTTTATTTCCACACTCTCCCTCCCCGCAACCCCATGGCCACATCATTTAGATCCCTCCCCCCACTCTTTCTAATCATCTCTCGGAATGAGGAAGCATGTAACCCGGCTCATGCTTTTACCTTTTTGATGTTCACATAAGAGAACTCTTGAATTTCAAAGAGCTGGTGGGTATTTGAGAGGGAAACGTGGAAGCTGCCTTGTAATCAACACTCATTTATAGTTATTCTTGAACGATTTCTCTCTCTCTCTCTCTCTCTCTCTCTCTCTCTCTCTCTCTCCTATGTAATTAGTCATTCTGGGATGCTGGAGTGTTTCATTTCTGCTGGCTTCCCCCCACTTCACTTGCTCTCCACTTGATTTCAGTATCTGTGACCTCTGACCCTTTGAGCATTTTAGGTTATCCCTCCCTCCCTTGGCCCGCCCCAATCTTCCACAGGTTCTAATGTGTTGCCATGGAGATAAATTACTTTCATAAATAATCACAATCCAACATCCAAACTTGTTTGTGTTTTTTTTAATACTAGGAGGTGTGAACGGGATAATGAAATACAGTCATACCTTGGAAGTTGAATGCCTTGTGAGTTGAATGTTTTGGCTCCCAAACACCGCAAACCCAGAAGTGAGTGTTCTGGTTTGCAGGCGTTCTTTGGAACCCAAATGTCCGACACGGGTTCCGTGGGTTCTGATTGGCTGCAGCAGGAAGCTGTGGCAGCCAATTGGAAGCCGCGTGTTGGTTTCTGAATGTTTTGGAAGTCGAATGGACTTCTGGAATGGATTCCGTTCAACTTCCAAGGTATGACTGTATATACAAGACTTGATCCAGCAAGATCTCCTTCGAAGCAAACCTTGGTGAACTAAATGGATTCTTCTTAGAAGCTCCCAGGTATCAAAAATGTAAGAATATAAGAAGAGCCTGCTGAATCAGGCCAATGGTCCATCTAGTCCAGCATTCTGTTCTCACAGTGGCCAAACAGGTCCCTTTGGGAAGCCCACTAGCAGGACCTGAGGGCAACCATTTGTGAGCACCAGCAGCTGGTACTCAGAGACATACTGTCTTCTACAGTGGAGGTTGAGCATAGCCATTCTACCTTTTACACAACACTTGACATTCATAGTATCACAGATTCAGCCTCTAGCATTTCCATTTAAAAGGACCAACCGGGGAAGACTTTTCCTCAAGCCTTTGGGGAGTTGCTGACCATCAGAGTAGACCATACCTTTTTGATGTACGACTCAGTGTTGCATTGAATGACAGCTTTATGTACCTGAAATGACTGGATGGTGCTGCAGGTCATTGTAAATGTTTGCCCGTTGTTGACTGCCAGAAGGCAGCTGTCTGTGGGAAGTCCACAAGGCATAAATGCTGTGCTCCTGTTAGCTTCAGGGTCTTTAGATTGTATTCTGTTTAATTAAATCCTATGAATCAAACGTGTGTGTGTGTGTGTGAAGTACGATAAATGAGGGCTGATCAAAACAGAGCAACAACTGGCCATAAGGATTCTTGGGATAGATTCTTGGCTCTTTAGTATTCCTTCCGACAGAGGTGCTTGTAATTCATTTTTATTTTATTTTTTTGAAGTCAAGGTGCTTCAAAGACCTGTGATATCAAACATGTTGTGTTTTGGGTGTATCAAAGCCAAATGAAGGAAGCTACCCACACACAAACAAAGGCAAGTATATATGTATAATTGGAAAGCTGGAGCAGAATTTGTAAGAGTTCTTTAAAGAACATTTGAGGGAACTACCATATGAATGTAGTTTGAATAGATAGGAGGCATACCACCCCCTGGGGTTGAACAGGGCACTCTTTCTCTTCTTCTATTTTGGCGTGTGTACAAGCAATACAGTGGTACCTCGGGTTAAGTACTTAATTCGTTCCAGAGGTCTGTTCTTAACCTTAAACTGTTCTTAACCTGAAGCACCACTTTAGCTAATGGGGCCTCCTGCTGCTGCCACGGCGCCGGAACACGATTTCTGTTCTCATCCTGAAACAAAGTTCTTAACCCGAGGTACTATTTCTGGGTTAGTGGAATCCGTACCCTGAAGCGTCTATAACCTGAAGCGTATGTAACCCGAGGTACCACTGTACTAAGAAAGGCCAGAAAATGGGAGGTCTGTATGCATCTCCAACATCCCCACTTCACTTCCCTCTTCACAAGGCGTGGCTAATTTGCAACCCTCCAGATGTTGTCAGACTCACATCTGCCCCAGCCAGCAGGGCAAATGGTCAGGGTTGGTGGAAGTTGAGTCCATCAACATCTGGAGGGCCACAAGCTAGCCATCGCTGCTTTACACATTGCAGGTAAAGGGACCCCTGACCATTAGGTCCAGTCGTGACTGACTCTGGGGTTGCGGCACTATTCTCACTTTATGGGTCGAGGGAGCTGGCGTACAGCTTCCGGGTCATGTGGCCAGCATGACTAAGCCACTTCTGGCGAACCAGAGCAGCGCACAGAAACGCCGTTTACCTTCCCGCCGAAGTGGTACCTATTTATCTACTTGCACTTTGACATGCTTTCGAACTGCTAGGTTGGCAGGAGCAGGGATCGAGCAATGGGAGCTCACCCCGTCACGGGGATTCGAACCACTGACCTTCTGATCGGCAAGTCCTAGGCTTTGTGGTTTAACCCACAGCACCACCCGCATCCCTACACACTGCA
The DNA here is from genome assembly GCF_027172205.1 of Podarcis raffonei. Lineage (NCBI taxonomy): Eukaryota > Metazoa > Chordata > Lepidosauria > Squamata > Lacertidae > Podarcis > Podarcis raffonei. The sequence continues at coordinate 92,084,082 of NC_070604.1, read as the reverse complement.
GAGGTTACTCAAAATTAAGTCGCAGTTCAAGGGGTAAGAAAAGCTGATGGGAACTTGGCAGTGATTTGTATTTGCATTCAGACTGAGTTGTCATAACTGGTTGTTTTTCCAAAAGCACACAGACACCCTCATTTGTTATCTCTGCAGCTTTTAAATACTACAATGGGGTAGGATTTTTAAAATGTTTTTTTTTTAATGGCATACTGTCATTTCAGGATGCTTGCTTCCAGATTGTGGGATCACCAATGCTCATGGCACACATTTTTTTTTTTTTGCAGCATCCACAGAGTGCTGTTGGCATAGAAAATAACAGCCCATATTCTCCTCCATCCCCATTAACCTGGAATTACCCTTACTAGGGGAAATCTAGCAAGTAAGGAAAGAAATAAATCTGTTGCCCATGATCTATTTGTAACATCTCAGTGGCTTGTTTGCAAATCAAGGCCCCATCTGGAAGCACAGACACGCCGCTTGTCAATCCAGTGGTTCTGGAATTTATTCTGAGATTCTGCATGCGATAGCCGACTCTCTTGTACGGTGGAGAGGGAGGTATGCAGGGCCTTCCCTGTGATGGGGACCGCAGCTGCTCCTGCAAGGTACCATCTGCATGTTGGAGCCCTGAGGAGGTTTGGATTCCAGCACCTGCTTCCAAGGCAGAGGTAGAATCTATCAATGTTTCTCTCTCCCCTGTCACTATGATGAATGGGTACGCAGTCGTTGTCAGCTTGAATCCTTCATTTCTATGGCTTCTTACATGGGATATTAGTCCAAATCTTAGACTGGGTGAGTGTCTGCATATATTAAATATGTACGTGGTGATGTTAGTGCAAAGGTTCTCTTATCTTGTAGAGACTGCACATGCTGCTGAAAAGGCCTTATGATGCAGAACCCTCCATCAAAGCCGGCCCAATGTAGCAAGTTCCCAAGTACTGTTATCCGCCAAGCATATTATCAGATTGGCCTTTTAAGTGTCTTCTTATCTAACTTTAGGTTGATTTCTGGAATAAGCACTTGTGCGCAGTTCAAAATAAGAGCCCTGTTTTGTGTATGCAAGAGGACTTTCTACGTTCAGCGCAAAACGTGTAGGGCCAAAGCCACACATACACCATCCACATGCATCTCCCATCCACCACTCAAATTCACGCGCTTCCGTACATCCACAGACAAGCATGAACCCCATTCATCCATCCGTCTCTCTGTCTCACATGTGAACAAGTGTCAGGGGCTCAGGAGCAGAAGCACAGGGGAGAGAGGAAATGGAAAGCGAAGGGGAAGAATCTGAGGGCAGCGTAGGGGAGTATGACAGTGACCCGAGAGATTCCATGAGCTTCTCCAGCGAATCAGAAGATTCCCAGAAGGGGGCGCCGATGGTCAGGGCAAGGGGGGTCCCAGGGGGGGCGCACCAGAAACAAGGGGCCAGCGGGGACTCCCAAAGCAGCAGCGGGAGATCAGGACCAGCTTCCCCACCAGAGCATAGTGGGGGGGAAGAGTCCCATGTGTCAGGACCAGCGTCTCCTCCAGCGGGGAGAGAAGATGAGTCAGAGCTGACCACGCCTCTATCGGAGAGTGGGGGAACGGAGGGGAGGTCAGTTCCAGCTAGCCTCCCCGAAGGGGGAAGCAGTGACAGGAGCAGTGTAACGGTCAGGAGGAAGGTTGCCGGCTGGGCGCGCGCGTCAAGTTCGAATGTACAGGCGCGCGGGACAGCAGAAAACCCGGATTGGGAACCAGGTCCTAAAGCCAGCCGGAGGGAGGGGGAAGACTCGGGGGACTCAGCGTCAGAAGAGTCTAGGAAGGGCGAGACCCCGACGGACAGGCGGAACCAGAGGAGGAAAGAGCAAAGGAAGAGGTGGAGCAAGGCTAGAGTCTTAAACTGGTGTCTGGGGGGAGGAGATTCAGATGGAGCTTCAGCGGTCTAGAGTTTGAGACGTAGAGCTGTGGGAGCCAGGAAGTCATGGCAAAGGCTTGTAGCGCCACCTGGTGCCTCGCTGACCTCGGTGACCAGCATGGTTGTGCCTTATCGTGTATTAGAATTGTATTGACCTTAAAAGGAGTTGTGTTTCCTCTGGGCAGTGATGACCCTATATGGTGTGGGTGGGCTTAAGCCTTGGCCAGATGAGGTAACATGAGACCCTGGCAAGCAGCCATGCGGCTGGTGAGAACAAAGGGTAATAAAAACGGACTGGAGAGGGAGAGGATGTGGAATTGAGCTGTCCTCAGTCCAAGGAAATATTGTTGCTTTTCTGCGTCTTTATTTTATACTTAATTAAGCCATTTGGAACAGCTGGACTGTTACAAGTGGTGCCCCGTGTGAGGCTGAATAAAAGAATACGGCTGAGGGTTTTAAAAGAGAAAAAAACAAGCAACTTGAAGCAAGCAGTCTCAGACAGACTGAGAGGATTTTAAAAGACACTGTGAGAGGATTTTCGATCCAAGCAGTGGATATCATCGGCTCATCGCGCCCGGCAAGGGTTTCACAGCGCTGAATTCATCTTTTAAAAAGATCCAGGTGAGACCGATCCCTTTTCTCTTTCTTTTTATATTGATTTTAGAAAAATGGGCAGCTCTTTGACTACTCCCCAACAAAAATTTTTTAAAGACTTAAAATTTCTCCTCTCCTCCAACAAATTGGAAGTCCCTGAGGGTGATTTGATACAGCTTATCTCTGAACAATTGACTCTTGGCCACATTGAACCGTCCTCATCTCCCTGGAACTCCCCAATTTTTGTTATTAAGAAAAAATCAGGCAGATGGCGTCTTTTACAGGATATGAGGAGAATTAATCAACAGATACAGCCAATGGGAACTTTACAACCTGGCATGCCAAATCCAAATATGCTCCCACGAGAATATCAGTTGGCTGTGCTTGATTTAAAGGACTGTTTTTTTTCTATCCCACTGGATCCAGCGGACAGGGAACGGTTTGCTTTTACATTGCCAGTATATAACAATTCGCAGCCCACCCAGCGATATCAGTGGGTTGTTCTGCCACAAGGCATGCGGAACTCCCCTACACTTTGCCAACATTTTGTGGATGAAGCATTGAAACCTTTCCGCAGGCGCCACCTAGAGGTCATATGTTATCATTTCATGGATGACATTTTAATCGCTGCTAAGGAACTCCCGCCTGGCATTTTTCAAGAACTTTCTGCCACGTTAGCAGAAGCGGGACTCTACGTAGCACCTGAAAAAATTCAATTGATGTTGCCTGCCACCTATCTGGGACATAAAGTCTCTGCGCAAGCAGCACTGCCTATTGTTCCCCAACTGACTATCCCTTCAAACATGAAGCTTGTGCAATTACAACAACTTCTTGGGCACTTGAATTGGGCTCGCTCTTTCCTTGCATTACCTACCAGCACATTATCACCATTGTTTTCAGCGCTCGCAGGACACAAGGATCCAGCAGATGTAATCCAGGTCACTTCGGCAATGATCACTGCATTACAAACTGTTAATCAGCAACTGCGATCTGTTCTCGTGGACAGGATCACAGAGGCCTCTGCACACGAGCTGCACCTGGCCGTATTTGCTACACCATTGTTGCCAACAGGAATTTTATATGCTCAGACGGACAAGAAGAAGACTATCTGCATTATAGAATGGTTACATTTACCTCATACCCCTCCGAAGAACATTTATTCCGTAATTGAATCCACATCAGACATTGTTATCAAAGGACGTTCACGTGCTATAGCTTTGAGCGGTTTTGATGTTGCATCAATTTATTTGCCTTTTTCACAGACTGAACAGCAGCATTTATTGATCACAAATGCTGCCATGCAAATTGCTTTGGCTGATTTTATAGGTGTCATCATTTTTAATCCTCCAAAGGATGACCGTTTGACATTTCTGACACAGGTCACCTATGTTTTGGCTACCCCCTTGTCTCTCACACCTCTCCCCTCGGCGCTAACCCTCTTCACGGATGGAACAAGAAGTAGGGGAGTAGTGACGTGGGAGGAGGGAGGAAAATGGAAATGTTTATTCACCCCTCCACAGTCTTCTGCCCAGCGAGCAGAGCTAGCGGCTGTGATTCTTGCCTTTCAATCCTTTCCTACTCAACCTTTCAATCTTATTGTGGATACTCAGTATGTATATCGCCTTTTTGCTATTTTACCAATATCTTATATAACTCCTTCCTTGGATTCTGACTTGTTTTCCTTGTTTCTCGCCCTGCAGGCCTTACTTCAGCACAGAGAGTTCCCTTATTATGTTGCACATCTTCGCTCCCACACATCACACCCAGGGTATTTAGCAGAGGGAAATTCAAGAGCAGATTCAGCTCTGAAGAACATTTCTGCCTTTTCTCTCTTTTCTGATCCTATACTATGTCATAACACCTTTCATCTCCCTGCGAAAGCATTGGCTAAGCAGTTTTCTATTCCTTTGGCCCAAGCTAGGGATATTGTGTCCCAATGTGCTTCTTGTTCTAAATCTCAGCTGGCCATCCCTTTTGATGCTGTCAATCCTAGGGGCACGTCTGCATTGGCGTGTTGGCAGATGGATGTCACACACACACCTGTGTTGGCTCCACTCTCCAAGGTTCACCTCACGGTGGACACCCACTCTGGATTCATATGGGCTACGCCCATGAGGGGGGAAACAGCTCGGCATGTCATTCAGCACACTATCCGCTGTTTCTCAGTCATGGGTAAACCTGCGCGCATCAAAACTGATAATGGTCCAGCATATATTTCTAAAACATTTTCAGAATTTTGTATGTTGTGGAATGTGAAATTAACTCATGGTATACCCTTTAACTCCATAGGGCAAGCGATAGTGGAAAGGGCGCACCTGATGTTCAAAACACTATTGCTAAAACAGCTTGGCGGCCGAACAGCACTCATCCCTTCAGCTGTTCACCAAGTTCTTTTTGTGCTTAACATTCTTTTATATCCAAATATTAGGACCCATACTCCCGCGGAATTGCATTTTAGGAAGGAGGAGGCACTCCCCCACCCCTTGGTGGTGTACAGACGCTTGCCTGATTCCGCTTGGCATGGACCTGTCCCGCTGATCACGTGGGGACGAGGGTACGCGGCAGTGGACGTCGAGGACAAGCCTTTGTGGGTTCCAGCTCGATGTGTGCGGCCATGGCGAGTCCCTTCAACTGTGGAAGTGCCTTCCTAACCATTTGCCTTGCCATCCTTTGCTGCACCGTTATACAAGGAAGAGAAGCAGACGACACGGTCCAGTTGAAACCACCATATTTCACCTTATCGGCTGGCAAGCAGCTGTCGCCTGAATCCTACTCTGGCTGGCAGTATCCACGGCTCAGCCACTCTCGAACTAGAAGAACAGTGTTGTTGAATAAGACTTTTAGGGGTGAAAATTATCATAAGATATGGAGGAATAATATTTTTGTACAAGATATGATTAAGTTTACTAGTTTATTGCATGCTTCTAAATGTTGGTTATGTATGCACATGCCGCCCTTTGCCAGTCATTCAGGCATAATGCTTCATGGTGTGCCTGTTAATGGATCTTTTCAATTTACTAATATCATATCCCCTAAGCAAACTTTTTGGCCTCCAGTACAATTGACCCTCCATGAGCCTGCCCCCATTTGTTTTCAAATTAAGGAGGGGAAAGAATCATGGGGCATATATCCAAACTGTCAATATACATTGAAATTCATGTTTAATAGCTCTTGTTCTCTTACAGGAACATACAGTGACCAATCTCAGTGCTATAGAAGCGATACCAGTGCATGGCTAAAAACTAGGAAAGAAACCTACCATGCAAATTGGAGTCTGAATTCTTCTATCCCTAGTTTAGCAAATGCCACAGATGAGCAATTTCATATCAGTTCCTTATTTACTGCAGCCTTTAGTTGGTCCCAACAGAGTAGTAATATCAGCTATTTACTCCAAAGAGAGTTATGGTTGCTTTGTGGCGAAAAAGCATACAAAGCCATTCCTCGAAACCTCACAGGCACATGTACATTGGGTCTCGTGGTTCCGTTGTTGTATAAGGTTGATAAGTTACCATCTTCTCTTAGACTACGGAATCGTCGGGAGGTTAATTCACCCATAAATCAATATATCGGTACCCAGGTCTCTCGGGCCTTGCTGCCCTCAGTGGGTGCAGCAATGAACTATAGGGACCTCCATCGGCTAGCTAATTGGACTGAAGGATTATTCAATGATACCATAAAAGCTTTGAGGAAACTCAACCAGGAGTTGTCTGCAATGAGAGAAGTGGTTTTACAGAATCGCTTTGCTTTGGATGTGATTTTAGCCTCAAAAGGAGGAGTTTGTGCACTTGTTCATTCTCATTGTTGTATGTTTATTCCTGATAATAATGTCAGCATATCTGCGACGATCGACCATATGGAAACCATGGTAGCCCACAATCCGTTTGCCCCCCCTCCTTCCGTTGATCCATGGGCATGGTTATATTCTTGGCTTCCAGATGGAAGTTGGCTTCGACATTTATTGATTATAGTGATTATTATAGTAGTTATTTGCATTATTTTGTGTTGCTGTATACAATGTATTCCTTCTTTAATTTCTGTATGTACTGCATGGTTCTCCAGTCCGCGGCCCGCTTCCGGTCTCACAAGAGTCGCCTATCGCTCTCGATATAACCGTATTGGTACTGATATATATGATTCTGATTAAAATATAAAGAAAGAGGGCATGTGGGAGCCAGGAAGTCATGGCAAAGGCTTGTAGCGCCACCTGGTGCCTCGCTGACCTCGGTGACCAGCATGGTTGTGCCTTATCGTGTATTAGAATTGTATTGACCTTAAAAGGAGTTGTGTTTCCTCTGGGCAGTGATGACCCTATATGGTGTGGGTGGGCTTAAGCCTTGGCCAGATGAGGTAACATGAGACCCTGGCAAGCAGCCATGCGGCTGGTGAGAACAAAGGGTAATAAAAACGGACTGGAGAGGGAGAGGATGTGGAATTGAGCTGTCCTCAGTCCAAGGAAATATTGTTGCTTTTCTGCGTCTTTATTTTATACTTAATTAAGCCATTTGGAACAGCTGGACTGTTACATAGAGCTGCACGCTGCGGCTGTGAAAGCGAAACTGAACTTCAATAAAGACTTTAGTACATAACAACGAACCGGCGTTGGTCCTTTGTGAGCTGGGACCTCGGGCAGCTCTGACAACAAGTTTCCAAAGTTTTGCCCTTTTAAAGAAGTCATTCCTTTGCAACTGGTGTTTGCATGCAAACAGATGTTAAGGAAGGGACAGAAAAACAACAACAAAATGTCTTTGAGGCTCCCCCTCCCCTCTTTTCAGAACATAGCTCTGGATCTCTGCAAGCAGTTGGCATATCTCCGTATTTGCCTTCTTTTTTTCACAGAACCTTTCCAGCCCCCTCTCCAATCTCAGTCACTCTATTCCCCTCATCTCTGTTTCCTCCCTCTCCTGGTTTGTTTTTTTTTGCTGCATAAACATTCACATACATACACATCTCTATAATGTGCTGAATAGCAAGTGTTTGAAACTCAGAATATGCTTCTAAAGCAGGGCTGGCAAAGCTCAGGTGAATGAGCCCCTTCAGGCCACCCTGTCTGGCCCTCAGGCTTTTCCACAGGCTACCCTCCCTCCTCACCCCTAGTGTTTTTGCCATGCTGGAAAGTGTCCTTGAACTTTCCTACCTGAGTGGAGGGTGGGAGCCGATGACGTTGTGTGTAAAACATGGATAGGCAAACTAAGACCCGGGGGCCAGATCCGGCCCAATTGCCTTCTAAATCTGGCCCGGAGATAGTCCTGGAATCAGCATGTTTTTACATGATTAGAATGTGTCCTTTTATTTAAAATGCATCTCTGGGTTATTTGTGGGGCCTGCCTGATGTTTTGACATGAGTAGAATGTGTGCTTTTATTTAAAATACATCTCTGGGTTATTTGTGGGGCATAGGAATTCGTTCATCCCCCCCAAAAAAATATAGTCCGGCCCCCCACAAGGTCTGAAGGACAGTAGACCAGCCCCCTGCTGAAAAAGTTTGTTGACCCCTGGTGTAGAATCTGCAGAAAGCCCAAATGTGCATTCTCTCCTCACTTTTGACTGTAGTGCCACCCACCACCCACATGTGGCCCTTTGAAAGTTATGCAGAAGGGAATGTGGCCTTTGGGCTGAAAAGGGTTCCCTAGCCCTGTCTTAAAGGGTGCCATTTTAGTTTTCCTCAGCTTTCTGGGTTGAGGCACTTGAAAAAGCTTCAGAAAGGGAGAGGTGAGTGGGAGCATTAATAGCTTGTTCCCAGTCACTTAAGATTGCCCAAGCAATTATTATTGGAATGGCTTACTAAAGATGAGGAGGTAAAATCAGCAGAATACATTGGGCTAAAGCTATTGGACACAATATACAGTTAGAAGGTTGGGAGAGGGTATGGAATGAAGGTGTTAATTTTACTGCATGCAGTATGCTTAAAGAAAATGTTATGAAAATGATGTATAGGTGGTATTTGACACCAGTTAAACTGGCTAAAACGTATAGAACAAAAAATGAATGTTGGAAATGTAAGGAAAAGGAAGGTACTTTTTACCATATGTGGTAGACATGTAAAGAGGTAAACTCTTTCTGGGAAATGATACATAATGAGTTAAAGAAAATGTTTTAAAACACTTTTGTTTAAAAAACCCAGAAGCCTTTTTATTGGGTATAGTGGTTAGAGAGATACTGAGACAAAATAAAAAACCTGATCTTATATGCACCAACTGCGGCAAGAATTTTGTTAGCCCAAAGATGGAAACAACAGGAGTTACCAACAAAAGAAGAGTGGCAGATGAAGCTGATGGACTTTGCAGAACTGGCAAAACTGATGGGAAGAATCTGGAACCAGTGAGACCAAGCATTCCAAAAGGACTGGAACAAATTTATATTATATCTGAAAGACAACTGTAAGCAATTAACATCATGAGCAGGGTTATCTGATGATTTGTAAGAAGAAATTGCTACCTCTTCAAGTTGAGTAATATAATATTTTAGGTAATGATATAACAAGGATAGGAAACAAAGCGAAATGTAAAGATGTAAAGTTTAATTTTGTAAACCGTTACACAGGAGGGAGGGAAGTCGTTAGGCTCAGTGGAGCCAAAGAGATAAAATAAGAGGATACGATGTTACGTAATTTGATTATATGTGAAACCAATAAAAATCATATACAGTGGTACCTCGGATTAAGAGCTTAATTTGTTCTGGAGGTCTGTTCTTAACCTGAAACTGTTGTTAACCTGAGGTACACTTTAGCTAATGGGGCCTCCTGCTGCCGCCGCGCCGCCACCTCACGATTTCTGTTCTCATCCTGAGGTGAAGTTCTTAACCTGAGGTACTATTTCTGGGTTAGCGGAGTCTGTAACCTGAAGCGTCTGTAACCCGAGGTACCACTGTGTGTGTGTGTGTGTGTGTGTGTGTGTATTGCCCAAGCCCTGGCAATGATCACTAAGAACCTAGTAAAGAGAGTTTAGCACTGCAGCATCTGGGTTTTCTAGTGAGGCTGTCACCACTGAAGACCATCACCAATTTGCCATGCGAAGACTATCCTGGAAGAACAGCAGGAGGGTGGATGGCTGAGCAGAGGGTTGAACCTGAGACTAGAAGCTAGTGAGTCAGTTGGAAAGACTTGCGGGCCACCAGTTCTCCAACTCTGACTTGGTTTCAAATGATCTAATAATGTCTCATCTCGTTTGGTCCAAAGTAACTGCAGACTCATTCTCATTTCCCAACTGGCCCGACAACTTAACAGAAAAAAAGGTCATTGTTTTTAATTTAATTCTACTGGTTCATTAAAGGTTTTTTGTGCTGTTTTTTTCCTTCTATTTTTACCCATTTTCGTTTCCAGGCAATCGGCGCCTGTTAAATATTCCACCAAGCGTGATATTACTCTCCCGTCTCCTAATTCTGTTTTTTTTTATAAAGATATTTATTAAGTTTCCAATTTTATACAAACAAAAAGAAAAAAGCAAAAAAGTTTAAAAACACATACAGCTCACAATACTTAATTTTCAATGACATATTTCCCTGACCTCCTCATACCTCCCCTTCTTGTATTCCAATTCAAATTATTTACTCAGCAAATCCTTATCTCAAAACATTGCAGCTGGAAACCCCTTAATTTCAATCCAGCATCATTCAACATTCTTTAATTTTACAATATTTCTGTAAATAGTCCTTAAATTTCTTCCAGTCTTCTTCCGCCGACTCTTCTCCCTGGTCACGGATTCTGCCAGTCATTTCTGCCAATCCCATACAGTCGATCATCTTCATCTGCCATTCTTCCAGAGTGGGTAAATCTTGCGTCTTCCAATACTTTGCAATAAGTATTCTTGCTGCTGTTGTAGCATACATAAAGAAAGTTCTATCCTTTTTTAACACCAACTGGCTGACCATGCCCAAGAGAAAGGCCTCTGGTTTCTTCAAGAAGGTATATTTAAATACCTTTTTCAATTCATTATATATCATTTCCCAGAAAGCCTTAATCTTAGGGCACGTCCACCAAAGGTGAAAAAATGTACCTTCGGTTTCCTTACATTTCCAACATTTATTATCAGGCAAATGATAGATTTTTGCAAGCTTGACTGGGGTCATGTACCACCTGTATATCATTTTCATAATATTCTCTCTTAAGGCATTACATGCCATAAACTTCATACCTGTGGTCCATAACTGTTCCCAGTCAGCAAACATAATATTATGTCCAACATCTTGTGCCCATTTAATCATAGCAGATTTAACCGTCTCATCCTGAGTATTCCATTCCAGGAGACTTCCGGTCAGCGCCAGCGACTAATGGCGGGTTCCCTCTGAGCTCCGGAGGGAACCGGCTCTGCGAGGACTGGGTCTGGCCGCTGTGGCGAAGCGGGGACCCGAATAAATCACAGGCGGTGAAGCCTGTGAACCCGGAGACTCGGCAGGCTCCATTTGTGCCCCCCTGCTGCGAAGGAGCCTTTTTAAAGGCTTCGGAACGGAACGGGGGTGAGCAGCGCGGAGCTGAGAGTCGTCTATCCTCTTCGCGGAGTGAAGCCACAAGCCATGGCCAGAGAGCGCTGATTTCTTTCTGGACAATTGGAATTTAAAGCAACTACCCGTGAGTAGGAGTAAGCAAAATAATTGGAGAAAAATTGAGTAAATTTGGCACCGAAACGGGAAAGGCATAAACAGGAAGTCTGCCTTTCCGGCTTGTAAATAGATCAAAGCAAAGAGACTGTAAAGCTGTAACTTTGAAAGACGTTCTTTAAAGACTCAAAATCCAACACCAAAAAAAGCGATTCCCCTCCTGTTTGCAGGAGTGGAGGGGAGAAATTTGAGCATTATATACCTGCAAGGAAAGAGGGAAGTAAAGTTATATCTGCTGCCTCTAAAATCTGGGAACGGACTGCCTATGACAGGGAAAGCTGATTAGTGGGAAGAACTGTCAGCACCTTAAGGGTAAAGAATACTGATACTCTGTGAAAAGATACATTGTTTTTTGAACTGACTTGGACTAAAAAGTAACGTTTAAGGACATTGAAATTGTGGCTTTTAAGGGATAATGGGGACTTATAAGGACTATATTTGTTTTAAAAGTTGCAAGTGAAGTTGGAAGTGTGTCCCCCTAGAGGAGATTATGTTGCAACAACTATTAAGCCACTAAGCAACTTAGCCTGGAAAATTCCTTTTCAAAACAAAGTTACCAGGTGTGAGACTGACCTTGGGTTTTGTATGAGAGTGCTATGGCAAATGAGAAAGGGAAGATAGAGCTGACACAGGAAAAAACTACCAGGTCTGGTAGACAATACAAGACTGACACTACACATCAGAGAAGGGCTTCAACATCCAGAGCAGCAGGCACAGTAGGAGCTGCTGCTTGGCAAGCTAAGCCAAAAGCTATGTCATCTGAAGACTTATTGGCTCAGGCACTTGGTAAAATTAATGCATCTTTGGAAAACTTAGCTAAACAGGTTGCAGAGACAAATAAACAAGTAGCTGAGGCCTCAGCAAAAATTGATTTGAACACTACAAGTATAAATGAACTGGGAAAGAAGGTGAATTCTAACACACAGTCTATTGAAAAATTATTGGAGGAATCGGCCTTGACTCGGAAGTTAGCCGAGGAAGCTAAGGAAATTGCAACCGCCGTCCAAGAAAAGATACCACCGGTATATAAGAAACTTGAGGATCATGATTTGACACTGTCTATGATTGAATTACAAGGAAAAGAGAGGAATTTAAGACTCAGAGCAGTACCTGAAAGTGAGAAAGACAATTTGGCAGACTTCCTCACAAAGGAATTTGTAGATTTTTGGCAACAGGACCTGGGGAAGGAAGAATTTAAGATAGTGAGTGCATTTAGGCTTGGTAGAAGACAAAGAAAGAACAAAGCAAGAGACTGTTTGATTACCTTAAGAACAAAAGAAGAAAGAGACAAAATTTTAAATTTGCACCGTCTCCCAATTCTGACATACTCCGTCGCAGTAATTTGCTGAACTCAGCTCCTACATTTGGCTTTCTTTTGAAGGAAAGGCGGAGGGAGCCCTCAGCACCAACAAACCTATTAATAATAATAATTAAAAGAGAACTTGACAAGTGGGAACAGCACATCTAAATCTCACTCCATGAGTGTGTGTATGTCTGTGAAGGAGAGAGAGAGAGAGAGAGAGAGAAAATGTGATCCCTGTGGAAATAAAAGGGGGGAGTTGTTTTTGTTCTTATTTATCTTTAATAGGCCACTTACATTTGGAATGCCATGCTGAACAGTCTTCTTCGAAATGAGTTTTTGTAAAGGCCAAAAACAGGGGAAGCAGGTTAGTGTTACTCACTGTGGCCATTTTTGGGCTCACCATGTGAGTGTTACGAAAAAGGAGCAATGCAGAAGCAAGCACCAGGTGACAGGAATGGTAAACAGGATGTGGATGTTATTGGATTGTACCGTGGGAACCAGGAACAGTCTATTCACTGCTCTGAGCGCCGGATGTTAGCTCAGAGTGACACATGACCCTGTACTGGAAGTACATGGGTGGAGTTTATTCTCTCTCTGCAGTTGGGAAGCAGAGTGTACAGACATGTTTCTCTGTACTGCTGAAAGACAGAAATAAAGACATGTAAATATATTTCTGTCTGTCTCATTCCCCCCCCTGGAGATGGGAGGGGGAGGAGTGGTGTGTTCTTTTCACGTTTGAAAAGGATCGCCGAAGAGACCTCCTTTGATCTTGCCGGCAATCGCTGGCAGGGGAGGTCAACAAGGATTCAAGCCGGGCACCTGGAGGGTGGCCAAATTCCTAAGAGCTGGAGGCTCTGCTCGCTTGAATTCCGACAGTGAGGTCATACCTCCACAGACAATAAAAATATAGGATTAAGTTTAAGACCACTCCATTAGGGCTGGCTGAATCTGGCCGTTTCAGCTTCGCTCAGTTTCTCATTTTTCCAATCTTGCATCCAGTTCCCCACATTTCTGCATCAGTTTGTGATTAATTTTTAATCCTCATAAGAATTCATCAACATTTTAATGTGATTTCCCCGATATACACATTTTTTGCAAAGCACTTTTACCTAAAATAATGTGCCTTTGCATCTTTTTTTTTCATGAACTACATTGCAAATTTCAGGGGACAGCAAATTTTCAAAGATGGCCATATTTTAATTCTTTTCTTTTTCCAGAAAGTGGGAATTTTGTAGGTTCACCTTGAAGTTTGAACTGAATAAAATTGCCCAACCACCCCTACACTTCATACATTATATTTTTTAAAAAAGTTTAAGTCTAAGGGCTATGATCTAACACAGAGTTAGGCGTACTGATTGCCACCCCTACTACTGCCCTGATGAGCAAATTTATCCTATGCATGTGTTTGAATGAATGTGGTGTTTTCAAAACCATTAACATCTGAATCTAGTTTGGTGGACAGTTCCCTCGTGGTAAAGTAAAATTAAGGTAAGAGTTTGCAATGGGTCAAGTTAAAATAATTAAATTTGCCTGAAAACATTAATTAACCAACAGTATTAATCAATGCATTCATTCAATGCCAATTACAATGGAATTTTCAAAATCTTATTGTAATTAGAGCTCTCTCTTGTTTAGAGTTTATGGCAATCTGTATTTTCCTCAAGTTTCAGCAATAAATTGAAGATTTTTTTTTCCAAACAATGAATGATCCGTTCATTTCATTCCAAAAACAGAAATGGGTATCTTCAAAATAACATGCATGCTGGTACATTTATTTTAAATGTTTGGGCGATCCCTTGGCTAAAAAACAAACCAGCCCTAGTATAAATGGTCAAGTAATTTAAGTGTTCACAGTGGCAGTGGTTGTGGCAACCTATAGTTAAATAAGGTAAAGGGACCCCTGACCATTAGGTCCAGTCATGACCGACTCTGGGGTTGCGGCACTCATCTCACTTTATTGGCCGAGGGAGCCGGAGTACAGCTTCCGGGTCATGTGGCCAGCATAACTAAGCCGCTTCTGGCGAACCAGAGCAGTGCACAGAAACACCGTTTACCTTCCCGTCGGAGTGGTACCTATTTATCTACTTACACTTTGATGTGCTTTCGAATTGCTAGGTTGGCAGGATATACTGTATTTTTCGCTCCATAGGACACACTTTTTCCCTCTTAAAAACTAAGGGGGAAAGTCTGTGCGTCCTATGGAGCGAATGCAGGGGGGAGGCAGGCAGGAAAAGCCCTCAAGAGACGCACACAAGCTTCGCATGGCTCTTTCTTTTTTTAAAAAATATTTTATTAAGGGTTTTCTTGTTTTACAGTGTAAGTGTAATGCCTCGTATTTTTTTCTTCCATGTAACATTTTTACAAATCCGTTTCATTTGTTGAGGCATTAGGGAGGGAAGAAAAAAGAAAGAAGAAAAAAAGAAAGGGGTGGAGGGAGGGGAGATGGATGGGGGTGGGGTCAGGTAGCGGTGTTTCTATTATGCTTAATGTATGTAGAGTTTGGTGTCAGCTGCTTGTGTTGTTCACTTGTGTTCCTTTGGTGGTGAGAGAGGTTGGGGTTGGCCTAGGGTGTGATTGTTTGTTTGTGATTGGCTGTGGTGATCTTTGTTTTCGTGTGTGAGTGATGTGGGTGGGTGTTTTGGATCAGGTTAGCCATATTGATTTGTATGCTGTTGGTGGATTATTGTCGTTGTCCTGTTGGGCTGTGTATGCGATAAAGGGGAGCCATACCGGGGTGAAGGTGTCTTCTTCTGTTTGTCCCCATGTCAGTTTCAGTTTATTAGTTAATTTTTCTAGTAGGGCTGTTTCCCATACTATTTGGTACCATTGGTCCATGCTTATTCCTGACAGGTCTCTCCAGTGTCTGGTTATGGTGTTTCTGGCTGCTGAAAGTAGGTGGGTTATGAGTTCTTTGTGGTGTAAATGGGCATTGTTGTCTTGGAAGATGTTTAGTAGGGCCAATTCTTGGGTGAAGTCTAATACTTGCTTAGTTATTTTACATATTTCTTGTATGGCTGTTGTCCAGAATAGTTGGATTTTGGGACACTCCCACCACATGTGGAGGTATGTGCCTGTGGAGGTGCACCCTCTCCAGCATTTTGGTGAGGTTCCTGGGTGTATTAGCGCTAGTTTCCTTGGTGTTAGGTACCACCTGTAGGTGAGTTTCAGTGTGAGTTCTTTCCTTTTCGTTGATATGGATTTAAAGGGGGGTTTAGACCACATTCTGGTCCATTGAGTGGGGTTAATCTCATAGCCTATGTCATTCTCCCATTGTTTTTTGATTGCGTCTAGGGGATTTGCGGGGTTTTGGAGTAGTATTTTGTATATTGCGGATACCGTACCTTTACCGTTTCCCTTTGTTGTTAGGAGGAGGTTTTCGAAGGTTGTCAGGGGCCTAGTTGCTGCTGATTTTACTGTTGGGTTGTTTAAGAGGGCATGTAGTTGGTGTTGTGTTAACCAGGGCATTTGGGTGTCTTCTAGTTTGTCTTGTATTTCTTGTGTTGACAAGGGTTTGTTATTTTTATAAAAGTCTATTAGGCGATATAAGCCTTTGGTTCGCCAGGTTTTTATCTGGAGGTTTTGTGCTGCATGGTGGAATAATGGGTGGTACGCCAGGGGGATTAGTGGGGATGGGGATAATTTGCCTATTTGTGTTTTCCATGCTTTGAGCATGGTTTGTGTGTACCTGTTAAGTGTTGTGGGAATTTTCTTTAGTTTGTTTGGGAGGAGTGGGTACGCTGTGGTGCAGGTATTTTCAATTGTGTCCCTCTCTAGGTGTACCCATTGTTTTGTCTCATCTTCTAGTATATATGGGATTATATGGCGTATTTGGTTGGCAATGTAATATGCTTCTATGTTGGGATTCCCCATCCTCCTTCTGAGGTGGGGTGGTGCAGGTATTTGGGGCTTATTCTTGGTTTTTTATGTGAGAAGATGAAAGAGTGTAATTTTCTCTGCCAACTGCGGAGTTGGGTTGAGGGGATCCAGATTGGGAGGGTTTGGAATAGGTAGGTTAGTTTTGGGAGTGTGATCATTTTGATCATGGCTATTTTGTCTGAGAGAGTGAAATTCATGTCATTCCATCTCTTTAGGTCTTTGTTAATTTGTCGCCACAGGGGCTTGTAGTTGTGGAGGTACAATTTATTGAGGTTTCTGGTTATTTGTCTTCTCACGGCTCTTGCGGGCTTTTCCCCAGGAGGGAGAAGGGCCTGACATGGCCAGTCAGTCGCTTCTCCCTCCTCGTAGAAAAGCCCACAGGAGCCGCGCACTCCTTAAAGGGTGCGCGGCTCGTGTGGGCTTTTGCGGGAGGTGGGGGAATTGCCATAGCCTTGCACAGCCTCTCCAGCTGGGAGAGGCTGCGCAAGGCTAAAGAGGAAGCCAAGGCAGCGAGCGGGATGGATCCCGCTCGCTGCCTTGGCTTCTTTAGCCACGCTTCTTTAGCCGCGCTGGAGAGGTTTAGCTCCTGGCTGGAGAGGTTGCACGGCTATGGCAGAAGCCAAGACAGCCAGCGGGGCTGGGGGGGAAAACCTGGGCTTCCCCGCAGCCCCGAGAAGCTCTGGGAGAAGCGGACAGGCTGCGCACAGCCTGTCCGCTGCTCTTTGGGGCTGGGGGGGGGATAATATATTTTTCTTGATTTCCCCCTCTAAAAACTAGGTGCGTCTTGTGGTCCGGTGCATCCTATAGAGCGAAAAATACGGTAGTTAAATACATCCACTCAATCTTCCCCTCCTCAGAAATGGCCTGTTCCTTTTTATATATTTTTAAATATTTTGTTAGAAGCCACCCAGAGTGGCTGTGGAAACCCAGCCTGATGGGCGGGGTATAAATAATAAATTATTATTATTATTATTATTATTATTATTATTATTATTATTATTATTCCTAATGTTGATATTCCCACCAAGTCCAGCCTTAAAAATAACCCTATTTTCTTATAAGTTCTTTTAGATATCCCTTCTATCCTTTGATATCAGCCACAGAAAAGCAGGTATCCTTGCCTCTATAGTATTATCACTGTTTTTGCCTGCTCTCTATATTGTAGAATGTTCCTGGGGACCTATTTGCACAACTTTGCCAACTTTGCTTTTATCCTTTTATAAAAGTGCTGCTTCTTTTATTTCCCAGTGGCTCGAGTTTCCCAGGTATGCCTGGAGTCCTTGCGATATGTAGGTTTCCCCTCCGCACATAATCAACTTTCCAATAATGTGAGACATTGGATACTTTAACATAAACCTGTCACCTCTCCTGGTTTATATAGCTGTTGGTTATCATCATGTCACAACAGGTCTGTTTGACATGAGGATATTTCCGAATCTCTCTTCAGCCACCTACCCAATTGTCTCTTGGAGGAAAATTGGTCCAGAGCTTTATTTTCCTGGCTTAATTTTTCCTGCTGAAATGCTGCCCTGTATTTTTTTTCTGGTCTTTCCTCAGTGTTCTGAACCGAACTCCAGTGCATCTGGTCCATGAAATTATATTGGTAGATGATTTCAGTGATGACCGTAAGTGACATTTTAAGACTTGAATGTGGGAGGGAGGGGCGAGGGAGGGAAGGGGGGAGAACTATGTGTGTACATGCTTGGAAAGGCAGGCCTGGGTGCCCATGGTGGGGCAAGGGGACAATGCCCCCCCCCCCAATGAACCATAATCCACAGATTCCCAGCATGCATGGAGGAGAGAGTAAGAGTAAATGTCGAGCATTTGTATAAACTGAGAGAAGCGGCAAAATATATAGGCACCCAGTTTTTTGTTGCTGTTGAGAAATTAGCTGATAGGTTTTGTTTTTTTGAGAGCCAGTGTGGTGTAGTGGTTAAGAGCGGTAGTCTCGTAATCTGGGGAACCGGGTTCGCGTCTCCGCTCCTCCACATGCAGCTGCTGGGTGACCTTGGGCCAGTCACATTTCTTTGAAGTCTCTCAGCCCCACTCATCTCACAGAGTGCTTGTTGTGGGGGAGGAAGGGAAAGGAGAATGTTAGCCGCTTTGAGACTCCTTAAAGGGAGTGAAAGGCGGGATATCAAATCCAAACTCTTCTTCTTTTTAAAAATTTTAGCTCATAATCTGTATGCATATACAGTGGTACCTTGGTTCTCGAATTTAATCCATTCCGGGAGTCCATTCGACTCCTGGAATGGTTCGAAAACCAAGGTGCGGCTTCCGATTGGCTGCAGGAGCTTCCTACATGAAATTTGAAGCTGCGTCGGACATTTGGCTTACAAAAAACATTCGGAAACTGGAGCCAATTTGTTCGACAACTAAGGCGTTTGACTACCAAGGTACCACTGTATAGCAGAATTTTAAAAAGCTTGGAAGCTGCAGCTTCCTGAAGTTACTCAGTTCCACCACCTATTCTGTCTTATTCACACATTGCTTGCATTGCTTAAAAAGGAAAAACACACACACACACACACACACACACACAGAGAGAGAGAGAGAGAGAGAGAGAGAGAGAGAGGAGTCCAAATGCTGAATAAAAAAGGTTTCTTATTTAAATTTATGTCATCCTCACAAGGATGGCTTGGGGTTTTATCCTACATGACTGGAGCTACGAGGCCCAACCTACCCATGAAGAGGCTCTCAATTGAAGCCAGTGTCTCAGTTGAAGCACCCACAGACACCCTGCTGGCCTTCCATCTCCACCACTGTTGGAGAAGCAGCATTGGTGCTGATTTCCAGTGAGATCTCACAAGACTTCAGCAAGATCTCACCAGAAGCTGGGAAGACCTTGTCAGTGCCATTTTCCAGCGCCGCTTGTCCGTCGCCAGTGGAGGCAGGGCAGACAGCGCAGCAGCACGGCAGGGCGGCACTTCCTGTTTCACCAAAATGGGACGTGTCATCCCTTGGAGCTACCTTCATGGCATCCTCATGCAAAGAAAAGGGGGGTGAGCAAGCAGGAGGAAGGAGCAGAGCTTAAGTTTTTAGTGGGAAACCACCAAGTGTCTTTTGCCTGACTATCTCTTAGTCTCAAGCTTGCCCTCTACTAACTGGAAGCATGCAAGGCTGCTTATACCCAACATTTGCCTGCTCCCCCTTTCAATATTTTACTTTAGTCCCCCCGCCCTGGGAAAGTTCTTGCAGACACCTAGGGGCAGATATTCTCCTGTGATGTAATTTCCTGTGTTCCTGCAGCCAATGGGCCAATTGGTCATTTCCCCCTGTGTCACATTGTCAAACTCCTTAATACTCACCTGCTATTATTTTGCCCTGAAAGTCTGTGAAAGTAAAAAAAAAAAGTTTTGAAAATGGGATGGATCTCTGCTTGTGTTTCCAAAGCGGATGACTGCCGTTTGCTGATCAAGCTACCCAAGGTGAAATGTTTGCGCAACAGAAGAAGAGAAGGTAAGAACTCAGTGGCCCAGCTGCATATGGTGAAGGGCAAAATGAATGACCTTTGGGGGGGCAGGGGCTGTCTTTTGGTGTTGTGTTTGTAGCATACTTTGCTGATATACCCTTTTATAATTTACTTACATGACTTAATATATAACTTACATTATAATTTGCATTATAACCATGCCTGATGCAGCACTCTGTACAGCTTGAAAGTCTGTGCTCATACAGATTGATGCAACAGCAAGCAATCCATAACTGATGTGGCAGAAACATGGCAGCAACCACTAGGCCACACAGCTCCTACTGAAATTTTGACTTCATTTTCATTGTTTTTGTTTTGCAAATGATATAACAATTTCATTCCATTAGTTATTTTTGCAAATAGGCAAACAAAGTAAATGCTAGAAGATCAAACTATAAAAATCCAGTCAGTTGAGGCCACATTCACATACCTCAGTGCAAAGGTTGTAAACTCAAATGTAACTTAGTTACACCATATGGCATTGTAGTCAATGGTCATGTTTCTGTGATCAAACCCAAGCTTAACAATATATAGTTGCACCTTGGATCTCAAATGGCTTAGTTGCCAAATGTTTTGGCGCCCAAACAATTGAAAACCGGAAGTGAGTGTTCCGGTTTTTGAACTTTTTTTGGAAGCCAAATGTCCGATGCAACTTCTGCGGCTTCCAATTGGCTGCAGGAGCTTCCTGCAGCCAATCAGAAGCCGCACTTTGATTTCTGAATGTTTTGGAAGTCGAATGGACTTCTGGAACGGATTCCGTTCAACTTCCAAGGTACGACAGTATCTAATATCATCCTAATAATGTTAAACATAGTCAGTGTAGATTCAGACAATGCCATCATATGATTGGATATCCCATCCCCAGCTCAGATCCTTATTCTTAGTTTTGGACCAGCTGCAGTTTCCAGTCCATTTTCAAAGCTAGCCCCATGTACAACACATTGCAGTGGTCTCTAAACAATAGGTTCCCTAGCATGCATAAGTGTGGCCAGGCAATCACCATTCAGGTAGGGTTGACAGCCTATCAGGAAGCCACGTGCTGACATCACATTCCATGGCCTAGCATATAACAGGAACATGGGTTCCAAATGCCTCTGGAATGAAAGATTCACTTAATATTCACTTAATAATCCTTCTTCCTTTCAGCCTGAGTTCTCCATCAATACATGAACAATAGTAGTCATCTTCTCACATGGCTGTTGTGGTACTAAAGAAGGGCTACAGTGAACCTTGCATTTCAGAAATGACTTCTTTGTAGAAAGTTAAATATTTCCCCTCACGTGCTGTGATTATGGGCTTGATCACATGTCACAGAAAACGACAGTTAAAATAAACTATGGTTTATTATGAATGTGCGGTGCTGCTGCTGCTGCAATTGAAAGTGCTTTACTCCTGCTGCTACTGCTGCTCCCAGGAAACAAACCACCGTCTAGCTTAGCATGATGTCTAATCTTGGTTTCTTTGGAGAGCAATAAACCACGAGCCCAAGCTAAACCATGGTTTGTTTCTTAGCAGTGTGGCAGCAATGGAAGTGGGGGAAGAGTGAAGCACCTGAAATTTGAGTGCCATCCACTGCACAGTCACACAAATCATCGTTTATTTTAACTATGGTTTAATGTGACATTCAAAGCTGGTCTGTAACTATTCTGGTTTGGGCCCATTAAATCTTGGTTACCGCTCGGGCAACCTCTCTGAACCAGTTGGAAAGTTGTACTCTGCTACAATACTAATTTGGAAAATTGAGCAGAGCCCACTGAAGGATATAAATGCTGTCCCATTAAAGCTTGCCTTGAATTAAATAATCAATAAACGCTCAATTGTGTATGTGTAATGCTTATTTATTTTTATGGCAGCAGTTTAAAATCATAAGTAACCAGCAAACAGGGCCCCGTACAACAGGAGTCGGCCTCAGTTGTGGTTAATTATTAAGCGGAAACTTCACAGTGGCAGAAAGGCTCGCCCTCTCCCAGGTTGAGCAAAGGTAAACTGAGGCACAGAGCAATGCCAACCACAAGGATCTCCCCGTGAATCAGTGGAATATTTGGAACAGTAAGATTCATGTCAATTCTATATGCAACTTCCCTGTTTTGAGGACCTGGAACAAACTGTCCTTCCCCCAGTCTCCTCCCATAAGGCAATTCCCATGGGGAATATGATCAAGTGCCCTCTACAGACAGAGCATGGGTGACTTGTCCCTGTTACCTGGGCTGAATACCCTGTTAGACTGCAGAAAGCTAGAAAAGCAGGGTGACCATTAATTGTTCATGCCAGATTATAGAAAGTCATACCCTGTACCACACTGGAGGAGAAACAGCTCTACCTTGGTATGTATATGAGCTTTCCAAAGCTACCATTTAGTAGCTATCCTATTCTACCTAGGGCTGTGCTAAATTTACATGGCATGAAAAGGGGCTTTTACATGGGTTGAAATGTACTCTGAAAGGCATGCCCATAAAGCACACAGCCAGCCACCACCAGCACTCGGTTTTCTCCTGTTTGCTGCCCCTTTTGGCACCTGCTTCTCCTGTTTGCTGCCCCTTTTGGCACCTGCCTTTTTAAGAACGAGGATCCTTTGTTCTTGTGTTCCAGCTAATCAGAAATCACGGTGAGATGATCTCATGTGTCATGCAGCCAATTGGATTTGCTTATGACTGTGATAACAGCCATGAAGCCAACCCAGAGTGAGGGCAATGTTTCCTGTCTTCACTCTGAATGGGTGAACAGTTCCACCCTGTTCTGCAGCCTCTCCTCTTCCATGGAAGAGACAAAGTCCTAATCATGTCCTTAGAGCCCATACCTCTCATGGGCTTTCCCCCCCTTTCTGTCCCTGCGTTTACAAGTTACTTGCTTTTGCTTTCATAGAGGCTTTTGATGTCTCTGCTCTTGCTCAGGCAGAGGGTGGGCATTTGGAAGTTATAGCCCATTGTCGGAGCCAGCCGTTACAAATTGGCGCTTGTTTAGCATAAAATAAAGACGCAGAGAGCCAGCAATATTTCCATGGACGGAGGGCAGCTCATTTCAGACATCTTCTCCTCTCCTCCGGTCACTTTTATTATCCTTTGTTCTGTCCAGCCGCATGGCTGCATTCCAGTGTCTCACGTTACCTCATCCGGTCATGGCTTAAACCCACCCACACCATATAGGGTCATCACTGCCCAGAGGAAACACAACTCCATTTAAGGTCAATACATTCTAATACATTGTAAGGCACGGACATGCTGGTCACCGAGGTCAGCAAGGCACCAGGTGGTGCTACAAGCCTTTGCCATGACTTCCTGGCTCCCACAGCCCATCATCATTACATTGACTGAAACCATAGCCTGTATTATTCTTTTCATTCAGTACTGATTCAGGTCATTGAAAGGCTCTCAAATATTTTGTTCTAATTGGAGGTTTGAACTAGGCTTTTAAATTGTGCTTGATTCCTGTATGTTAGGAGTCAATGTTGGCTGAAACCTACATTTGATAGGGAGACTGTATTAATTGCAGGCTTTAATCTAGTTTTAATTAGAAGCATTGTGGGACCACCCCTTCCCATCTTCTCCCTCTTCCTTCCAACCTTTTAAAAACAGCAGAGAGGAAGATATTTGAATGCACTACTAAGAGTAGGAAAGCTGGCAGATCCATTTATTTCCTTCCTGCCCACTTGTCTTCTGGACGAGAAGTGTGATTCAAACTAGGCTGTACCCCTAATTATTCTGATTTCCCCCCTTCCATCAATTTCCTCCCAGACAAACCAAACTGGAAGGGAGGCCACCTATCAGAACTCCTGTTTTTCTGGTGGAGTTGGATCTGTTGCATCAGTGTCTTTCCCATATCACCAGAAAACCTGTAAGGAGTCATTGCAGCACCACTCCTGAGATAACTACCATGGCTAACATGAAAGGAACCTACTGTATACAGCTGCCCCTCTATGTGACAACATTGGCCTTTAGAAAATTGAGTTAAATGTTGGGATGGGGTGGAGTCTCAGCATGGCTCCTCCCATGTGATTCGAATCAGGCCCAAGAGACTCCCATGTACAGGTTACCTTAAGGTGCCCATGTACTCTGTTTTGCAGATTAGAGACCTTTCTTTGAAGAGTTCTCAGGGGACAGCCCAGTATTTGAAAAAAAAAAAGGTCAAGTTCGAGCCAGGTCTGAAGATAAAGAACCATGGCAACATCTCAGTTTCAGTCAGTGGTAGAGCAACAGCTTTTGCATGCAGAACATCCTGGTTTTAACCCTTGCATCTCCAGGTAGAAACTCTGGAGTGCTATTGCCACTTTCCACAGGCAATACTGAACCACAGAGAGCAATGTTCTGGCTCGGTGTAAGACAGTTTCCTATGTTCCTAAGAGACAGCAGGGACCTTAAAATTGCCCATCAGCACTTAGCACTTGGACAACAAACTGAGCAGGCCTCCAGGTCACCAGATCAGAGACTTTCCCGCTGTGGTGAGATTTCTTTTATTTCTCTTTAAATTATACTAAGCATTTCTGAGTATGCATCTATATACATACATTAGCACATGCAAATACTGTGCAAATCCTCTTTTGACCTCTTTTTTTGTTGATGCATCAGTGACCACCTTTGGTGATCTCCCCTTGCCCCGTCCTGTTCTCTTCCATTGTGCTTTTGTAGAGCCCAGATGGGTAGGAGGACATGGGTTTTAATGAGATGAGTCATCTTTCTCTCACAGGTACAAATGTGGTCTTCCCTTCACCACTTTCCATCCTTCTTTCCCCATTTCAGCTAGTACAATGGTGAGGCAGCTGCTCTGATTGCTGAAAGGCCTGATTGCTGCTAAAAATTGCTGCCAGGCATCTCATGACAGAGTTTGTTTATTTTAAGGTGACTTTAAAAAAAAAGTAATTGTGTTATTAGTTAAGGGAAACTTAACACTGAAATAATTGGCTTTAATTTGCAAATTAATCAGCCCAAGAGTTAAATGAGTTTTCTATTTAAGGAAAACTTTTAATCTGTTGACATTCCTAGTTTTCACGCAGCATTTATTACTTTGCCTACCTGAAATTTCTATTACTGCTGCTGAAAATTCATTTTCGTAGGTTAGTGTACTGTGAAATCAACATTCACCAGTAACCAAATTCTGCCAATCTGGTCTACTTCCCATCAGGGGAAACTGAATGGAACATGACTAAAACCTACCCAACACTGCCCCTTACAGACCATTTGATGGTCTCATCATCAATACACATGTGGCACCTTCGATCTTTGCACCACCCTCTGTTCTTGGCTCTCTCTAGATATTACAACTGGATCATTAACATGTTGACTTGGCAGCGTGAAACAAATCACACTTTACATTTTGAACTTGGGTATGAAAAGGTGCCCACATTTAAATAGCAAAATACACAAATGGAATTGTTGATTGTGTGTGGTTACCATGGATTTGAATTGTTAGTTTTCCCTGCAGGAAACAGAAATGTCAGTCAGGAAAGAATTAAGTCCACAGTTCCATGTTTATAGTAGGAAAAAAACAACTGGTTATATAAATGTGCTTGAGCATGAGATATAAATATGTTGTTGTGTGGTACTTTATTGTGTCTGATAATTGATGTAAGAACAGAAGATGAGCCTGCTGGATCAGGCCAGTAGCTCAACTTGTCCAGCATCCTGTTCTCACAGTGGCCAACCAGATGCCTATAGGTTTTTCCTGTACTATTATCTTTTTTATAAATGTGTTTGGATTCCAGTGCTGAATATGTTAAAAACCTTCAATAATTTATATATATATATATATAGAGAGAGAGAGAGAGAGAGAGAAACAATTTCTGGGGAAACTGATCTTCCAGCTCTAGGTTGGGATCCACTTGGAAGCTGATTCCAACAGCCTCTTCAATCATTATTCAGACTGGCTGTGTGGCTGAAGCAACTGGTCCACCCATAATTCATTCAATGTGGCGCCACAATTTTGTAGTGGATCTGGACTTGGACTGAGGAATCTTTGAGTGCAATACCTGCTCAGACATGGAGACTTCTTAATGGCCTTGGGCCAAGTCACCACCTAACCTACCTTACAGGGTTGTTCTAAGGATAAGAACTCGTGGACTCAGTTTCCTTGGACCAGCGTGCAATTAGCTGAGCTGAAAAGTTTGCATGCGAGTGACTGCTCTGCTGTGCCAGGATGCTTGAGTGCAGATTCACAAGGCCTACTAAACATGCTATATCTTATATGAATAGGTTCCAGTTCTCACGAGGCTGGCGACTAGGCATTCAAATTGGCTCTAGGGAGTGTACGCTAGTTAAGATGTTCAAAAGGGGGTCAGAGCTTAAAATAGACCCGCCCCCACCCCCTCTCATGTTTAAAGGGATTGCTCTATTAATACATCCAGGGAGTCTCAGCTGCAGCTTATTAGCCAGAAAATTAGAATAGGCGAAACAATGCCCGGGGTCTTCCTTTTAAAGCTGTTTGTTCTAACGAAACAGACGAGATGGGCTCAGGCGGCCTCTCTGGGATTTTTAAAAATACGTTTAATTAAATTGTATTTTAAAGATTAAGTAGATACATATAGAGGATGAATATTGCCACAGCAGGCTCTAGGGGCTATTACTGGAAACCTCTCTGTGCACTTTCCCTCCAAAATCATAGTCTAACCTTGGTTTTCAGAAATAATAAATACAAGTGAATCAGATGTGGGCTATGTAGATATTTGTAATTCTGCATTCTACGACAATTAGGTGGTTTGTTTGTTTTTAAAGTCAGATTCTGGCTCAGTTATACTACAGTAAATTAGCAGTGCAATCCTATGTATGTTTAAAAGGAAGTGTGTCCTACTGTATTCAACAGATATTACTTCTATGGAAGGATTGCTGCTTTGGCATAAATGTGCTGAGATACCAGCTTCCAGTGCACTAATAGCACCTTCTGCTGCAATGTTGTTCTAATGCTGATAGTTGTGCCTTGCTCCACATGCACAGATTAATCCAGGGGGGAAAGGATGAAACAACTGCCAGCAATTCCTTAACAAGGCTTCTAGTACACAGCAACAATGTAGAGTACCAGTGTCAGCATCTCCCTTGAGCCAGTGCCACCAACTGGACTCACACACTTCAGCCCCGACTAGGCTAGGCGAGCTGGGTAGCACTTCCAGAGACCAGCTTCTGTACAGGAACAGGTCAAAGTGCTGTGGACTCACAGCTTAGAGTTGTGAGCACCGGATTCACTCCAACAAGAAGACAGTCGTCGCACAGCAGAGTGTAGCAGAGCATAAACGACTCGGAGAGCAGCTCTGTAGAATATCTTCTTTATTCTATCTACAACTATAATACACAACTGTGTACAGAGCTAAATGAGGTCTAAACGAAAAATTATGAACTGCACTGAGTGTCTGCAGCTTCTCTTAGCAGCAACCTTATCTATACACACGATCTCTCTCTAACACTCAGTCTCTCTCCGACACTTTGATGTGAGGCTGGAGCGGAATAAGTAGAGAGCAGAAACTGCCCTTCCCCTCTGAAGAATTAGCAGAGAACATCAGCAGATTCTTGGATATGGGAGGGGTGAAATCTCCTCAACCAGAACAGAACACTACTGGGAATTTAGGAAATATCATAGTAGAATGTGAGGTTTCAGAACCAGAGAATCCAGTATGAATTATTGTATTGTGATTGTAAGAGCACTCATTTTAGCTGATTTAGCAATTAAATTTCAATATGTTCATGTATTAGCAATTAGAAGTCAAAAATTGTTCCCTTTTCAGAAACTGGGGGAATTATATTAAAATGTGTGATTACGTTAACCAAAGTTGTCACTCGCTATTAGAAGGAAAGGTCATCCCCCATTTCCCTTTTACAGTGACACACTGGCTTCAGAAAAGCCCTTAACTCTCATTCCAACTGATTATAATTTGTCCATACCAATTAAAATTTCTCCCCAGTGATTAATCCATTTAACCCATAGATGATTATTCTACCGATTCATATCTGTGTCACTGCCGCCCTGTTCTTCTAGCTTCTGCCATATGGTGCCAGTTGGCTCCAAAGAGGACTTTGGAGGGTTGGACTAGACGGTTGGATCCCTTCCAACTCTACGATTCTATGACTTCAGCTATCAGTAAACGGAGAACAAGGATGCTATGCCCCATAAACATGTTGCCCAACTCTTTGAGAAGCGATTACAGGCTGGGTAGAGCAGCACATATTTTGCTTTCTGCTTCCTATTTGAGGACAACTGATGCTGCCTCATGCTGCTGCTGTACTCATGTCTTACTTGCAGTCTTCCTGTAGGTCATCTGGTTGGCCACTATGAAACCAGGATGCTGGAATAGATAGGCCTTTGGTCTGATGCAGCAGGGATCTTCTTGCACTATCATGGTTCCCCTTAAAAACCACAGAGGCGTCACTCAGGAAGAAATCCCCACGTTTGTTTCCAGTGTTGTTTTAGGCGACATTTGGTTGGCAGCCTTTGGTGCAGTAGGTGGCCATCGTCCTTCAGAACTAACCGAAAATGTCTGTGTAGCTATCCTCAGTTCCTTCCCCAGCAACAACCAAAAGAATTGGGTGAATTAGCCACAAATCATTCCTTTTCAACCAGCTCTTTCATTTCTGGAGCTTGCAAAACAAAAAGGGGTTGTCATATGTCTCTAGAAGAAAAAAGTGCTGGGCGCATAAGACGATCATGACCTCTCCTGATTAGATGGGGCTGAGCATGAATGTGGTAGAAGGAGCGGATGTGCATGGGGAGAAGAGTGCTTTGGTGGAGGCTGCTTTCTTAGGGCAAATGGGGCCCTGCCCTGCAAAAACCACTCTCCCCTCAGCTATCCCCACCTGCCTGTCTTGTTACTTACAGGAATTAACACTGGCTATCGGCTTCTTCCTTCTTGGCCTCTGCATTGCCATGGAGACCCCAGCAGGGAGGAGGATGGGGGCGAGGCTAGAATGAGTTGGCTCTCCCCGACATAGTCTCTGGCACCACCTACTCTTGGCTCCTCCAGCTCCCCGTCCAAGGGGCACCAGCCACCACTGCTTATGTGTGCATGCCTGGCTAGCAGCTAATTTCTTGCTTAGGGGTTCAAGGCTCTCGGACTGGCACTTGAGTTTGTGTGCATCTCGACAGGTTTGATCCGGTCCCGCATTCGAGGAGCAGATGTGGCACAGGCAGGTGTTCTGACCTTTCTAGACAGTCACTGTGAGGTGAACAAGGACTGGCTGCTGCCTCTTTTACAAAGGATCAAAGAGGTAAGTGTTCTGTGAGCAGCTCGGTAGGACTCAACCTGGGTCAGAAGTAGCAGTGGGCCTCGACTCTGCTTACATGCAGCTTTTAGACCGGGGAGCCACTGGTGGGGGAAAAAAAAGCTATGGTGGGAGGTGGCTTTGAAATCTGAGCAATACAGTATTTTTATTTTTTTAAGTATGCCCCACCTCTGGGCTTCAAAGTGGTTTACAAAGATTAAAACATGTGAAACTCCAAATTTAGAACAAACATGAAAACACTGAAAAATATATTGTTAACTGCATTTTTGCTACAAGGGCCTCCTGAAACAAAGCCATGTTTAACCTGGCAGCTGAAACTTGGCAAGGATACTGCCTGCCTTATTTCTAGTGGGAGGGGGTTCCATAGGGTTCTGTCCATTTTGTTGAAGGCATGGCTCTGCGGTGACTTGAGTCTGGTCCATGGGATAGCACTAATAGCACTCCCCCAGATTATCTTAGCAGTGGACCCAGGACATACGAGCTGAGGCGGTCCTTAAGGAATCTTGGGCCTCTGTTGTCCAGGGCTTTGTACTCCAGTACAAGAACCCTGAACCTGGCCTAGCAGTGGATGGGAAGCCATCTTTTAACACTGGGACTGCGCCTTAGCAGTAGTCTGTTCCCATTACCAGCATTCTGCACTAGTTGAAGCTTCCAGGCCAGCCCTAAAGGCAGCCCCACACAGAGCATTTTGCAGTAATCCAGCCTTGAGGTAGAAATAAGCTCACCACTAGGATCATAGGAAGTTGCCTTAAACCAAGTCAGACTATCCATCCACCTCTGCCCGCCTATAGCTCACTATAGGTCTCAGGCAAAGGAAATGCTACTTGACCCTTTTCTATGCAGAGAACGGGGACCAAACCTGGGACATTCTTCAGCCAGACATGTCCTCCGCCACTGAGCTTAGCCTGTGTCCCGAGTCCCGATTCCTGGACTGGTTTGTGGACTCAGATTCCAAAGCATCAAACAGCTGTACACTTATCCAGGAAAAATAATAATCCAAACCCAGCTATGTCATGGGGAAAAACAACCCTGTAGTTGTTTTCTAAGACATTTTGGAATCTGCTCTGTAGATGTCCAATAACTTTTCCTCCTTTGAGTGTATTTCTGATGCCTTGGCAATAAATGTGCTCAGGTCCACTTCGAAATGATGACTGAGCAGAACTGATACCCTGGACCAGCGTTTCAGTGAGTGATGTGTGTCAGATGAGGCCCAGAAGTGAAGGCCCATACTGCAGAACAAGCGAAGAAGGGGCCGTCCCGTGTGTATGCAAATTCAGTGAGCAGAGCCCCAGGGCTCCTGTCAGGGTTGCTGAGTGGTACACAGGGAATAGGCAGGCATGGCTCCAGCCAAGTTTTTAATTAGGCCTATGTTCAATTCCCAGTACTGAATGATTTAGGGGAGTGATGGCTCTTTGAATAGGGGCTGAATTTAATTTCATGCAAATTAAGCTTTAATAAATTGATTTAATGGGAATTAAATCCTGCTGGTTTTTTCACAGCAGACAATGGCGTTCTCTTTCTGGTAAAGACGGGAACATGAGATTAAAGCTCCAATATTGTCCTTCTCGGAGAGATAAAGGCATTGCGGTTGTGTCCTCGTAGCCTCCTCATGCGGACAGGGAACCTCTTGGCATCTCTCTCTGACAATGTATCTTGCAGCTTCGATGGGCTTCCTTTGCCTCTCTTGATTGGATAGTGCCATCTGTAAAATGGGAGCAATAAAGGTTGCTCTGAATAAGTGTACGCAAGGAGCTATACTCAGAAATGACACTGAAATGTTGGCTCGGTTTTACCAGTTAGCCATGGGCCATAGCACAAGGATGGGGAGCTGGAGGTCCTGATGTTGCAGAACTGATATTTGGCTGCCATCATCAGTGGCCATTGGATTGATGGGCGCTGGAGTTAAACAACATCAGGAAGAACACACGTTTCCCATTGCTGCTGTAGTAGCACATTGTTAAATGTTGCTTCCTTCACCCCAGTATATCCAAAACAATAAAAGCAGGCATTCAAAGATTTATGCGTATCTAATGCAACATCAAATCTAAGGCACACCTCAATTTTCAAAACCCTGCAACCAAAAAAAAAAAAGTATTTGCTACATCAGCATTGTTTCTCAAGCTTGCAATCGAATCTAATGCGCCATCAAATCTAATGCGCGTTCTAATTTTCACGACAATTTGGCCAAAAAAGTGTGTGTGACATTCATGTAAATATGGCAAGTACAGTAAATAAGTTATCATGAAAAGTATTTCCTTTTCAGGGTCTTCCACCCTTCAGAATACCTCCCATTTGTTAGTTTCAATCTATCTATTACTTAGTATAATTTTTTGCAGCATGTTCTAGTATATGAAGCAAAACTATGTGTTTTTAAACATCACCCAGCAGTCCTGTGCAGTAAACTCGTGACTTCTCCAGAGACATCCAGGAAGCTGATCAGTGATTTAAACCCAGAACCATCCTTGCTCAAACATAAGACTTGGTTCTCTTCTCCACAGGAGGAATGTTCATCCTAAGGCATCTTGCAACAAGGCATTAATTATTTTGTCAGCACTGCTTTATGCGCCCACAGTTCCTATTTCCTGATGCTGAGCATGTTTTACTGGGCAGCAAATCCCACTGATGTCCTCTGAACTTTCTTCTGAGGTGTGTGTTTAGGAAATGGTGCACAAGCGAAGTTGCTCTGCTTTGAGCATGGCCCCTTTAACCTCCTAAAAGGTAAAGGTAAAGGTACCCCTGCCCATACAGGCCAGTCTTGACAGACTCTGGGGTTGTGCGCCCATCTCACTCAAGAGGCCGGGGGCCAGCGCTGTCCGCAGACACTTCCGGGTCACGTGGCCAGCGTGACAAAGCTGCATCTGGCGAGCCAGCGCAGCACACAGAACGCCATTTACCTTCCCGCTGGTAAGCAGTCCCTATTTATCTACTTGCACCCGGGGGTGCTTTCGAACTGCTAGGTTGGCAGGCGCTGCACCCACCCGCTCACTCGCCCGCTTCCGAATCTCTCTATCAGAGTGGTTGACGGCGCCTTTCCCACATGAGATGTTTGATGATTCGCAGCCAGCAGGATGGCAGCTCAAGCTGTATTTCCCTTGCAGCATTGGGAGAATGTAGCTCATGCTCAGAGCTGATGTGATGGATGAATGTGGATGCCATATGCAGCAGCGCCGTAGGAATTTCATTACATGGTTGCAGTGGCAGCAGCAGCGGCGGGGCCTGAATGAAGCATAAAAGCAAAACGTCACCTCTGTTAACTTCTCTTATTTGTAATTTCTCTTTTTCTTTTCATTTCCCTCCCATTTTTTAAAAAAGAACAAAACCCACACAATCAAAATTGAAGCCTGCATAAATTTTTGAAAGAGGGGCCAGCTCAGTGGTTTCTCGTGCTCTTAGCGGCTTGCATTTCAATGAGGAACCTGCTTTGTAGTGTCAGAGATTCCACACACACATCCCCAAAAAGTGGTACAGGATTTGTGGGAGGATGAGTGCAAAAGTAAGCAATCTCAAGGTCCAGAGCACAGAACGCCTGACTCGTATAGGCAAAGAGAAAGGGAGTCTGAGGCAAACACGGAGCCTTTAAAAAAATCAGCCAGTCAGCTTGATGCGTGGTTGTGAAGTGAAAAAAAGCCAGGCATGCGTGCCTCTCATACAGCAGTTATATTGCTATGCGCTATCCCAATTTCCCAGCAGTGAGAGACTCCAGAAGTTTCAAGTACTCTTCCCCAGGGTTCAGTTTCCTTGGAATGAAAGCCAGTGGAGACTTTAAGGATATATGGCTTTATTTACACATACACAACCTGTGCATAGGATGGAGAGGCTCACAGGTTTCCCACCCCTTGCTTCCTCGTTAGGTGTACAGGGGAGCCTCAAGTCCAGCACAGAGCAAA
This sequence comes from Podarcis raffonei, assembly GCF_027172205.1. Lineage (NCBI taxonomy): Eukaryota > Metazoa > Chordata > Lepidosauria > Squamata > Lacertidae > Podarcis > Podarcis raffonei. Next base: position 92,051,280 of record NC_070604.1, on the reverse strand, counting down.
CATGTCTCTGTGTCCCCAGCTTCCAGCATCAGCCCAATTCACACACACAAATGGCACATATGCCCAGCACTGCTCTTCTCCGTCCTAGGATGACGTGGCAGTCAGCCAGATTGCAACCTAGGTCATTTTATTTGAGTGCTTAAGTGGCGATTATCTTACAAAGAAACTTGCCTGGCCAGTTTAGCAGCCTCTTCGACTAGATTCCAACCCTTACTAGATGCAGCCTTGGCCCCCTTGAAACTCATAACACTGTTATCAGGGCTGGTCTCAGTCCAAGGATGATGTGGCATCCAGCCAGATGGTGGGAGTGGGGTACCTCGGGTTAAGAACTTAATTCGTTCTGGAGGTCCGTTCTTAAGCTGAAACTGTTCTTAACCTGAAGCACCACTTTGGCTAATGGGGCCTCCTGCTGCCACCGTGCGATTTCTGTTCTCATCCTGAAGCAAAGTTCTTAACCCAAGGTACTATTTCTGGGTTAGCAGAGTCTGTAACCTGAAGCGTCTGTAACCCGAGGTACCACTGTACCTTCCTCTCTTTCCTGAAGAGCACATCACTTAGTTAATAGCTTTTGCAACCCAGCTCATTTTATTTGAGATGCTGAGCGCTTTAATTTCATTTCCAGTGTGGACTGGATGGGATAAACAGAGGGACCATCATGTAAGGAGATCAAGGGGCCATATGCCTTAGATGTACATTTGTAGCCTTTCAAAACTACTTTGTTCCACTTTGCCTTTTTTCGGGTCGTTGAGTAAATGTTGATGGGACAGATGAATGGTTGTATACATGTAAAATAGATGTTTCTTTTCTTTCCCTACACCCACATTTCCCACCTTAAAGGTGGGGAAGTCTCACACCTGTGCTATCTTACTTCCAAGCGAAAATTACACCCCGTCTTTTTTTCTTTTCTTTTTTGCCAGTGTCAAACCGTGTTTGTTCAACTGTATTAAATGTTAATGCTGCCACCTTCAGCCTGGTGCTGGAAAGGCGACTCATTTTTGCCTGCCATGCTCTTCTTCCTCCCATTCCAAAGATTAATGGTCTTCTCTTAATTTGTGGCTTGCAGGAAGCAGTCCATTTCGGCTTAATAAACTTCTGCGCTTCAAAGAGATCGAGAACCCAGAATGCATCTGAATCAGCAACTGCCCCCCCGCCCCCCCCCCGCAACCTGCATCATGTCACTTTCCATTTTTCATTCAGCAAAACATCTGTTTAGCCAGATTTCTAACGCATGGCAAGCGTCCAAGAAGCAAAGTGTACCCGTGTCTTTGTGTGTGTAAGCAGGGGAGGGTGTAATGGAATAGTAAATTAACGCTGGGCATCAAACCCCAAAGACACTTTAAAAGAAAAGTGTCTCTCGGGCAAAGTACACATGACAGATACATATTTCTCTGATGGATACATGAGGTGACAGGGTCTCCTTGAGGTTTTGTTGATGCTTCCATTGCCTGGCTGCATCTGCATAGAGCTCTGCTGTTTGTGGAGCTGAATCCCGTATGGGAGAAGCTTGCAGTCTCCGTTTAGGACCTGGTAGAAGGGGGTCCTCTTCAGTGGGGTGCCAGTATTCATTCATTTACTCATGCGTTGCATTTCTATCTCACTTTTCCATCCAAGGAGGTCAAAGGGGCATGAATGGGTTACCCCCCTCCTCATCCCGTTCTCACAACAACCCTGTGAGGTAGGTTAGACTGAGAGAGAGAGAGTGACTGGCCCGAGGTCAGTCAGTGAGCTTCTGGACGAAGTGGAGAACCCTGGTCATCCAGGCCCTACTCTAACCACTACAAAATCTGTCACTTTTGGTTTCTTTCCACATTTCACTTCAGTTCGCTCTTAAAAAAAAAAAGTTCCTCACAAAAGCTTGCCAGCCTTTTGAATGCACATACACACATTTTTGTATGCAAATTTTCCTAATATACACATTTCCCCCAATACAATGCATTTTATGTTATCTTCACTAATATTTGCATTTTTAAGCACACTTTCACCTAATATACACCTTTTTCAGATGGAGAACTACACCACTACATTCAGAACCCTTCAAATTTTGCAGGATAGATTTGTTTTGGATTGCAAACAACAACAATTTATTATTATTTATATCCCGCCCGTCTGGCTGGGCTTCCAACAAAATATTTAAATACAATAATTAATCAAATACTAAAAGCATCCCTAAACATATTGTTTGCGGAAGCGAGAATCATGTTGAACCGAAACGACTTTCTCCCATGGCTGTGTCTCAGCATTCCACTTCTACAGAGACCTTATTTTATGCAATTCGGCAGCAGCAACGGGAACACAGGAGACCTCAGGAAAGGTGTCAATGTTATCCCCTTCCCTTCTCTTGGCCTCTCAGCCATTAATAAAGGAGCCAGGAGCCACCATCCACCTGATGTATGGAAGGAGAGGCCTCAGTCCCTCTTGACAGTTACTTCTGGTGCTGGAGGGGGCAGCTAGGGGCGGATGTCAGGACTCAAGTCCTTCAGCCCAAGAGGGCTCAAAATAACCACCCAGAAATGAATAGATAATGGAGGCAGAAGCAGCACTTGGGAGCACATTTGTTTGTGGAAATGAGCGGCTTTGACTAAATGAATTCGTGTCAGATAAGGGGGATGTCCATTATCTGTAACTGGGAGAGCATTACAAAGCAGAAGTATTCGCTTGCAGGGGAATTCCACTTTGTTTAGCGCAGGTACGGATTTGTGCCTCTGCATGCTGTCTTGTTTTTACTTGGAGAGCTGATGTCTCTACCACTACCAATTTGTTTTAGCCAAATAACTTTCCCCTAAAATGTAATTACAAGGCCCAAGGCGTTTTTACAGAAGGAATCAATCTTCATCACCTGAAAACAGGCTTTTGTTAATGTCATGGTAATGAGCCAATGGATGGTGATGTTCCACTATCCAACACACACACACACACACACACACACACACACACACACACACACACCACTCCTGTTTTTCCTGTTTGAAGAGAGATGGTGGGGGGGTGGAACATGAAACTATATAGTTTTGCATGAATCCAGCTTGAAGGAAAGATGCTAAGCAACCTCTTCTTTCTTCATTACTTACTCTTCTCCGCCATCAGCTATCTGAATATTGTTTGCTCCAGCATTGGTGACTGTTATCTGGGGCAATCACAAGCCTGTTAAGCTAGATAGTACTTGAGCATTTGAGGGCCTTTTTGTTGGTAGATTAGAACCAGGTAACGTTGCAAAAGGGAATCAAGGAGATTAGTCGTGCCTCCCTTTCCTTCACAGCGGAACAACTTCTTGTGCACCTTTTCTCTGGAGGTGATTGCTGCTCCTCAGTCTGTGACTTTGATATCCTGCAAGGAACCAACAGCAACTAATGTGCTTGAGGTTCTCTCCAAGGAAAGAGGTTGGAGGGGATGGAAGTTCAAGCTGGGCGATGGCTGAAGTGGCAGTTGAATGGATTTCAATAAATCTGAGGCCAGATCTATATAGATTGGGAAGCCCTTATCTGTGTAGGACTTGAACTTCCATCCCCTCCAACCTCTCTCCTTGGAGAGACCCTCAAGCACATTGGTTGTTGTTGGTTCCTTGCAGGATATCAAAGCCACAGACTGAGCAGCAGAGAACATAAGGAGCTGCTTTACCCCAAGTCAGACTATTAGCCTGTCTAGATCTAACTGGCAGCAACTCTCCATGGCATCAGACAGGGAGTCTTCCCAGTCCCTCCCTGGGGTTGCCTAAGATTGAATCTGGGGCCGTCTTCATGCAAAGAGGATGCACTGCCACTGAGCTACAGCCCTTCTCCATATGCATCATTAAATATATCTGTTATATATACTGGCCCATTCCATGAATATCATTAACATACTAGTGGTGCAGTGGAAGGGTTGTGACTCCGTGCAGGGCTGTCTTAAGCACCAGGGTGCAAAGATACGCCCGGCGCCCCCCCCCGGTTGCTCAGTCCCAGGCATGCAGGAGGGCGGAGCCGGCCAGCCGCCTCAGTGTCTCGCTGGCTCAGTCACCCCCAAACTCACGGCACAGAGCAGCAGAAGAGCCGGCTGTGGCGCTCCAACCGACAGGCGGGCTCTTCCCTGGACTCACCTCTCAGGCCCTGGACTCTTGCCTGGCACCCCTAAGAGCCCGGCGACTGGGTGCCCTGCACCCCTAGCGCCTATGGGTAAGACGGCCCTGACTCCATGGTACAGCACCTGCATTGCATGGATCAATTCCTGGCCTCTCTTGGTGGGACTCTCTCTTCTGTATGGATCAGGCTCTGTATATATGCAGGAGAGGAAGAATGAGAATACAGTGGTACCTTGGTTCTCGAACTTAATCCGTTCCGGGAGTCAGACATCCGGCATCCAAAAAATGTCCACAAACCGGAACACTTACGAGTTTGTGGTGTTTGGGAACCGATTTGTTCGGGAGCCAAGCCGTTTGAGTACGAAGTACCACTGTTCCTTTGACTTCTCCAGGGTATTGACAGAGAGGGCTGGTTTTTTAAAATATATAAGTGATTCAGGAGAGTCGGTACTGTCTCTACACATCCAATAATTCTTACCCGAACACCAACTGGGAAGCTTTTACCTAAACATCCCAGATCCCACAGTAAAAGTTGCCTATAAACATTGCTATCAGCTCGAGCCAAGATTTGGAATAAAATATATATACTGTTCCTCTCTTCCTCTGCGCTTTTTATACAACACTGGTAGTAGAAGATATCTTTCACGACCCATTTTGGATTTATTTCCTTCCTTCCTTGATTATACTTTCTTCGGTTATCTTTTATTCCTGCTATAATGGGCTTGCTATAAAGACTCAACCTTATCTTCTAATATATGTTAAAATTATTCGAATTAATTGTCAGAGAATAAATATAGTTGTAGGAGAATAACTCCTGCTGTAGGGGAATTAATTTTAAGAGAATAACTTTTTTATGGTAATTAGAGTTATTTAAACTTTAAAAGATTGTGTGGGTTAGCTGTAGGTTAGTTTTATACTGGGGGTGGGGAGAGTTTATGAAGAAAACATAAGGCACTTCCAGCCTCAGGCTGAAGCTATTTGCTGCCTTCTTATGTGATCTATATAATCTTTGCATCTATTTTAGCCCCATGATTCTACCACCACCACAGCAGAGCCCATAAATTACAACAAAATGCTCAGAGAGTAGATATTATAGACATTCAAGATCATTTCAGTCTTATGTATTAAGCACAATATTTCAGTAGTTCCCAAACATCCCCCCCTCCAAGAACTACTTGAAAATTACTGAGGACTTGCTGGCCAACCACTTAATGACTTTTCTATCTTAGCCATTGTAGTTCTATAGAATTCAAATTGCAAATGCAATAGGATAGAATATAAGAAACAAAAAAGCAATAGGAATACAATTTAAAATGAATATGGGTGTTTCATGCTATGGATGTGCCATCTCCCACCATCAACCACAGATCTACAGACATGCTGTGGCTTACTCAAATGAAGCTCATGGGACACCGGTGGTCCAAAGTCCAGTTTGGGAATAAATTCAATGCCTTCCTCTCTGATCTTGCTGTGTTTTAATCCCAAGTGAGTATCAGAATAGAGTGGTGAGACTCTAGGTTAACCTAGATTCTAGGTTAAACCCCAGGCATCCCATAATACTGGTAGTAGTAGAAGGTAAGGGTGAAGACCTCTTTCTGAGATCCTGGAGAGCAATTGCCAGCCAGAATACCTGATGCTAAACTAAATGGACCAGTAGGTAGTATAAGGCAGCTTCCTATTTTCCTTTCAGTTTGCACTGTTTAATTGAGGCATTCCAGGGCTCAAGCTTTCTTGGAAGTTAGGTTTTTGCCTCTCTTCATCAAGCCATGTGCAAGACCCAATTTTAGGGGCCACCGTTGGCTACCGGATTTATGCACCGCAGCATAATTAAGAGAATTTTCACACCCAGCTTTTTGCAAGAGCTGATTCCCAACAGTGTTCAGTCAGCTGCATACCTGTGGAAAGGGATTTGGTCTCATAGGGAGAAGAGCTTGAAGCTTTGAGCTATAACTGGAGTCTGGGCTATTTAAAAACAAAACAAAACAAAGAAATAGAAAGGAAAAGGACATTCAGAGCTGACAAAATTTTGCTGTACCACCACCCTGATAGATATTTGGGCCCTCCTCTTCCACCTATGGCTATATATTAATTGAGCAATAAGAACCAAATATTGCTTTTTTAGCTGCTGAGTTTTATGATAATTTTAGGTGGGGTTTTGTGGGGTGGGGTGGGGTTGCCTGACTTCTTTGCTTTGTAGTTTATTTATTATTTTAATGTGCTTTTAAAAGATAAAAGAAAAAAGAGTAAAAAATTGTATTTCTTTGTCTTATGGCGTATGTTAGCCACACAGTTGCCTGGGTGTTATATAAACATAACAGTCAAATCTAATTCTTTCAAACTCTTTTCTCACAAGTGGAAAAGCCACAGCAATTGCCAGGTGTGGGAGTGAGGAGAGATTCTCTTGTACTGTTGATAGTGCCATTCTAAGCTTTTCTAACTCAGAAGTAAGTCCCATTGAGTTCAAAAGGATTTCCCCACTGGCTTGCATTGAACTTTAGCAGTGATTTTGCCTTTCCTCATTGCTGACTTTATGGGCTGCATGTTCTTCAGCTGCTTCCCTTCGGTTTGTCCACTGACAGTCAGCAGAAAAATATTAAGGAAGCAGGTTTCAAAGGGGTGAGTTTGCTTAGAGGTGTTAAATTATTCGACCAAATATTTGCAACTCCCCTTGCAATAAAAATAAAAGCTTCTCTTCCTGTACAAAGGAACTGCTCAACAATGGATTTAGGAGAAGTTGATTGACATGGGAGGTGGTGCCCCAGCGCTCAGAAAAGACATAAGTTTCTTCACGTATTTTACCTCCTCGCTGCTTTCCTTTCTTGTTGCCTTTCCAATGGACTTTATCGGAGCATACTGGGAACCTCTTCCACTTGGCTAGATCCTGCCCCTCTCCAATAATGCTGGCAGGAAGGAACCCCTTAAAGGCACAGATGATGAGCCAAGGCCTTCTGCTCAGAATGCCAGAACAGCCTCATAATACCAGGGCCATTAGGCACAGTAAGGAAGTCGCCTCAGGTGGCAGACCCAGCCTCCAAGGAGCACACCGCTCTCTACCTCCTGCACTTGTCATCTTCTACCACTTACACACACACACACACACTGCTTGCTCCTTTTCAGGACAGCGGGAGATTGTTTGTTTTGCCCCAGGCGGCAAAACATCCTGGGCTGGCCCTGCCTAGGCGATATATGGAATCTGTGCCCCTAAGTGCAGGTGTTTGTTTGCTTTACACAAATCACTGCCCCCCCCCCATTTGGGACCCTAAAGTACGCATAGAGGCTCTTGCATCTCTACAGCAGCCTAAGAATTAGCCCAGGGAAGTGCCTGACCATGCCCATAGCACTTTTTCTGTTTAAAAGAAAACGTTTCAGCTAATTAAAAGAAATAAACTGGCATCTTCTGGGAATTTCTCTATGAACAGATATTCCTTCTGCAGTGAAAACAACCACCCCGTCTGACTTTTTCATCAACGTGTTTTGGATGATTCTCATTCTTTCTGAATGAAAGTAGGCTCCAATGGCACCACTTCCCTGAAACGATACTCCAAAAAGGCTCAATTCAGTACCAGAGTATTCTGTCCTCTCTTTGTGTGATGACAGAGAAGTGACAGACTTGCTGTAGAATAGGACAGCTCCACCCTCAAATTGGCAAAGATGGAGAGAGTGTTGCTCTTTGTTTGCAACATCACAAACATTACCCAGTGCAATATCCACAATATCCTGTGATACTCATGAGGAAACAAAGTGCACTAATCTCAGAAGCAGTGTAAAAAAAAAAAAAAGAGGTTTAATAGAATGGAACCAATCTGTTGTGAGCTGAAAAAAGTTCTTCTGCATCTGATCCTTCATTTTATTGGGTTGGGATGTTGGTATTCTCTTCCCTCCTTTCACAGCCTTCTGGCAAATTCCGGGGAAAGTCCCATTTTCCCAAGTACAACTTTTAATGCCTTCCAGGACTGGGAAATGCAATACCCTTGTTGCGTAAATGTAATACACAAATATATTTATTGTACTTTCATCTTTGTTATCAGGACCCAAAGCACGTGGTGAGTCCAGTTATTGACATCATCAACCTGGACACTTTTGCTTATGTGGCAGCTTCTTCAGATCTGAGAGGAGGTGAGTCTGCAGTCACCTGTACACAGGTAAATGTTTAGGCCAGGGGCCACTAACATGCTAACTGGTGCATATGAGATATTGGCAGGTGGGGTACCTTGCTTGCTATGCCTGGTTCAGCCAAGTGCATGAGCAAAGTCACTAGAGGGAAATAAGAGGTATAGAAACATAGAATTGTAGGGTTGGAAGAGACCCCGAGGGTCATCGAGTCCAATCCCCTGCAATGCAGGAAGTCCTGAGTGAAATGTGGAGTACAAGTGTTATATTTATGTACTTGCATTGCTTGCTACTGCAAGACGTAATGAAAGCCACCAACTTGGTTGTCATTAAAGGGAATTTAGATTTGTTAATTATTCTTATGTTATTCTCGAAGGGGGGGAAAGCTTTCAGTGGCTACTAGTCACATTCCACCTCCAGAATGAGAGACAGCATGTCTCTGAAAAACAACTTGAAGGGAACTTACAGTTGGAAAGGGATATTTGTAGGTGTTTGTGTAAGAACGTTAAAGTTTTATGTGAAATTCTGATGGTATAATGCGTTTTGGTTTATGTTTTCAAATGTAAGTCCCTTGGAGACTTTGGTAACAAGCTACTACTACTACTACTACTACTAATAATAATAATAATAATAGGCATCTGGTTGGCTGCTGGGAGAACAGGTGCTGAACTATATGGGCCTTTGGCCTGACCCAACAGAGCTCATGTTCTTAACGGAGTCTTTATGACCCAAGACAGCTTTGATTTTCTTGCAAAATCCATACTGGGTTTTTGAAAAATGAGTTTCATTGCTAATCAGTTAAATTCTCCTTGAAACCCACCACTGCATCTGGGCTCCTTTTAATAGTCCGTGTGTAATAAAGTGAGGCTGATGTGCAGCTGGGGAGAGAAAGAGTAATATACCAACTGCTGTGTGTGACAGAAACTTCCGACCAGGTGAGGTGGAATTTGTATGTGGGCTTCTTGGCAGGTTGGTTGCTACTGCTAATAGAGATGGGGGCAAGGAGGTGACAAGGAGGTCAGGATAGCACCAACGTACTGGCAGGAACACCAGATTGGCTCTGCCACCTTTCCACTGCACCAGCCTCCCTGTCATCTCATCTTTCCCCTGTAAGCAACAGCAACTCACTTGCTAGAAAGTGGGCATAGCAGCCTTGCTCCACCCAGTGAGCCACCTCTGATGTGTAAGCTACCACAGATCTCACAGTTCTTTCTCATTAGATAAAGATGTGCTAATCAGGTGCTTTTTCTCCTGCAACGGGGCAGTGTAGGCTGCCAGGAACAGATAGACAAGGAAGGTCTTACCAATGTTTTTTATTCAATAGTCACAGAGAGAGGCTTAGAAATGCTGCCGCTTAGAATAATGGCATTGCTCCAAGTAATCTCCACCCCCCTTCTCTCCTCAATCGTCAACAGCACCACTCACCTTACAGTGGGGCCATTTGTCTCCAAGCCCTTTACTCTCCTGCTTTCAATGCTCGCCAGATTCTGGGAGAAGGGATGTCTGGAATGCTTTCTAGTGATAATGTGTCAGCCAGCTGCTCCAGCTCTGCTTTCCTCTGCTTCCCATTGCCTCCCAAATTTGCCCCTCATCTTTCTCTGAGCTGTGACCTTCTGCAAACCCTTCTTGTAAATCTATACTGTCTTCCTCTTCTCTGGAAGGTTCAGGCTGGGGAGGCAGTCTCCACCATTCCTCCTCTCTCCAGTCCCTGACAGCTAATGATATGACACAAAATGATCTAGAAACTGGATATTAAGGCTGTGACTTTTCTTCTTTGGCAATGGGAAGATGTGAAATCCCCTCCTGGATAAGACTAATCGCCGTGTTGATTATCAATATAACTCATGCAATGATATTGATGCAAAGCAGCTTGGTGACGATGGGTCCGTAGTTGGAAGCACCATCTCTAATCCCTTTGTTCCCGCTGTTCACTTCCTATTTAGGGTTCGACTGGAGCCTGCATTTTAAATGGGAACAACTTTCTCCCGAGCAGAAGGCAAAGCGGACAGACCCCACAGAGCCCATCAAGTAAGTGACAAGAAGGAGGAAGGGAAAACAGGGGTGACAAGCACAGAACTGCGGAAGAGAGGCAAAAGATACTTTGCTTTAATGCTGTGGTAGGGAACCCTAGGCGCAAGAGCCAACTGTGGCTCCCGAGGCCTCTCTGTCGTCATCTCCTTGATATTCCACTTTCCCCCCAAGGAGTCCAAGGTGGTGTACATGGCTCTCCTCCTCTCTCAAATATCCTCGCAACAACCCTGTGAGGTAGGTGAGGCTGAGAGTTGCTTCGTGGCTGGGTAGGGGTTTGAACCCTGGTCTCCCGGGTCTTAGTTCAGCACTCACCACCCCACCCCACTGAATCTCTCTGCCCAGCCTTTGGGGCTCCCCAGACTACACCCTCTCAGTAGCCTGCTCTGCTCATTGTTCATGTGCTTTTTTTGCCTGGCTGGGAACTGTGTTAGTGCCGATTGCTTGCTTGGATGAATAAGGGTGTGTGCGTGTGTATAAATAGCTGGGTTTTGTGTGGCTGGACTGCAGCTCACTGAACAAATGCCCTATTTCTCCAGTCCCTTTGTCTCTGGCCCCACCCACCATTTGGGAATGAAGGTCTTCAGGCTGAAAAAGTCTCCCCACCACTGATTTGATACATACTGAAAAATGTGTCCTATGACAGTTTGGCTCAAAGCATATTAACCCATAATAAATTAGAAGTAGGGCTTGTTTCTGATATTTTTAATGTTTGATGTCCTGCTGTGTTTAATGTGTTAGAAGCTGCCCAGAATGGCTGGGACAACCCAGTCAGATGGGCAGCATATGAATAATAAATTGTTGTTGCTGTTGTTTATTACTCACCCTTCTCCAAGCAGGTCCCAAAGCAGGTTACAGCAATTTACGATTCAATGCTTTGCTGAAATGCATCTTAAATACACATTGTTTTAAAGATTGCATAATGATGGTTGAGTTTGCCACCGCTTTCCCTAACTAGGAACAAAGGAAACAGGCCATCATGATAAGAGACACAATCTTTCATATGTGCCCTAAAAGCTAGTCCAAGGCATTCCATTTTTTTGAGGCTGAGCTTCAGATGTTGGACCTCCCTAATCCTAGAGTGGAAATCTACCTGCAGTGCATCCTCAGAGCTCTAGGCCAGGTAGATGCTCCAAGCATTTCCCTTTATTCCTGCATCCCAGTTCTTCTTGCTCATCGTTTTTGCCTCCTGGCATCCCCACATTTTGACGCTGCCCCGTTGCAGGAGAGAAAGTACCATTTCTGCCTTATCACAGTCCGCCATCAGAAGAATCAAAGAGAAAAGGCTCTTTGAGGCATGAACCAGGCTGCTGAGGGTAGGATCTGCACTGCAAAATTAACAGCAGTGTTTGCCACATAGTCTCAGCCCCACTCAGTGCCACTTCTTTCCTTTTCTTCCCAGCTGATCTGGAGGGAAAGAGGGAGGGCAAATAACTCTGTTTTCAAATCACACCCCAGCTGATTACAAAGGGCTTCTTAAAAGCTCTTTGTCCTTCTGAGAAAGTGTGACTTTCTCCTTGAAAGGAGGCTCCTTGCAGGATAAAACTAGGCACAGAGCCCCAGTTAAATAATGCCATGTAAATAACCCCCGAGTGCTAAATGCATTTTTGGTCTGGAAGCCTGCAATCAGGACTGAAAACTTCAGGCTTGTAGGAGCGGCGCTGATGAGTGCATTAGCACTTCTGGCTGACATACAAATAACAAGTCTTCTTTGAAACACAAGTTTCAAATTTTATTATGACGATTTATTGAGTGGTCTATTTTGTGTGCAGGTATTAGATAGAATAGAAGGAATCCTGCTAGGATGCAATCCTGGACACGCTTATTGTAAGCGAGCCCCATTGAACTCAGTGGGACTTACTTCTGGGTAGATATGTATAGGATTGCACTTTTTCTTTCCTCAAAAAATAAATGAAACGTGATACGTGCAGAGGGATTTAACAGACTGAATTTACCTCAATGGCTGTAGCCTCTGGAAGCAATCTGAGTCTGAAGAAGTTGTGGAGAGGCAGCCAGAAGGAGTTTTAGCAGTCTGAATTTGGGTACACACACTTTTTTTAAAAAAACCCCAATGGCGTTAGCTAGTGCAGTGCAGCCTGGTGTTTGTGAGCATGCGCAATGTGGGATTAGTGGTTGCGCTGTCTGCTGCAAGAGTCTTTTATCTCCCATTGGCCTCTGCTTGTGGATTTTCAAATGAACAGAATACTAACAGACGATAGGTGTGCTCAGGCATATATGACCAACCACATGAAAAAGTGGGAACATGGACATCCATGCAAATCCCACCCCCAATGTCTCTATGTGTGTTGTACCCTTTTCTGTGGTGTGCAGGAAAGCTCTGCAGGGGGGCTTCTAGTCATGTTCCCTTGAACACAACTAGATTCCTCTATACAATTGTGCGCACTGCTTTATCATGGTCCTCACCTGCATTCAAGCATGCGCAAGTTGAAAGCCCCTGTAGACCTTTCCCATGCAACCCTGGGAAGGTTGGGGAATGACGCCATCCACAAGGATATTGGGGGCAGGGTTTGTGTGCCTGCTACTCTGTCCCACTTGGAACATTCGTGCATTCAGATCCCACCTCCTTCCTGCTTCCAGGACATTTTCCATATTCAGACCTGGGAATTAAAAAGCTGTGTATCTGACTATTTACAGATCAAAAATGCACATGGGCCAGGAAACAAGGATGTGGATTTCTCCGTGTGTGTGTGTGTGTGTGTGTGTGTGTGTGTGTGTGTGTGTAAAACCTCTTACAAAGGAGTCCAAGTGAGAGTCTCTGTCATCTTTTGTTTCCAACCATGTAGGACTCCTATCATTGCAGGAGGTCTTTTTGTAATTGACAAGGCCTGGTTCAACCACCTTGGAAAATATGATGCAGCGATGGACATCTGGGGTGGAGAGAATTTTGGTGAGTCCCTCTCACTCTACAACAAGCCTCTTGCCAGCCAAGATTCAAGAGGCAGGGGAGTTTGGATTCTTTTGGTCATCCATCACTCAAAAGTTCCACTTAGTATTTGCCAGAAATCTAAGCAAACAAGAGCTCAATTCTTTTCAGTGCCTTTATTAAAGTGCCAGCTTTACTTTTCCACCAGCACCATCCTTTCGTTCATAATGCAAAGGCAAATATTATGTCATCTCTTTGATGCCATCATCAGCTTTGCAAAAAGGGCAGGTGGGCAGGCAGGTAGGCAGGTGGTCCCTTGGCAAAAAGACAGTCTCCGAGTGGTAAAACGTGGTGTGCACAGATTTGCCATGACCTTAGCCACTGGAGGCATTTTAAAGGAAAGAAATGGTCCGTGTCAGAGTTAATTCCAAATGTCTGGTAGGGTTTTCCTGTGGGATCTCTCTAATTAGTGCAGTGCATTTTACTAACGTGTCACCAAGCGGAGAAAGAATGGGCTGTTCTTATCGGGGACGATTTTATGGTGGCTGTGGGAGAGCCTCTCACATGGGTGGAGTTGGAACATCTGTTCTGGAATCTCAATGATCTGTGGCCTGACACGAGATCTTCTGTTTGTTGTTAACTGCTTGTTGTCTGCATGGAGCACTTGAAATCAATAAAACAATCTCACAAGCAGTGAATCTAAGCATGAGCATGATTGTGTGCACATGGTTTTCCAAAAGAGATCCGTCCACCTATCTGCTCTCTTGCTGCACCATGTTTACAGCTCCTATGTAAGATGATTTCAGACCAAGTGAAAGGATATTTGGAGTATGTTTCTCTGCGTAACATCTACACCAGTGCAAGGACAGAGAAGGGAGAAGATAGCCACAAGCTATAATCCCATTATCACTTTGTTGATCAGAGCTAGCCTTGTTATGTCCTTGAACAGCGATGTCCAACAGGTTGATCGCAATCTACTGGTCGATCCCCGAGTGATTGCTGTCAATTGCAGTCAATTGTGGGCTCCCTTCCAACCACGGGCTCCCTTCCAATCGCTCCCTTCCAATTGCGTGTTGGAAAAAGCATTGTGTTTAAAGTCTCTGCCCCTCTCTGTCCTTGCTCTGCCCGTCTGTTACGTGAAATGGGCAGTCGTTATTGCTAGTTTAGTTTCCTGTATTTCTGCATTCACCTGTTATCGTCTGTGTTGGTTTTACGCGTCTTATGACCTCCCCAAAAGCTAGACAACTTTGTCACCCCCCCCAAAAAAGCTCACCAACTTTGGGCTCCCCTAAAAAAGCTGAACAGCTTTGGCTTCCCTCCCCCCCCCCATGACAATGGGTTTTATACTGCCATTGGTCTATAGGGAGTTGGACGTGCCTGTCCTAGATGACACAAAGATATCAAGGAATGTTGACAAGGGCAGCAGGGGACTTGGGCCTGTAGTTTACTCTGCCTTAGTGGGCAGCTCCTGGGCTGCCTAAGAAGAAGTGAAAAATGGGGTGTTTGTGTAATCTCTCCTTGTTCATGCCTGGAAGTTTCTTTCAAACTGGGCTTTGTGGTGGGGGTGGTTTGTTATTTAATTACTTCTGGCCACAACAATGTTACAGATCAGAGGGAGTCAACTGCAGCCTTGAAAGGGGTGGAGAGGCACTGGGTTGTCAGGGAGACAGATTTTAAGCTGGCTTTAAAACTTCAGCCCCTCCAGGGAGCGTAGCTAGCAAGAAAAAAGGACCCCATGTCCTAGCAGATGTAGCAGCTCTGCCAGGGATGCGTACAAGCAGATGCTCCCATCCAATTGCTTGTTGTTTGCCTCCCCCTGAAACCTTTTATCACCGCACACGCTGTGTATATTTTGCTTACGGTGGTGGCTATGTGCCCAACTTCACCAGGGATAGTTCTCTATTTGAAGAACTGTCTGCAGTCAGACTACTGGGCCATCTAACTTGGTACTGAGTCTACACTTGCGGCTGAATTGAACGGAACCCTGTGCACCCAGAGTAGATGCCCTACTATGGACCTACCAGCTCTGATGCTTTGCAGTTTGGCAACCAGTCCAAATTCTGTTTTTTACCCTTTGTCCATGAGCTGTGGGTCTCTTGTGGAGGGCACTACACATTGCACTAATCAGCACAAGAGCAAGAAACAACAAGAGGCTTCCTGATACGTAAACAGGACTCTGTATAAAGGGACTACCTGTGTAGAGGCCAGCTTCTTTCCATTTCGATATCATTACCCACAACGTTACAAGGAGATTTCAAATAGGTTAATGTCAAACTGACAGTAAGAAGCTTTGAAATGCACTTAAGAAGGCAGAGAGCCCAGGAAAGCTCTTTCTGGTATGTGGGTTTGCCTGACTTGGTGTGGCAAAGGGGTAAAACGAAGGCTAAAGCTGGAATCTTTCTTGCTATGAGACTTTGAAAAGATGAACATGAGCCTTTCTTACAGAAATCTCATTCCGGGTGTGGATGTGTGGCGGAAGTTTAGAAATCATCCCCTGCAGCCGAGTTGGGCACGTCTTCAGGAAGAAGCACCCCTACGTCTTCCCCGAAGGAAATGCCAACACCTACATAAAGTAGGCTTACTTTATTCACTGACGGCTGAATGAAACAAAAATATGTGCTGCAAAAGGCCATGTGAGCAACATTCTCCCAAACTCACAGTCATGGGCAGTTAAAGTAGAGATTATAGCTCTCTTTTTCAGGCTATTTAAGGATACATATTGAAAATGTGAAGAGCTGATTGTAGGAAAACGATGTGATAAAAGGTACTTCTGGACAAGGACTTGGTATCTCAAACACACCATTCAGATATCACAAATGGATTAGTAAACTTTTGCTTTGTTTTTTGGTCGTTTATCAGATTTCCACCAGAAAAGGGTAAATCCATATTTACTGGAGGGAAAATGTGGTTTGGCATTTTGATGTCATGTTCTCTCCCCAGTAAGTACAGGCGCCCATCAAGCACCTGCCCACCAGTAAAACTATTACACAGGTATGGCTGTGCATAGAGATGGTGCACCGCACTGCACGGCTTGTGAAATTCTTCACAAACTCACACTAGTAGTGCACTGAACAATTGGAATTGTAGAATGGTGCAGAGAAAAGAAATGAGTAAGGGTGATAAGAGAGTCATGGCAGGAAACAACACAGAGATTGCAAGTTACACTTAAAGGTAAAGGTAAAGGTACCCCTGCCCGTACGGGCCAGTCTTGCCAGACTCTAGGGTTGTGCGCTCATCTCACTCTATAGGCCGGGAGCCAGCGCTGTCCGCAGACACTTCTGGGTCACGTGGCCAGCGTGACAAGCTGCATCTGGCGAGCCAGTGCAGCACACGGAACGCCACTTACCTTCCCGCTGGTAAGCGGTCCCTATTTATCTACTTGCACCCGAGGGTGCTTTCGAACTGCTAGGTTGGCAGGCGCTGGGACCGAACGACGGGAGCGCACCCCGCCACGGGGATTCGAACCGCCGACCTTTCGATCGGCAAGTCGTAGGCGCTGAGGTTTTACCCACAGCGCCACCCGCGTCCCTAAGTTACACTTAGGAACCAGCAAATTCTTCCAATTTTGGGCAATATATGTACCTTTTCCAGTGCCATAAATTTCCATGCACGTAAGTTTGGGTTGTACAGTTATAGCTGACCAGGTGCATTATATGAGACCCTGGGGGAAAGTTCAGGGTCCCAGCAGGGCAACCATCCTCTTGCTGCTGGGACTTGGCTTGATCTGCCTCCTTTTTAATTTGCCCACCACTACATAAAACCATGTAGAAGGGACCACTGAAGGCAGAGCTTAGGGCAGTTTGCCCAGGATCACTTCCAGATGACCTGTTTATTGAGCATTCATCCTGATTTCTTTGCAGAAAGTTTGTAGGGGGGTTAAGCAGTTTATTGAGCATTCATTCTGATATGCTTGTCGGGCGGGGGGGGATATATGACATTGCATCAAGCAATGGTTACTCCACACTTTCTGGTGCATTTCCCCATCACTTTCCTTACTGCAAAGAGTACACTATTTTGGCGTAAGTGGGTTTGCTGTTCAAGAGTGCCACATCACTTTTAATTGTGCAACCTACATTTGCTAGTATCTGATTGAATTCTACCCCCAAAATGGCAACAGTCTGAATATACTCCAGATTCCCTGGAGTTGGCCCTGGTGCTTCCATCCTTGCTATGTCTACTTGTAGCCAAATGTTTTTGCACATGCATTCTTTGACTAATGTAACCGGAAAAGCCCACGAGACACTGCAACTGTGATAGAAGCCCCTATAGACAAAAATACACCTACTCCTGCTTGACTGCTGTAGAAGCTCTTTATTGAACAGTAATGTTACTTGGTTAGCTGTGACACGTTATTTATATTTAAAATGTTGATCTTCTCTCCATGCCGTATGAATTGTGACAGCACCATTCGTAGATATTATAATGTCTTTGAGGGAACACACATCAATTATTCCAAATGCCTGCGTGCACTGCAGCACGTGTGCAAAAATGCGCACTTGAGAGCTGCCCCGTGGGACACGACTACAGCTATCCTTGAACTGAATGGTGCAGTCATTTTGGGAGATACAGCTCCATTTGGGGCAGCAGAGCTCCATGCGTCTCTCGGAAGAGTAAAATACCATGTGAAGTGAACATATTAAAGGCTGCTGCGCCTTTATAGGGACAGTAACCGAAGGTGATCATGGGAGATGAAAAGAAACTGCAAAGGGGAAAGCGAAGGCAGGTTTCCTGAAGGGAACCTCGCCAGACCTTAAGTTAATAAGATTAACCTGGAGAAACAGAAGGCATGGGAGAAAGGGAGGAAAAGAGGAGACAGACTGAATAAAGAACACATTTCAACTGAAAATCTATAATCCCCAGACACTGAATTCTGTGTACTTCTTCACAGATGCACAACAGCTGCATTTCCCTCCTCAGCTAGGATTGCGATGAATATCGCCCTCACACACTGCAAATGGTGATAGAGAAAAACTACCAATGGGGCTTTACCCCTCCCCCGTCGGTGTGCAATTGCAATTGCAGTCAGTTAGAGAAGGGTTATACCTTCTCCCTCCTATGTGCTGCAGTCCCAGTGGAAATGCTCCCTCTTTCACCCCTTTTTTTTTAAAAAAAAAATGAAATCCCCTGACAGGGCTGCAACCTGCTCAATGAACATAACATGTAGTTCTGCCTTAAAGATGCACATCCAAAAAACTTCACCTCACCATGAATGCAGGCCCCCTCAAATAAGATGTCCTCAGCTCTCAACAAAACCGTAATAAAACTAAAACAATCTGCCCATCTGTTTTGTATCTTATCTACTGTTTTCACCACCTAGATGCCTTTGGGGGGGAAAGGAAGGAAAGGGATTCTCCCCCCTCACAAACACACACAATTTATCCCTTCAAGCTCTTATCTGAGGCATCCAATTAAAACTCTTTCATGCATGCTCCTGTGGTTTCTCCCTCATTTTTTTAAAAAAATGTCTCTCCTCAGAAACACCAAACGCACAGCTGAAGTATGGATGGATGAATATAAGCAGTACTATTACGCGGCCCGGCCTGCAGCTCAGGGGAGGCCATATGGAGAGTAAGTGTCCCCCTCTGGCGGTGAAGGAAAACACAAAGAGAGCGACTCAATTGTTTGATACAGTGGAACCTCATTATGGTTTTATAGTCCAGCTGTTGGGATGCCTGCATTTTGTTTCTGTGGGAACAGTTAATTAGATGTTAATAGTAAACAGATGCTGTGAGTATATGGATATAAAGTCCTAGTTGCTTGGTGTGTGTGTGTGTGTGTATGCGAGCTTGTATAAAACTGCATTGGTATACCTCATTAGAAAGACTGGCTTGTTCCTAGATTAAAATAAAAGAACTCGTCTTCTCTTACCGCTTCCTGGAAAGGGTCCCAGGTCAACCTCCAAGGTCCCTCTTTCCTTTAATGACTGCCCTGTTGGGCCAAAAAAAGCAAAACCTGCTATCTTTATGAAAATGAGCTGGTAGTATGAACAAACACTGCCCCAGGGCAAAGAAACAAGTAAAATATACAAACCAGGCAGCCTAAATCCTTATTTCCATATTTGCCCTGTGGGCAAAACAGGGTTTTTGTGATAACCTTCTGCAGGAAATTGCGATGTGATTTATTCCGCTTTCACCTACCGTGGTCTTGCTTGCTTACCCACCTCCTTTATATTAAGCTTGCTGAGGCTGATGGGAGTTGTAGTTCAGCGACCTCCAGAGGTCCACATATTCTCCACTATATTAAGCATAGTATAGTGCAGGGCTGTTGGGGCAGTGGCAGGCCTTGGTGCCTCAAATTTCAATGGCACCTTGTGCAATGCCAAAATCTGTCCCCTTCCATTGGATGTCGTGTTTTGGCGCCTGCTGCAGCGCCCCAGAAGTTCCATGCCTGGTGCTTGGGTCCCTGGCTGTTGTGGGACTACAATAAGATTACCAGATTTTTTTCAATGAATCCAGGGACACTTTTCAACTTCAATGGATTTTGAATGCGGACTTATTTCTAAATCCAGGACTGTCCCCGGGAAACAGAGATGTCTGGTAACCTTAGACTACAACCCCCATCATCCCTGGCTGGCATGGCCAATGGTCAGGGGTGGTGGGAGCTGTAGTCTAACAACAGCGAAGGACCCATTGTATTAGAAGAACCAGCTGCTGGGGATCACAAGAGGCAGGGTTCTATTGTATCCATGTTGTGCATGGCCATAATGCTAGCCACTATGAGAACAAAATGCTGAACTAGATGGACCTCTGGACTAATCTGGCGCTGCTCTTCTTAAATCCTAATCCATCACCAGCAACTGAGACTAATTTTCTTTATGCACTCTTAGTTGCCAGATTGAGCTAAGACTCATGTGTCTGGCACACTTTATATTTGTGGTTCCTCATCCAGATTGTGATTCATGCACGGAAACCAAGTTTCCAGGTTCATGTCCCTTAGCCAAACTAGGATCCACATGCCTGTGTGTAAACAAAGATTATGGAGCTCTTGAGCCTTGCTTTCAAAAAGAACCAGTAGAAAAGTGGATTTGTGGCATTTTTTCCTATTTTCAGAGTATGAAAAGCAGCTGCAGAGCCAGAATACCACAAGCATATTGTGTTATAAGAGCATGAGAAGAGTTTGCTGCTACAGGCTAATGGCCAATCTAGTGGCACTGATAGTCCAATCCTCCATTAATTTGTCCAGTCCTCTTTTAAAGCCACCCAATTTGGTAGCCATCACAACATGTAGGGATGAGTGCCAACAATGCATTGTGTGAAGAAGAACTTTGGACATCCATGAGTTCTACGGTTTTGAGAGATGATGATGATGATGATGATTATTATTTATACTCCGCCCATCTGGCTGGGCTTCCCCAGCCACTCTGGGCGACTTCCAACCAAATATTAAAATACAGTAATACATCAAACATTAAAAGCTTCCCTAAACAGGGCTGCCTTCAGATGTCTTCTAAAAGTTTGGTAGTTGTTGTTCTCTTTGACATCTGGTGGGAGGGCGTTCCACAGGGAGGCCGCCACTACCGAGAAGGCCCTCTGCCTGGTTCCCTGTAACTTGGCTTCTTGCAGTGATTGAATCACCAGAAGGCCCTCGGCGCTGGACCTCAGGGTAGAATGATGGGGGTGGAGACGCTCCTTCAGATATACTGGACTGAGGCCATTTAGGGCTTTAAAGGTCAGCACCAACACTTTGAATTGTGCTTGGAAACATACTTTTCTCTATCCACTTTTCCCACACTAGGCATAATTGCATACATGTCTCCTCTTAGTCACCTTTTATCTGAACTGAAAAGCCCCAAATGTTGTCCCGGGGGACTTGCTCCTCTCACTTGATCGTTTTGGTCGCCCTTTTCTGAACCTTTTCCAGCTCTGCAATATCACTTTCCAGGTGAAATGACTGAACTGTACACATTATTCCAAGTGTGGTCTCACCATAGATTTGTATAATTGCTTCACAGAACTGGCATTTGCCTTTTCTATTGCTTTCCTAATGTTCCCTAGCACGGGATTTGCCTTTTTCACAGCTGCTGCATGCTGGGTCAACATCTCCATCAAGCTATCCACGCTGACCCCAAGGTCTTGTAGCTCTAGTATATGTCAATAGAACACATACCATTTAGGCAGCAAACCTGCATTGGAACTCTCATGGGACTAAGAGCCAAGTAGACATTTATTTATTTATAAGATCTATGTCCCACCCTTCACCTCAAACGATCTCAGGGCAGGTCACAACAAATTAAAATACAATAAACCAATAGGATACAGTTAAAACCATCCATTCCACTGCCTAGATTAATTGCATGATTGCAATTCACATGTCTAACTTCTAAATTTTAAATAGCAGCTGCAGTGCAAGAGATCCAAGACACACAAGGAGTTTAACCCTTTCTTCCCCACACTATGGTCCTAATGAAAGTCACCCTACTACCAAAGCTGCTATTCACTCCAGAGTGTAAATTTCCATTTGCACCAATGGGAGTTGCTCCTCCATGCCAAATCACTTTGGGTTTTTATTATTATTGGGATCTCAGCATGAGGAAGAGGGTTAATCCCCTCCTCCCTGAGGTCCCAATGCTGATCAGGCAATCCAAGGGGGATTTTTAATATTAAAAATGCAACACATTAATTACGGTCATGCCAATGAATGCCATTTCTAGTTTGGTTCTTTGTTGTTCAGTTACGTGACTCACAATGAGTTAACTTTGGGAGCTGAGGAAGGTGTGGAGATGGGATTACTAATGTATTTTGCCACTACCTAGATTTACAGAGAGAATCCTGTCTTTGGGGATCAAGGCTATTTCAAGTTGCAGTGGTATGAAGTGACGTAATTAGATTTTTTGCAAATATTTTGTTTTCAACAGCATCCAGAGCAGAGTGGAATTGAGAAAGGCCTTGAAATGCCACACCTTCAAGTGGTACCTGGAAAATGTTTATCCTGAACTGAGGTACTAGCAAATTTTGAAATATAGTATGTGCTATCTGTGCGGGTGAAATGTCACAAATTTTCCTTTTCCTCAAATGAAAATCGGCTCAAGGCTGCAATCCTATGCACATTTTCCTGCAAGGAAACTCTGTTGAGCACAGAGTGGCATACAGTATTTTTGAGTAAACATGGATAGAATTACTCTGCCTATCCACCCCCGCCCCCCCCAAAAAAGCTAAATTACCAAGAGGTGACTTTTCCTCTGAACCAGGAATGGGGAACCTTTTCTCTTCCCTCCCCACTGGCTCAAATGTTCTGTTCAAAGTTGAGGGTCATTTCTGGTGCACCATAGACATTTGGTTTGGCCAAGTGCTGTTCATTATTATTGTGGGCTGCCGCTAGGCAAAAACTAATAAACCCTTTTATTGAATTTTCAAAAGTTTGACATATATACATCAATATATAATAAGTTTATTTTTTCTTGACTTCCTGCCCAATTTTCCATAGTGTTTTAATTTTTCCCCCTTGGCTGTACAATACCTTCTATTTCTTATACCAAAACATCAATATTGTATTTTCTAATTCCTTCTGTTGCTCATATTTTAAACCCTGCTCATGAATTCTTCACACTATAATATTTCCCTAAATAGTCTGATAACGGCTTCCATTCTTCCAGAAAGCCATCGTTATTTGATCTCTTATTTTGGCTGTTAATTTTGCCATTCCTACATAGTCCATTATCTTACTTACCCATTCTTTTTTGGTGGGAACTTCTTCCTTCCATTTTTACGGGCAGAGCAACCTTGCCAAAAACTGATGACCCTGATTCTTCCCTCTTCCCTCAGAATTCCTGAGGAATCTCTCTACCAGACTGGGATGATTCGACAGAGACAGAGATGCCTGGAGACTCAGAAGTCAGAAGCCCAGGAGTTTCCGGTTGTGATCTTAAACCCCTGCATCACCAGCAAAGGTGCAGCAATGGTGGCTCAGGTGAGTTCTCTAGGGCCTGTTTGGAATTTAAGGAGTATTCAGTGCCCTTATCCTAACAGCAATCCTTTGGGCGTGATCCCATTTTAAAGATGGCACTGTGAAACCCATTTTAAAGATGGCACTGTGAAACATAAGATGGTGGCTCACCCAGAACCACAGAACATGCTCATGAATAATGTGGGGGGGGGGGATTTGATTCGCAAAACCTCTCAGTTGCTTTTCTGTCCAAAGGCACTCAAGTTAAAATTGGGGGGAAAGTGATACAAAACAAAGGAGACATCTGCATATGAAGACAACAAACAAGGAAATTAAAGCTAGTGTTTTTTCTAAAAAGAAGTTCCAGATTTAAATGCCTTCTTTTCCTTACACTTAGCAGTGAGGTTTTCCTTCTGAAATTGAAATAATAGTGAGTAGGGATAGATGAATCTGTCAGTTTTGACTCTTTCAGTTTCTCAGTTTTCTATTCTTAAATTTAGTTCTCCGCATTTGCATGGAAATCTGTGGTTAATCCTCATGGAAATTCATCAACATTTTGGCACAAATTCCCCCCCCCAAAAAATTTTTTGTATGCAGCTTTGACTAATGTACAAGCAATTTCCCCAATAAGATGCATTTTTATGAACTTTAGTTATTGCCTACTGGGCTGCATCTTCCAAAGGAAAGTGGCCATATATAATGCTGGCCTGCTAAATGAGGTATTTACAATTGAGCTCTCTCCAGGTTGTCTGCTCTCTGAACAAACATAATTGGTGCCATGTGGTCAAGCAAGTCCATGATTTAAGTTGTCTTCCAGCCAAAGATCACTCGTCTTACTGCCAGAGCCAAAGAGAACCCAAAAGGGATGGAATGCAAGTCCTTCTGTGATATATTTCAGAATGCAGGCTAGTGCTTTCCTGTATCCTAAACTCCCTATCCACAGAAAACTAGCATATGAGGTTCTACATAGCATTTCCTTTTTTTTTTTTTTTAATAATATTTTTATTGAACAATTTTTAATATAACAAAAACAAAACATACATAAACAAACATCAGACAATAATAAAACATAAAAACAAGTACCATTTCATAACCCAATTTGTAAACCTTACTTCCTCGACCTCCCCTTACTTCCCGTTTCTGTATTCCAAATTCTTACAGTTATTCAGCGAAATCTTGCCTTATTTTATTATAAATTTATAATATTCACCCTTATTCTCTTTATCATAACCCTTACTGATAGTAACCATTTATTTTAATCCAACATCATTCTAACTGTCACCAATTTTATAATGTTTCTTTAAATACTCCTTAAACTTTTTCCATTCTTCTTCCGCCGCTTCTCTTCCCTGGTCTCGGATTCTGCTCGTCATCTCCGCCAAATTCATATAGTCCATCACCTTCATCTGCCATTCTTCCAGTGTGGGTAGATCCTGTGTCTTCCAGTACTTTGCAATGAGTATTCTAGCTGCTGTTGTAGCATACATAAAAAAGGTTGTATCTGTCTTTAACACCCCCTGGCCGACAATACCCAAGAGAAAGGCCTCTGGTTTCTTGGTGAAAGTATATTTAAATACCTTTTTCAGTTCATTGTAAATCATTTCCCAGAATGCCTTAATCTTCGGGCACGTCCACCAGAGGTGAAAAAAAGTACCTTCCTTTTCTTTACATTTCCAACATTTATTATCAGGCAAATGGTAAATTTTTGCAAGCTTGACTGGGGTTATGTACCACCTATAAATCATTTTCATTATATTTTCCCTTAAGGCGTTACACGCCGTAAACTTCAGCCCGGTGGTCCACAACTTTTCCCAGTCAGCAAACATAATGTTATGACCAATGTCCTGAGCCCATTTAATCATAGTTGATTTAACCATTTCATCTTGTGTGTTCCATTTCAGCAGCAGATTATACATTTTTGACAAATTCTTAGTACTGGATTCTAACAGTTCAGTCTCTAATTTTGATTTTTCCACCTGGAAGCCTGTTTTTCTGTCTAGTTTAAACATTTCATTTATTTGGTGATAATGTAACCAATCTCTCACCTTCCCTTTTAATTTTTCGAAACTCTGCAATCTCAGTTTGTCCCCTTCCTTTTCCAAGATTTCCCAATATCTTGGCCATTTCGACTCCATATTTAGCTTTTTAACTGCCTTAGCTTCCATTGGTGATAACCATCTTGGAGTCTTATTTTCCAGCAAGTCCTTGTATCTAACCCAGACATTCAATAGTGCTTTTCTGACAATATGATTTTTAAAACTTTTATGCGCTTTAACCTTGTCATACCACAAATATGCATGCCACCCAAAAATATTGTTAAATCCTTCCAGATCCAAAATGTCTGTGTTTTCAAGAAGCAGCCATTCTTTTAGCCAGCAGAAAGCTGCCGCTTCATAGTACAATTTAAAGTCTGGCAGGGCAAACCCCCCTCTTTCCTTTGAGTCCGTTAATATCTTAAATTTTATTCTGGGCTTCTTGCCCTGCCAGACAAATTTAGATATATCTTTCTGCCACTTCTTGAAACAGTCCATTTTATCCATTATTTGTAATGCTTGAAACAAAAATAACATTCTTGGCAATACATTCATTTTTATCACTGCAATTCGACCTAACAAGGAAAGCTTCAAGTTTGACCAAATCTCTAAATCTTTTTTCACTTCTGTCCACGTTTTTTCATAATTGTCTTTAAATAAGTTCACATTCTTAGCTGTCATGTTCACACCCAGATATTTCACTTTTTTAACCACAGCCAACCCCGTCTCATTCTGAAACCTTTCTTTTTCAAACTGTGTTAAATTTTTCTCCAATACCTTAGTCTTTAACTTATTCAATTTAAATCCTGCCAGTTGACCAAACTCTTGAATTATTTCCAAAACTCTTTTCGTGCTAGCTTCTGGCTCTTGCAGTGTAAGTACTAGGTCATCTGCAAATGCTCTCAATTTGTATTGTTTAACTCCGACCTGAATCCCTTTAACCAACTGGTCCCTCCTGATCATATTAAGCAAAACCTCCAGGACCGATATAAAAAGTAAGGGGGAGATAGGGCACCCCTGTCGTGTCCCTTTTTCAATCTTAAACTCTTCTGTTACAACATTATTTACAATTAATTTTGCTTTCTGTTCAGAATATATTGCACCTATACCATTTTCAAACCCTTGGCCTACCCCCATCCCCCGGAGGTTCTTCAGCATAAAACTCCAAGAAATGTTGTCAAAGGCTTTCTCGGCATCCACAAATATCAAAACGGCCTTAGTGTTTATATTCACTTCCAACTTCTCCAAAATGTCAATTATATTCCTTACATTGTCCGACAAATGCCTTTTCGGGAGAAAGCCCGCCTGGTCCCCATGAATCTCCTCCATCAAAACTCTTTTCAGTCTCTTTGCTAAAACATCAGCAAAGATTTTGTAATCCACATTTAGTAAGGAGATGGGTCGGTAGTTCTTAAGTTGGGTCTTTTCAGTCTCTGTCTTTGGTATAAGTGTAATATAGGCCTCTCTCCACGTATCAGGTGCCCTTTTCCCCTTCATGATCTCATTACAGACTTCCTTCAAAGGTTGTGTAAGTCCTTCCTTCAAAACTTTGTAATATTTGGAAGTCAGTCCATCTGGTCCAGGTGATTTGCCCAACGTCATGTTTTGAATGGCATCTTCTATTTCCTGTATTGATATCTCCTGATTCAAAATTGTCTTACTTTCCTGCGAAATCTTTTTCAACCCATTTTTCTCGAGGAATTGTTGTATATCTGTTTCATTCTGCGGCCCTTGTGTATACAATTGTCTAAAGTAGTTCTGAAAGCAATTTCTAATTTCTGCTGGGTTGCATATGTTCTTTCCTTCCACTTCTAAGTTTGTTACCGTGTTGAGTTTTTGTCTCTTCTTTATTTGCCAAGCCAATAACTTACCACATTTATCTGCAGATTCAAAAGACTTCTGTCTCATTTGTTTAATTTTCCATTCTATTTCTTGATTCATCAGTTCCATATATTGTGTTTGGTACAATTTAATTTCTCTTAGAATCTCTTGCGATTTTGGCTTCAATCTTAATTTCCTTTCCCCTTCTTTTATCTTATCCAGAATTTTCTCCTTCCTCTCATTTTGCTTTCTTCTCTTTAATGTATTTTGTTGTATCAAAAACCCTCTCATCACGGCTTTGCTTGCGTCCCATACTATTCTTTTTTCTACTTTAGTCCTTAGATTAATTTCAAAATAATCTTTCAGGGTTTTTTGGGCCTTTTTACAGATCTCCTCGTCTCTAAATAAAGTGTCATTCATTCTCCATCTGAAAGAGCCAGTTGTCGTTTGCTTCATCACCATCTTTACTGCATTATGGTCGGAGAGAGTTTTTGGGCAGATTTCCACTTTTTTTATAATTGACGCCATACTGCTAGTCACCCAGATTTGGTCGATCCGAGTCCATGTCATTTTGGCTTCAGAAAAGAAGGTTCCCTCTCTCTCTAATAGGTGTTTTGTTCTCCAAATGTCAATCAAGTCCATATTGTCAGTCATTTCAAAGAAAGTTTTTGGTAGTCTTCCATCTTTTGTAACTACCTGTCTTTGTGCTTTATCCATATTTGTTGAAACTACTCCATTCATATCTCCCATCATGATTAGTTTATAATCCATATAGTCCATTAAAGTCTCATGCAGCTTCTTAAAAAATTCTGCTTTCCCTTCATTTGGTGCATATATTCCCACTATCAAAAATTTTTCTCCTTGGAATTGAATTTCAATTGCCAAATATCTTCCTTGGTCATCCTTAAAGATTTGTTTCGGTTGCAGATTTTCCTTTACATAGATCACCACTCCTCTTTTTTTTACTCTGTCTGAAGATATAAATTCTTGTCCCAATCTCTTATTTATTAATAATTTTCTGTGTGTTCTTGTCACATGAGTCTCTTGTAGACAAATCAAGTCCAATTGGTCTTTCTTTAAAGCATGAAATATATTTTTCCTTTTTCGGGGGTTGTTTAGACCATTACAGTTCCAGGTTAGAAGTTGCAGAGCCATGATGAGGTTATTTACTCTTTCCTCCTACAGCTCCCAATTTTTGTTCCTCGTTCGTCGGTAGTTCCGTGTCCGTGTCTAATGAAGGATGCCCTTGCCCTGGATGCGTCTCTTTCTGTAGGTCTTCTTCGTGTTCTTCCAAGAACTTGTCTTTATCACTCACTGTCTTTATTCTTCTTTTCTTCCCCTTATATTTAAAAGACAAGCCTTGGGGGAACTCCCACCTGAATGGTATGTAGTTCCTTCTCAACAAAATCACCAGGTCCTTGTAGTGTCCTCTTGCGTCCAAAATATTTTTCGGGATATCCTTAAAAATCTCAATGTGAGAATCTTCAATTCGAAGGGTTGTTTGGTAATGCAGGTTCAATATCTTGTCCCGTTCCTCCTTTGATCTCAGAGTTATTAAACAGTCTCTGGGTCTGTTCTTCTTCTGCCTTGCTCCCAATCTGAATGCACTTTCTATTTTAAATTGTTCTTTATCCAGCTCCTGCTTCCAAAAGTCAGAAAATTCTTTTGTCAAATAGTCCACCAGGTTGTCTTCTTCCTTTTCCGGCACAAGCCTGATCCTTAGGTTCCTCTCCTTGCGTTGCATATCTTGCATTGAGAGTGCCAGTTCATATTCATTGAGTTTCTTAAACAGTGGTGGAAATTTTCCCTCCGCAGCAGTCGCAATTTCTTTAGCTTCCTCAGCTATCTTTCTTGTTGTAGATGATTCTTCCAATAATTTCCCAATTGCTTCTGCGTTTGAATTCACTTTGTTCCCAAGGTCAGTTATACTTTTTGTATTTGAATCAATTTTCCCAGAGATTTCTTCAATTTTTTTATTTGTTTCAGCAACTTGTACTTTAGTTTCTGCACCTTGCTTTTTTAATTCCTCTAAAGAGTCACTTATCTTCTCCAGTACCTTAGCAAAGGATTCTTCTGAAGACATTATTTTCACTTTTGCCTTTGGTATAGCTGTAATTCCCGAGGCTCCTGATACAGAAGCCCTTCTTTGCATGGAAGAGTCAACTTTGTATTGTCTGCCAGATCTCAAGGTTGTTTCTTGTAAATCCTCTTTCTTGTGAAGTTTCTCTTTACCATCTGCCATAACAAAGTCTTTTACTCAAGGTCATTCCCACACTCTGGAGCTGTCAGACAAAAAGTTCTCAGATTTAAAATTCCACTTGTTGCTGAAACAATTTATAAGTCCTCTAGAGGGCGTACAGTCAAATCCTTACTTTCAAATTAGTCTCCCACTCTCCATAAGTCAAGCAAAAGTCCTACTAGTTCTTTCCAATTGTTCTTTCTCTTTCTGAAAAATCCAAGTCAGTAAAATCCTGCAGAATAGCTTTACTGTGCAACAAAGTAAATGTTTCAAGTTGAGAGTAACCAAAGTCAGTTAGTTAAAGATACTTTTTTTACCTTCTTGTATCAACAGTCCTAAGCCGGTTCCTTTTCTCCGGCAGTCCGATCCCAGGTACAGGAGCAGCGGTAAATAACTCAAATTCTTTTAAAAAGGCAGGAAAGCACTTTAAAATCTTCTTCCCTCCCCCTCCTGCCTTCGGGGAGGGAGTTCTTTACTTGGTGGTGGATTTATTAGCTCTCGCAGCTCCCCTTTCAATCGGTTACGGCTGAAATGTCTTTCGCTTTGATCTTTCTGCAGGACGGAAAGCAGACTTCCTTTTTGGTGCTTGTCCGTCTCGGTATCCAATTTCTTCAATTTTAGTGTCAAATTATATTTTAACGGTCAATCCTACTCACGGATAGACGTTCCTTTTAATCCAAATTCACTGGAAGAAGTCAGCGCTCTCCGCTAATGGCGACGCGGCTTCGCTTCGCAGGCTGGGTGAAGACGACTCTCAGCACCGCTCCAACACTCCCTCCGCTGATCCGCAGCCTTTAAAAAGGCTATTTCACAGCGTCGGGGGGGCGCAAAGGTGCCCGCCGAGTCTCCAGTTCACAGGCTATGTGCCTGTGATTTTTTAGGGTCCCCGCTCCGCCGTAGCTGACAGGACCCGAACCCACGAAGCAGATCTCTCCCGGAGCTCCGGGAGAAATCCGCCATTAAGCGCTGGCGCTAACCCGGAAGTCTCCATAGCATTTCCCCCTAGATGCTGCTTTTATGGGTGCAGGGATGTTGTTTTTTTATACTGGAGAACATTCATACAATTAATCGCTTACCTGCATTTTGAAATGATGCATTCTCAGGAGTCACCATGAGTTCCTTCATTTTCCTCCCTATTCTGCATTCATGTGACAAAATGGTCATGCGAAAGGGCCCCCCACAGCGTAAGTCAGCAAGCTGTCATTCTGCCCCCCCAAAAAAACTTCCAATTTGTTCCTAGTATTTTTAAGATGTCCCTTTTTAACACCTCAAGGTTCTTTCATAGGGGCCTTTTTATCACACTAAAAATGTGCAAAAAAATTGCTGTGCGATTGCTCTTCCACCTCAAAATCGGAACTGGTGCCAGTTTTTTGCCAACTTGTCCAAACAGCAGATTTGGGTGACATAGATTGGAAAAAATAGACTCATTGATACTCCCAGTGTCTCTGGTATCGAATTTGCAAGACCGCAGGCCTGCCGCGAGACAAGCCTGATACAAAGCACACTCCTGAACTGAACCAAGCTGAGCCCATCCGTACTCAGAATGCAAGCTACGTTGACACATAATTCTTCTTCAAGGATCAGAGGAAGAAAATGAGAATTACAATTTTCCTCCCATCTTTCAGAACTATTTACTCCTTTCCGTCGCTCAAAAAATGTGCCGAATTGAAATGATATATTTAAGTTCATCCTCTGCATTCATTCAATATTAAATTGCCTATTAAAGTAGAAGCGGCTTAATGAGGCTGACCTCATTTCCCCTCTTCTCAATCACTAAAGGGAAAAATATTCAGTGTCAATCAGTGAGTATTCTCTGAACTAGATTAAGAATTAGGTGCTGTTTGTGACAACAAAAAAAGGTGTTCTCTTCTCTCCATCTTCTGGTTAGCATTTTAAACGCATAAGCGGATAGTTAAATAGAAGGGAGGGAGAGCTGTTATACATTAAAGACCTACCTCAACGCCCCTCAGTAAACACCAGTATGGGCATTGCAACGCTTCTGAAAGCTGCACTGGCTTTGGCTTTGATGTCTCTCCAGGGACAGTA